>NC_067495.1:140430594-141030594 GCF_947179515.1 Apodemus sylvaticus | reverse complement strand
TGTCCAGAGCCTAATCACCCCATTTTTTAAAGCACAAAGACAAAACTATTTTTTGCAAATCAGTCTGTCCTTGAGCCCGTAATCACAAAAACCTTCATTTTTACCTCTCTCCCAGAGGAATAATATTACCACAAAGCTCAACATCACAACCATTATGAAAATCAAAACAATTTTAAACAAATGAAATAAGCTAAGATACTGTATGAGTCTTTTTTTAGGCATTTTTATCTAGCCAATGAGAAATAATGACTGTGGCTCCAGTGACCCCCTCCTCCTCTCTATTCTGAGAACTACCTGACAAGCATGAGAAAGAATTCAGAGTTCTCACAATTGCCCTAGTTAAGAAACCCCAAGAGCCCTCTCAGCCCCACACCCTCTCCACAGCTTAGTGCTCCTGCCTGGAGTCAAAGATAAGTTGAATTTCGTTCTCTACCCACGGAACATTCCTGAGTAAAAATGCTCAGGAAAAAAAATCACAGAATGCATTGACTAGTAACAACCTGACCTCAGATGACTACATGTGCCCTGTCCCCTGGGGCCCCCTCCCCCTAGAGGGAGAGAGGAGACATGGGGTGGGAGAAGAGTCAACCAAGCTCCCTGGGAAATGGGGGAGGGATGACCAGTATCTGGGGATTATACCACTTGGGGTGGGGTGATTTAGCACCATGGGTGACATCAGGCCTTCCTCAGCCACCTTCCCCGCTGGGCCTTCTCACCTGTCCAGGAGTCAGTTGCAGTGTACCCATGGTGGAAGTGCGCCCTGCAGCAGCCAGTCGCTGGTCACCTGGCACACTGGGGTGAATCCTTCAGGCATGTATAGATCATCTGCAAGTCAAAGGTCCCTATGAGTGGGTCAGAATGAGATACCAACAAACACAGAGAAAACAGTTTGCTCCTTGATGGACCCAGTTACAGATACCAGGTGCCCCTTACTGGGGCAAGAACCAGATAAACCAGATCATAGCACAACTCGCTCCCATGGTTACTGTCTTGCCATTTCCAGAAGGCCTGAGCTTTCCTGGCTCACTCCCAGGGCCTGGGGTGTCCACCAGTCCCTGGAGGTCTGGACTTTTGGCATGTCTGCAAGTCCAGCTCACAGTACCAGACACTGTAGGCTCTCTAAGTGCCCAGCCTCCCAGACACTTGCAAGCAAACTGAAAGTTCAGACAAATTACATACCCAGACTTTGACAAACAGGGAGAAAGACAGAAAACAAACTATGTGCTCAAGACCTCAGATTCACTACACCAGTATGTCCCCACAAGAGGTCAGATTCCAGGCCTATGCACCAAATAAAATTCAGAACAGTTTTAACTTACAGAAGAGACGCCCTGAGTGAACCACAAGGATATAGGAATCAATGCAAAAATCAAGAGAAATTTTATTTAATATCCAGCATGCAGAGGCTGTCCTACACATGGAGACAGAACGACCCAGATAACTATTACTTTTTTTTTTATTCGATATATTTTTTATTTACATTTCGAATGATTTCCCATTTTCTAGCCCCCCACTCCCTGAAAGTCCCGTAAGCCCCCCTTTCTCCCCCTGTCCTCCCACTCACCTCTTCCCACTTAACTGTTTTGCTGATACTGCTTCACTGAGTCTTTCCAGAACAAGGGGCCACTCCTCCTTTCTTCTTGTACCTCATTTGATGTGCGGATTATGTTTTGGGTATTCCAGTTTTTAGGTTAATATCCACTTATTAGTGAGTGCATACCATGATTCACCTTTTGAGTCTGGGTTACCTCACTTAGTATGATGTTCTCCAGCTCCATCCATTTGTCTAAGAATTTCATGAATTCATTGTTTCTGATGGCTGAATAGTACTCCATTGTGTAGATATACCACATTTTTTGCATCCACTCTTCTGTTGAGGGATACCTGGGTTCTTTCCAGCATCTGGCAATTATAAATAGGGCTGCTATGAACATAGGAGAGCATGTATCCTTATTACATGGTGGGGAATCCTCTGGGTATATGCCCAGGAGTGGTATAGCAAGATCTTCTGGAAGTGAGGTGCCCAGTTTTCGGAGGAAACACCAGACTGATTTCCAGAGTGGTTGTACCAATTTGCAACCCCACCAGCAGTGGAGGAGTGTTCCTCTTTCTCCACACCCTCTCCAACACCTGCTGTCTCCTGAATTTTTAATCTTAGCCATTCTGACTGGTGTAAGGTGAAATCTCAGGGTTGTTTTGATTTGCATTTACCTAATGACTAATGAAGTTGAGCATTTTTTAAGATGCTTCTCCGCCATCCGAAGTTCTTCAGGTGAGAATTCTTTGTTTACCTGTGTACCCCATTTTTTAATAGGGTTGTTTGGTTTTCTGGAGTCTAACTTCTTGAGTTCTTTATATATATTGGATATTAGCCCTCTATCTGATGTAGGATTGGTGAAGATCTTTTCCCAATTTGTTGGTAGCCGCTTTGTCCTTTTGATGGTGTCCTTTGCCTTACAGAAACTTTGTAATTTTATGAGGTCCCATTTGTCAATTCTTGATCTTAGAGCATACGCTATTGGTGTTCTGTTCAGAAATATTTTCCCTGAACCGATGTCCTCAAGGGTCTTCCACAGTTTCTTTTCTATCAGCTTCAAAGTGTCTGGCTTCATGTGGAGGTCCTTGATCCATTTGGATTTGAGCTTAGTACAAGGAGACAAGGATGGATCAATTCGCATTCTTCTGCATGCTGACCTCCAGTTGAACCAGCACCATTTGTTGAAAAGGCTATTTTTTTTTCCATTGGATGTTTTCAGCCTCTTTGTCGAGGATCAAGTGGCCATAGGTGTCTGGGTTCATTTCTGGATCTTCAATCCTGTTCCATTGATGCTCCTGCCTGTCACTGTACCAATACCATGCAGTTTTTAACACTATTGCTCTGTAGAATTGCTTGAGGTCAGGGATACTGATTCGCCCAGAATTTCTTTTGTTGCTGTGAATAGTTTTAGCTATCCTGGGTTTTTTGTTATTCCAGATGAATTTGATCATTGCTCTTTCTAACTCTGTGAAGAATTGAGTTGGGATTTTGATGGGTATTGCATTGAATCTGTACATTGCTTTTGGCAAAATGGCCATTTTAACTATATTGATTCTACCAATATGGGCATGGGAGGTTTTCCCATTTTTTGAGGTCTTCTTCCATTTCCTTCTTCTTCACTTAGGTAGACTATCATGTCATCTGCAAATAATGATAGTTTGACTTCTTCCTTTCCAATTTGTATCCCTTTGACCTCCTTATGCTGTCGAATTGCCCGAGCTAGTACCTCAAGTACAATATTGAAAAGATAAGGAGAAAGGGGGCAGCCCTGTCTAGTCCCTGATTTCAGTGGGATTGCTTCAAGTTTCTCTCCATTTCGTTTGATGCTGGCTACCGGTTTGCTGTATATTGCTTTTACTATGTTTAGGTATGGGCCTTGAATTCCTGTTCTTTCCAAGACTTTAAGCATGAAAGGATGCTGAATTTTGTCAAATGCTTTTTCAGCAGCCAATGAAATGACCATGTGTTTTTTTTCTTTGAGTTGTTTATGTAGTGGATTGCATTGATGGATATCCGTATATTGAACCAACCCTGCATTTCCAGGATAAGGCCTACTTGATCATGGTGGATGATCGTTTTGATGTGTTCTTGGATTCGGTTGGCAAGAATTTTATTGAGTATTTTTGCATCGATGTTCATAAGGGAAATTGGTCTGAAGTTCTCTTTCTTTGTTGGATCTTTGTGTGGTTTTGGTATCAGCGTAATTGTGGCTTCGTAGAAGGAATTGGGTAGGGCTCCTTCTGTTTCTATTTTGTGGAATAGCTTGAAGAGTATTGGTGTTAACTCTTCTTTGAAGGTCTGATAGAATTCTGCACTGAAACCATCTGGTCCTGTGCTTTTTTTGGTTGGAAGACTTTCTATGACTCCGTCTATTACTTTAGGCATTATGGGACTGTTTAGATGATCTATTTGGTCCTGATTTAATTTTGGTTTTTGGTATCTGTCAAGGAAATTGTCCATTTCCTCCAGATTCTCCAGTTGTGTTGAGTACAGGCTCATGTAGTAGGATCTGATGATTTTTTGGATTTCCTCAGTTTCTGTTGTTATATCTCCCTTTTCATTTCTAAGTTTGTTAATTTTGATACTTTCTCTGTGCCCTTTGGTCAGTCTGGCTAAGGGTTTATCTGTCTTGTTGATTTTCTCAAAGTACCAGCTCCTGGTTTTGTTGATTCTTTGTATGGTTCTCTTTCATTCTACTTGATTGATTTCGACCCTGAGTTTGATGATTTCCTGCCTTCTTCTCCTCCTGGGTGAAATAGCTTCTTTTTGTTCCAGGGCTTTCAGGTGTGTCATTAAGCTGGTAATGTATGCTCTCTCCATTTTCTTTTTGGAGGCACTCAGGGCTATGAGTTTTCCTCTTAGCACTGCTTTCATTGTGTCCCATAGATTTGGGTATTTTGTGTCTACATTTTCATTGTGTTCTAAAAAGTCTTTAATTTATTTCTTTATTTCTTCCTTGACCAAGGTATCATTGAGTAGAGTATTGTTCAGTTTCCACTTGTATGTCGGTTTTCTGTTGTTTTTGTTGCTATTGAAGAACACTTTTACTCCATAGTGATCTGATAGGAGGCATGGGATAAGTTCGATCTTCTTGTATTTGTTGAGGTCTGTCTTGTGACCAATTATATGGTCGATTTTGGAGAAGGTACCATGAGGTGCTGAGAAAAAGGTATATTCTTTTGTTTTAGGATAGAATGTTCTATATATATCTGTTAAATCTAATTGGTCCAAAGCTTCAATTAGTTTCATTGTGTCCCTGTTTAGTTTCCGTTTTCCTGATCGGTCCATTGAGGAAAGTGCAGTGTTGAAGTCACCCACAATTATTGTGTTAGGTGCAATGTGTGCTTTGAGCTTTAATAAAGTTTCTTTTATGAAAGAGGGTGCCCTTGCATTTGGAGCATAGATGTTCAGGATTGAGAGTTCTTCGTGTTGTATTTTTCCTTTGACCAGCAAAAGTGTCCCTCAGAGTCTCTTTTGAAGACTTTGGGTTGAAAGTCGATTTTACCTGATATTAAAATGGCTACTCCAGCTTGTTTCCTGAGACCATTTGCTTGTAAAATTGTCTTCCAGCATTTTACTCTAAGGTAGTGTTTGTCTTTGACCCTGAGGTGTGTTTCCTGTAAGCAGCAAAATGTAGGGTCCTGTTTATGTATCCAGTCAGTTAGTCTGTGTCTTTTTATTGGATCCTTGAGTCCATTGATGTTAAGAGATATTAAGGAATAGTGATTGTTACTCCCTGTCATTTTTGACGTTATTTTTAAAATTTGATTGGTTAACTTATTTTGGGTTTAATGAAAGGTTACTATCTTGCTTTTTCCAGGGTGAAGTTTCCCTCCTTGTATTGGTGTTTTCCTCCTATTATCCTTTGTAGGGCTGGGTTTGTGGATAGATATTGGGTAAACTTGGTTTTGTCATGGAATATCTTAGTTTCTCCATCTATGCTGATTGAGAGTTTTGCTGGATATAGTAGTTTTGGTTGGCATTTGTGTTCTCTTAGAGTCTGCATGAGATCTGCCCAGGACCTTCTAGCCTTCATAGTCTCAGGTGAAAAGTCTGCTGTGATTCTGATAGGTCTTCCTTTATATGTTACTTGGCCTTTTTCTCTTACTGCCTTTAGTATTCTTTCTTTGTTTAGTACATTTGGTGTTTTGATTATTATGTGACAGGAAGTATTTCTGTTCTGGTCCAGTCTGTTTGGAGTTCTGTAGGCTTCTTATATATTCATGGGCATCTCTCTCTTTAGGTTAGGGAAGTTTTCTTCCATAATTTTATGGAAGATATTTGCTGGCCCTTTAAGTTGTAAATCTTCACTCTCATCTATGCCTATAATCCTTAGGTTTGGTCTTCTCATTGTGTCCTGTATTTCCTGGATGTTTTGGGTTACAAGGTTTTTGCATTTTGCATTTTCTTTAACTGTTGTGTCCATGGTTTCTATGGTATCTTCAGCATCTGAGATTCTTTCTTCTATCTCTTGTATTCTGTTGTTGATATTTGCATCTCTGTCCCCTGATTTCTTCCCAAGGCTTTCTATCTCCAAAGTTGTCTCCCTTTGAGATTTCTTAGTTGTTTCTACTTCTGATTTTAGATCCTGAATGGTTTTGCTTAGCTCCTTCACTTCCTTGTTTGTGCTTTCCTGTAATTCTTTAAGAGATTTTTGTGTTTCCTCTTTCATGTTGACCAAAGTTCTCCTGTATTTTTTAAAGTTTTTTTTGTGTTTCCTCATTATTGCCTTTTGTATTCTCCTGGATTTCTTTCAATGATTTTTGTGTTTCCCTTGCAAGGCCTTCTAACTTTTGATCCATTTTCTCCTGAATTTCTTTAAGTATGTCCTTCATGTGTTCCTGTACCAGCATCATGACCAGTGATTTTAAATCCAAATCTTGTTTTACTGGTGCGATGGGGTATCCAGGACATGCTGTTAAAGGAGAATTGGGTTCAGATGTTGCCATATTGCCTTGATTTCTGTTATTGACGTTCCTGCGTTTGCCTTTTGCCCTCTAGTTCTCACTAGTGTTAGTTGGTCTTGTCAATGCTGGACTCACCAGTGCAAGCTGCCCCTTCCCAGGTGGCCTCTGGTGCACAGCTTACCTCCTGCACTGCCTGGAGACAGGGTGCTGTTGCCCAGGCCATTCAGATCCCAAAGCAGGCACTTGAAGGCTCCGGCTGGGGCCGGCTGGATTCACTGGAGCACACTGACTTCTCCCCGCTGGCCGCCCGGAAGCCCCTCTTGCCTCCTGCAGGACCTGGAGATGTGGTGTTGCCGCCCAGGCTGATCTGGATCCGGAAGCGGAGAGAGAGCTGAGGGCTCCCACCAGAGGCCTCTGGACTGGAACCTAAGCTTCCTGCCACAGGAGCAAGCTGTGCTGTGAGCTCCCAGACTGCCTCTGGGTGCACACCAGGTCTCCCACACTTCCTGGAGACCGAGTGCTGTGGCCCAGGCTGTTCAGATCCCAATGTAGGCACCTGAAGGCTCCTGCTGGGGCCCACTCAATAACTATTTCTTAAAATGATGTATAATAGGCCCTTGCAGACTACACATGCCACCGATCTTTCAGTTTGCCTTATTTCCTATCACAACTATGCATGAATGGGTAGTTTTTTGAGAACAGAGATCTTGTGTGCTTTCTATCAAGGCCTTTAAAACTTGTGTTCATTTGTGACCCTATTTTACCTGAGAATAGTTTATACTATAGTATGTAGGTATGTAGAAATCAATGTATAAACCAAACATTTCCTGATAATAAATCATGAAGAAATTGATCTTAAAATAATTCTTTGGTGTATATACAATTTATTCAAGATGAAAGTGAATTTGTATCAATGAAAAAAAAAAGTATAGTGTGTTCTTTAGCAACTGCCGATATGTCCTATCCCAAGGAATTCAAAACTCCCTTCAGGCTTCTACATGTATCCTCATACATATGGCATACATTCACATAAACAGGTATATACATAAGTAAAAATAACAAAAGTAATTATTTAAATGTATTGGTGTGTTTAAGGTACATGTATAATAAACCATTAAAATTTTGAAAATTGTGTTTCATAAATTATCAAGTATATATAAACATATAATAAGTCAGTAGTAGTAAACATGAAGAAGTATGAATTATGTGTGTATTTTTATACAATGATACAAGGCCAGTTATATTCCTTAGGATTTCTGTAATAGAGAGTACTACAACCTGGGAAGATTAAAACGGAATTTGTTTTATCATAGTTTTTGAGGCCATAAATTAAAAATGATCATGCCAGAAAATCCATGTTAGTCCTTTGTCCTGCATTGTTTTGGATGACTGAGTTTTGCCAGTAATTTTGGGTATTCATCAAATTTCAGTTGGCATGTATATATATATATATATATATATATATATATATATATATATATATATATATATATATGTCTTGATCAACACATGTTGCTCTCCAAGATGCTCATTTTGCCTTCACATGGCCATTTCCTTAAATGTATCTCTGTCATACTAGAATAACTGACACCTCTAACTCAGTAAGATCTCTTACCTGCATAATTCCAAATAAGGTCACATTATGAAGTAGAACTCAATATATCTTTCATATGGGAAGGCAAGAGATATAAATCAGCCATAAAGCCAATATTCCAAACAAACTGACAAAGAGTGGAGAAAAATAGGCTATCAGAGGTTTTTCATTACCTGGACTTTCATCTGCTTTTCCTTTCCATTTCTACTTACCTGCTTGGAAATGTGAAATCTTACATAATACAGAAAGTTCTGCCTGATGATGTAAAAAATTAACATTCTTAATTTACATTGAAGTGACTTAAAATTTAAAAGATAAGGGAACATTTTATCTATAATTATTATAGATAATTATTCCAAGTTATTGTCAGGTTTTAAGGAAATATATTTTCTTACTAAACACAATTAAAAGTTTTAAAGATTATCATATTTGGTTTCTGCAATATGAACTAATATATAAATCCAACTGCCAAAACTCTTTTTATTTATATAACATTCATGGAGTCATAATGGGATTATTACACACATGTTGGCATAAGAAGAAAAGAAATCTGAAAGACCTCTAAATGAAAATAAAGTGTTTCTATTTAAATAAGAGTATGTGCTCATAGACACAGGTAGTAAGGTGGTTTTCTGTGGGATTTTGAAACTTTGACAAAATCAAGTAAAATCATCAACTGAAAATGTGAAAGATGTTTTGACACTTTAGAGGGGAGAAGATAAAGACTAGATATAACTATCAGAGACTATGAAGGAAATGGAGTAAGATATAAATTACAATTACCTGATAGAAATAAGGACTTTTTGAGATTAATGAACAGGAATTTAAATTGATAGCCACCCTTCTAGTTTTCTGAAGGTGTGTTCTCTTTATCCTTTTGAGAAGAGGAAGTGTTTATCAAGTGTTTCAGTTTGCTATGAAAAAATATAAGCAAGAAAGAATAAAATGAGTTACTTAGGGTGTGAGTACTTTCCAGTAGTATGAACCTGAATAAACAAAGTTGTATCCAGGGAGTAGACTTGGCATCATAGATTTGAACTGAAGAAGTGATCTGTAGGATTAGTAGTGCTGTGAAGACCAAAACAAACACTTTAGAATGGAGGAACTAGAGGAAATAGCCTTAAGACCTGAATTTAGAGTACATGAAACAGGTAGAGAGTTTAGATTCCCCTCTATTGCTTCCTGCTGCTGTGATAAGCACTACTAACTAAACCTTTGAAGAAAGCTTTGTAAGAATAATTTTATTGTGCACTCTGTAAAGAATAATCTTTTAATATTCAAATGCTGAGTTCTCTGCCCCCATATCTGTTTACAATCATGACATTGTATTGTAATCCTTATTCTTTTTTTTTTTTTTTCTTTTTTTTTATTATTCGATATAATTTATTTACATTTCAAATGATTTCCCCTTTTCTAGCCCCCCCACTCCCCGAAAGTCCCGCAAGCCCCCTTCTCTTCCCCTGTCCTCCCACCCACCCCTTCCCACTTCCCCGTTCTGGTTTTGCTGAATACTGTTTCACTGAGTCTTTCCAGAACCAGGGGCCACTCCTCCTTTCTTCTTGTACCTCATTTGATGTGTGGATTATGTTTTGGGTATTCCAGTTTTCTAGGTTAATATCCACTTATTAGTGAGTGCATACCATGATTCACCTTTTGAGTCTGGGTTACCTCACTTAGTATGATATTCTCTAGCTCCATCCATTTGCCTAAGAATTTCATGAATTCATTGTTTCTAATGGCTGAATAGTACTCCATTGTGTAGATATACCACATTTTTTGCATCCACTCTTCTGTTGAGGGATACCTGGGTTCTTTCCAGCATCTGGCAATTACAAATAGGGCTGCTATGAACATAGTAGAACATGTATCCTTATTACATGGTGGGGAGTCTTCTGGGTATATGCCCAGGAGTGGTATAGCAGGATCTTCTGGAAGTAAGGTGCCCAGTTTTCGGAGGAACCGCCAGACTGATTTCCAGAGTGGTTGTACCAATTTGCAACCCCACCAGCAGTGGAGGAGTGTTCCTCTTTCTCCACACCCTCTCCAACACCTGCTGTCTCCTGAATTTTTAATCTTAGCCATTCTGACTGGTGTAAGATGAAATCTTAGGGTTGTTTTGATTTGCATTTCCCTAATGACTAATGAAGTTGAGCATTTTTTAAGATGCTTCTCCGCCATCCGAAGTTCTTCAGGTGAGAATTCTTTGTTTAACTCTGTACCCCATTTTTTAATAGGGTTGTTTGGTTTTCTGGAGTCTAACTTCTTGAGTTCTTTATATATATTGGATATTAGCCCTCTATCTGATGTAGGATTGGTGAAGATCTTTTCCCAATTTGTTGGTTGCCGATTTGTCCTCTTGATGGTGTCCTTTGCCTTACAGAAACTTTGTAATTTTATGAGGTCCCATTTGTCAATTCTTGCTCTTAGAGCATACGCTATTGGTGTTCTGTTCAGAAACTTTCTCCCTGTACCGATGTCCTCAAGGGTCTTCCCCAGTTTTTTTTCTATTAGCTTCAGAGTATCTGGCTTTATGTGGAGGTCCTTGATCCATTTGGATTTGAGCTTAGTACAAGGAGACAAGGATGGATCAATTCGCATTCTTCTGCATGCTGACCTCCAGTTGAACCAGCACCATTTGTTGAAAAGGCTATCTTTTTTCCATTGGATGTTTTTATTCTAACAATCTCTTGTCTCAATGTTGTATAACCATTGCTCCCCATTTATTCTCTGGTTTGACAATAAAAATCTGATCAGCCAGTGGTGAACTGTGATGTGGAAGTGTAAGCCAAATAAGTTCTTTTCCCCTACAGAAAAAGTTGATGTCATGTTTCCATAATTGATTAAATTTAATAAAATCTTGAAATCATTACTGCTTATTTATTTCTTGATAATTCTCTACAAATATAGTAATTTGTCAAACTGGTCATGATTCTCTGATATTGTTCTTACTATAAGATCTAGTCTACTGGTAATATTTTCCATTAATTTATGTGATTTATTGAGGTGTATATTTATAAGACTTCCAGATTTCTTTCAGGATCTCCCTCTCCACTGAATTTCTCATCCAAGCCTTCAATTAATTTTTTACTTTATTAGTTTCAGTTGTCTTTGAGATTTGATCACTTTGAATTATTTTCTTTGTATTCAATAATTTTGATTCTTTTCATATATTGATGAAAAATTAAAAGTTTCAGCGATTCATTTGTTTGCTTTTTATATTTCTGTGTATGTCTGTTATGACTTGCACATCTGTTGGATGAATACGTCCCTAGGATATTAGTGAACAAACTTCTTTTGAGCTCTAAGATCCCAAAACCACTCATAGAAAAGAATACTGCTAAAGATCAGCATTTTTCAGGGGAAAAATGTATATGTGATCAGAACACGGGTAGATTTTGTTGTTGGAAATGTTCGGAAAGCTATTTTTTAGTTTTCTTTTTTAAAATTGGTGAGATATTATTTATGTTATCAATTTGTATTTCAGCACACTATTAATTAAAGATTAGCACCACTGGGGTTCAATTTTCTTCTGAAGGTGTTTCTTCATGATTACCCCACAGATGCAGTGATTCAGGGCAACAAGATTGCAACCCAAGCTGGTCACTGAACTTGGCAATTTATAAAATGGCCTACTATTTTGTAAATGGAAGCAAGAGGATTGGATCTGGTTTTTGCTTTAATTACTATTTCCAGAGTCTTACCTTGAGTTTCAGCCCTGGCTTCCTTCAGAAATGGAGTATAACATTTATATTGAATAAAAGTCACTCTCCTAAATGGATTTTTGTCATATTTATCACAGCAAAATAAGATACACGTTGAGTAAATTGTTTGCTTTCAAAGCTCTAGAATCAGAATTTGATCTTGATAGCCAATGTTGAAATTCCAAATATATTTGCACAAGCCTGTATAAGAACAGACCAAACACTGGGACTCACTATATATCCAAGTAGCCTAGCCCACATGGCAAATCCCATGCAAGGGAAAAACTCTCTCATTAAAGAATATGATGACTCCTGAGGAAAGGAGCATTATCTTGGTATCTGGCATATACACCCATGTGTATATGCATGCATGTAAACACACAGGCACCTACATTTATGGATACTTGGTTACATACAAATGAACATGCATATACAAATATGAAACAATCACTTTATTTCTAAAATAAAACTTTAAAAATGGCTTCAGGTGAGATGGTTCAGCAAGATTGATTCAGAATTTTCCTTGCTTAGATTGTTTTTTCTATATGTTGGTTCATCACATTTGGAATAGCAAAGTATTTAACTTGTTTTCAGGTTCTTACTTTTTGGGAAGGCTTGAATTCAGTTACCAGAATCCACAGTAAGAAGTTCACAACAAACTCTAATTGTAGCTCCAGGGCATTTAACAACTTTTGGTCACTATAGAAGCCTGCACTTATTTTTACACATACTCACTCAAGGATGCATTAACATACACATAAGGAAAAATAAACTTAAGTTTTTAATCCATCTCTTTTGATATTTGTGAATGCTGGAAGTTGGGGTCCAAGTTTCACGCTTTATAAATATTAATAATTGTTATATTAGTAGTTGTAGTTTTGTCAAAAAATAAGAACAAAACATATATAGAAATGTTCAGTAAAGATAAAATTAAATAATTTTAATCTATGTTGATGAAGCCTGTGGGTGTGAAGGACAAAATTTATAATGCAGAATATATACAGAAAAACATAAGGAAAACAAAACCCCTAGTCAGTAGAAATTCTTCCACTGTCTTTGATATCATTAACCATCAATTTAGCACAGCATAGAAAATCTGAAAATACAATCTCATTTGAGTCATCATTTTATCAGATTTTTCTATAGAAATTTCAGTGTGATATATTCTTGATTGGGTTAAATGATATAGAATGGCTCAGGACACTGTGGAGCTATGCTTCCTGGGTAAAAGGCCATGGACTATATAGAAAGACTAGATAAGAAAGATCCTGTACATGAGCCAGAAAAAGAAAAAGGTAAAAGTTTCTTCCATACTTTCTGCTCCTAGGTTCTTGCCTTGAATAACTGTACTGACTTCCCTCAATAATGGACTGTGACCTGGAAGCATAAGCCAAATGAATACTTTCCTTCTTAAGATTGTTTATAGTCAGAGGATTTATCATAGCAACAGAAAAGAAGCAGAACTGCATCCACTATCCTCTTTTTTATTTTCCTTTTTTTTTTTGCATTTACATAGTGTTTTTATTGTATACCTCCACCACTACTCATTCTTTTTTTTTAATTCAATATGTTTTTAATTACATTTCAAATGATTTCCCATTTTCTGGCCCCCCACTCCCTAAAAGTCACATAAGCCCCCTTCCCTCCCCCTGTACTCCCACCCACCCCTTCCCACTTCGCCATTCTGGTTTTGCCCTATACTGCTTCACTGAGTCTTTCCAGAACCAGTGGCCACTCCCCCATTCTTCTTGTACCTCATTTGATGTGTGGATTATGTTTTGGGTATTCCAGTTTTCTAGGTTAATATCCACTTATTAGTGAGTGCATACCATGATTGATCTTTTGAGACTGGGTTACCTCACTTAGTATGATGTTCTCTAGGTCCATCCATTTGCCTAAGAATTTCATGAATTCATTGTTTCTAATGGCTGAATAGTACTCCATTGTGTATATATACCACATTTTTTGCATTCATTCTTCTGTTAAGGGATACCTGGGTTCTTTCCAGCTTCTGGCTATTATAAATAGGTCTGCTGTGAACATAGTGGAGCATATATCCTTATTAAATGCTGGGGAATCCTCTGGGTATATGCCCAGGAGTGGAATATCAGGATATTTCGGAAGTGAGGTGCCCAGTTTTCTGAGGAACCACCAGACTGATTTCCACAGTGGTTGTACCAATTTGCAATCCCACCAGCAGTGGTACAAAGTTAAACAAAGAATTCTCACCTGAAGAACTTCGGATGGTGGAGAAACATCTTAAAAAATGCTTTACTTCATTAGTCATCAGGGAAATGCAAATCAAAACAACCCTGAGATTTCACCTTACACCAGTCAGAATGGCTAAGATTAAAAACTCAGGAGACAGCAGGTGTTGGCGAGGATGTGGAGAAAGAGGAACATGCCTCTTCTTTTCTTATATTTAGTTCTAATATTAAGCAATTCTGTTGACAATAGATGTATGAGAATATGGTATTCATTAATAAATGCAAAGTGAAATGTACAACATAATTCATTTAAAACATTGAATAGTAAGTAGATTTGATATGATTATAAGGATAGCCAATATTCTCACTTGAAATATATAAACAAATATGTGAAAATATATGTTATGGTTCAGAGTATACTATCTGACCAACTTACTTAAAAAGATTTATGCTGATTGCATCTAAAAATAATATTGTGAATGTTTCTTCTGTGAGTATCACATAAGAAATTGCCTAATGGAACAATGATATATGAAATGTAACTAATTCTGTGTTATATGTTATTTATAATTTTGGAAGCTACATACATTACATCAACACCCTGACTTACTTTGATTCATAGCACTTATTACAAACCAGGAAAATACTTATTCACTTATTTATTTTTCTGCTCTTATAAATTTTTATTTCTATGAGAGCAGCTGAATTTCTCTATCATTTTACTATATAGTCATCCCCATATATTGGATACTTCCTAGTAGATGATGCTTTCAAAGTAAATAATAGCAGAATGAATAATTAAATGGAGGAATTTGTAAATGGTAATATCAAAGCATCCCAAGTGATTAATACACACTCCAAGGTTGTGATTTGTTTTGTCCTAAAGATAGAAACCAAGGTTTTGTTCATATAGGCAACTACTATACCATTGAACTGTATCCTCAGCCCTAGTATTTGTTTATGCAGCATTTGCAAATAGCTTTAGTTACAGTTTTTTCTACTCTGAAAGAAATAAAAGAACCTTATTTATTATCTATTATCTATTGTCCTAGCTATCTCAAATAACTAAAATAATTTTGACCTGGTTGAAATCTTCAAGAAATTTATCACAAAATTTTCCAAGTCAGTACTGGTTTATTAATGTTCCTTTCTCTAGATCCTCAGTTCTCCTAATAGCTAAATGTCTTATTGATTCAATAAAAAGAAAAATCATTTGCCTAAAATACTAATGGAAACTGGTGTTCTTGAATACTGGATGATCAGAGAGTATTCATTGCAAAGAGCCTAGTACTGTAGAATGAATGGAATTGGAATGCAGTTTCTATTTCATTCACTAGCTCAAGAAACAAGGAAGTGTTTCCCATTATACTATTGGTGATGTATTCTTATTCATAGTAATGACACATCCCTAAAAGCATTTGGGAACAAAAATACAAAGAAGCATATTGCAGTTCTATTGTTATAATGCAGTTCTTATATTTAACAATGCCCTCTAATGGGCCATGTGGGGCATAGGATTCCTTTGCTTTTTGGTTAACACATAGATTAGGTTTTCCTTATTGTTTTCTGATTTAAATTTTATATGCAAACCAATTTTCAAAGGAGTTTCACACTCCTGCTTGAATTTATTACTTCTGTATTGGCCTTCTCATTGTCAGAAATCCACTGTTGCTTTTTAGCATGCACTTGTATAGGAAATGTTAGATATTAATATTCTCTAAGATTATTTGTCCTTTGTGGAAAAGAAAAGAAGAAATGACAAAACACTCAATACCTTTTTTTTCTTTTCTTTTTTTCTTTTTTTTTATTCGATATAATTTATTTACATTTCAAATGATTTCCCCTTTTCTAGCCCCCCCACTCCCCGAAAGTCCCTTAAGCCCCCTTCTCTTCCCCTGTCCTCCCATCCACCCCTTCCCACTTCCCCGTTCTGGTTTTGCTGAATACTGTTTCAATGAGTCTTTCCAGAACCAGGGGCCACTCCTCCATTCTTCTTGTACCTCATTTGATGTGTGGATTATGTTTTGGGTATTCCAGTTTTCTAGGTTAATATCCACTTATTAGTGAGTGCATACCATGATTCACCTTTTGAGTCTGGGTTACCTCACTGAGTATGATATTCTCTAGCTCCATCCATTTGCCTAAGAATTTCATGAATTCATTGTTTCTAATGGCTGAATAGTACTCCATTGTGTAGATATACCACATTTTTTGCATCCACTCTTCTGTTGAGGGATACCTGGGTTCTTTCCAGCATCTGGCAATTATAAATAGGGCTGCTATGAACATAGTAGAACATGTATCCTTATTACATGGTGGGGAGTCTTCTGGGTATATGCCCAGGAGTGGTATAGCAGGATCTTCTGGAAGTGAGGTGCCCAGTTTTCGGAGGAACCGCCAGACTGATTTCCAGAGTGGTTGTACCAATTTGCAACCCCACCAGCAGTGGAGGAGTGTTCCTCTTTCTCCACACCCTCTCCAACACCTGCTGTCTCCTGAATTTTTAATCTTAGCCATTCTGACTGGTGTAAGATGAAATCTTAGGGTTGTTTTGATTTGCATTTCCCTAATGACTAATGAAGTTGAGCATTTTTTAAGATGCTTCTCCGCCATCCGAAGTTCTTCAGGTGAGAATTCTTTGTTTAAATCTGTACCCCATTTTTTAATAGGGTTGTTTGGTTTTCTGGAGTCTAACTTCTTGAGTTCTTTATATATATTGGATATTAGCCCTCTATCTGATGTAGGATTGGTGAAGATCTTTTCCCAATTTGTTGGTTGCCGATTTGTCCTCTTGATGGTGTCCTTTGCCTTACAGAAACTCTGTAATTTTATGAGGTCCCATTTGTCAATTCTTGATCTTAGAGCATACGCTATTGGTGTTCTGTTCAGAAACTTTCTCCCTGTACCGATGTCCTCAAGGGTCTTCCCCAGTTTCTTTTCTATTAGCTTCAGAGTGTCTGGCTTTATGTGGAGGTCCTTGATCCATTTGGATTTGAGCTTAGTAAAAGGAGACAAAGATGGATCAATTCGCATTCTTCTGCATGCTGACCTCCAGTTGAACCAGCACCATTTGTTGAAAAGGCTATCTTTTTTCCATTGGATGTTTTCAGCCTCTTTGTCGAGGATCAAGTGGCCATAGGTGTGTGGGTTCATTTCTGGATCTTCAGTCCTGTTCCATTGATCCTCCTGTCTGTCACTGTACCAATACCATGCAGTTTTTAACACTATTGCTCTGTAGTATTGCTTGAGGTCAGGGATACTGATTCCCCCAGAATTTCTTTTGTTGCTGAGAATAGTTTTAGCTATCCTGGGTTTTTTGTTGTTCCAGATGAATTTGATAATTGCTCTTTCTAACTCTGTGAAGAATTGAGTTGGGATTTTGATGGGTATTGAATTGAATCTGTATAGTGCTTTAGGCAAAATGGCCATTTTAACTATATTGATTCTACCGATCCATGAGCATGGGAGGTTTTCCCATTTTTTGAGGTCTTCTTCCATTTCCTTCTTCAGAGTCTTGAAGATCTTGTCATACAGATCTTTCACATGTTTGGTAAGAGTCACCCCAAGATACTTTATACTGTTTGAGGCTATTGTGAAGGGGGTCATTTCCCTAATTTCTTTCTCAGCCTGCTTATCCTTTGAGTATAGGAAGGCCACTGATTTGCTTGAGTTGATTTTATAACCTGCCACTTTGCTGAAGTTGTTTATCAGCTGTAGGAGCTCTCTAGTGGAGTTCTTTGGGTCACTTAGGTAGACGATCATGTTGTCTGCAAATAATGATAGTTTGACTTCTTCCTTTCCAATTTGTATCCCTTTGACCTCCTTATGTTGTCGAATTACCCAAGCTAGTACCTCAAGTACAATATTGAAAAGATAAGGGGAAAGGGGGCAGCCTTGTCTGGTCCCTGATTTCAGTGGGATTGCTTCAAGTTTCTCTCCATTTAGTTTGATGCTGGCTACCGGTTTGCTGTATATTGCTTTTACTATGTTTAGGTATGGGCCTTGAATTCCTGTTCTCTCCAAGACTTTAAGCATGAAGGGATGCTGAATTTTGTCAAATGCTTTTTCAGCATCCAATGAAATGACCATGTGGTTTTGTTCTTTGAGTTTGTTTATGTAGTGGATTGCATTGATGGATTTCCGTATATTGAACCAACCCTGCATTCCCGGGATAAAGCCTACTTGATCATGGTGGATGATCGTTTTGATGTGTTCTTGGATTCGGTTGGCAAGAATTTTATTGAGTATTTTTGCATCGATGTTCATAAGGGAAATTGGTCTGAAGTTCTCTTTCTTTGTTGGCTCTTTTTGTGGCTTTTGTATCAGCGTAATTGTGGCTTCATAGAAGGAATTGGGTAGTGTTCCTTCTGTTTCTATTTTGTGGAATAGTTTGAAGAGTATTGGTGTTAACTCTTCTTTGAAGGTCTGGTAGAATTCTGCACTGAAGCCATCTGGTCCTGTGCTTTTTTTGGTTGGAAGACTTTCTATGACTCCTTCTATTTCTTTAGGCATTATGGGACTGTTTAGATGGTCTAGTTGGTCCTGATTTAATTTTGGTATTTGGTATCTGTCAAGGAAATTGTCCATTTCCTCCAGATTCTCCAGTTGTGTTGAGTACAGGCTCTTGTAGTAGGATCTGATGATTTTTTGGATTTCCTCAGTTTCCATTGTTATATCTCCCTTTTCATTTCTAAGTTTGTTAATTTGGATTCTTTCTCTGTGCCCTTTGGTCAGTCTGGCTAAGGGTTTATCTATCTTGTGGATTTTCTCAAAGAACCAGCTCCTGGTTTTGTTGATTTTTTGTATGGTTCTCTTTGTTTCTACTTGATTGATTTCGGCCCTGAGTTTGATGATTTCCTGCCTTCTACTCCTCCTGGGCGAAATAGCTTCTTTTTGTTCTAGGGCTTTCAGGTGTGTCATTAAGCTGGTAATGTATGCTCTCTCCATTTTCTTTTTGGAGGCACTCAGGGCTATGAGTTTTCCTCTTAGCACTGCTTTCATTGTGTCCCATAGATTTGGGTATGTTGTGTTTTCATTTTCATTGTGTTCTAAAAAGTCTTTAATTTCTTTCTTTATTTCTTCCTTGACCAAGGTATCATTGAGTAGACTATTGTTCAGTTTCCACGTGTATGTGGGATTTCTGTTGTTTCTGTTGCTATTGAAGACCACTTTTACTCCATAGTGATCAGATAGGAGGCATGGGATTAGTTCTATCTTCTTATATTTGTTGAGGTCTGTCTTGTGACCAATTATATGGTCGATTTTGGAGAAGGTACCATGAGGTTCTGAGAAAAAGGTATATTCTTTTGATTTAGGATAGAATGTTCTATATATATGTCTGTTAAATCTAATTGGTCCAAAGCTTCAATTAGTTTCATTGTGTCCCTGTTTAGTTTCTGTTTTCCTGATCGGTCCATTGAGGAAAGTGCAGTGTTAAAGTCACCCACAATTATTGTGTTAGGTGCAATGTGTGCTTTTAGTTTTAATAAAGTTTCTTTTACGAAAGAGGGTCCCCTTGCATATGTGGCATAGATGTTCAGGATTGACAGTTCTTCTTTTTGTATTTTTCCTTTGACCAGCAAGAAGTGTCCCTCGGGTCTCTTTTGATGACTTTGGGTTGAAAGTCAATTTTATCTGATATTAAAATAGCTACTCCAGCCTGTTTCCTGAGACCATTTGCTTGTAAAATTGTCTTCCAGCATTTTACTCTAAGGTAGTGTTTGTCTTTGACCCTGAGGTGTGTTTCCTGTAAGCAACAAAATGTAGGGTCCTGTTTACGTATCCATTCAGTTAGTCTGTGTCTTTTTATTGGGGCATTAAGTCCATTGATGTTAAGAGATATTAAGGAATAGTGATTGTTACTTCCTATCATTTTTGACGTTATTTTTTAAATTTGAATGCTTAACTTCTTTTGGGTTTGATGAAAGGTTACTATCTTGCTTTTTCCAGGGTGAAGTTTCCCTCCTTGTATTGGGGTTGTCCTCCTATTATCCTTTTTAGGGCCGGGTTTGTGGATAGATATTGGGTAAACTTGGTTTTGTCATGGAATATCTTAGTTTCTCCATCTATGCTGATTGAGAGTTTTGCTGGATATAGTAGTTTTGGTTGGCATTTGTGTTCTCTTAGAGTCTGCATGAGATCTGCCCAGGACCTTCTAGCCTTCATAGTCTCAGGTGAAAAGTCTGCTGTGATTCTGATAGGTCTTCCTTTATATGTTACTTGGCCTTTTTCTCTTACTGCCTGTAGTATTCTTTCTTTGTTTAGAACATTTGGTGTTTTGATTATTATGAGACGGGAAGTATTTCTGCTGGTCCAGTCTGTTTGGAGTTCTGTAGGCTTCTTGTATATTCATGGGCATCTCTCTCTTTAGGTTAGGGAAGTTTTCTTCCATAATTTTATTGAAGATATTTGCTGGCCCTTTAAGTTGTAAATCTTCACTCTCATCTATGCCTATAATCCTTAGGTTTGGTCTTCTCATTGTGTCCTGGATTTCCTGGATATTTTGGGTTATAAGCTTTTTACATTTTGCATTTTCTTTAACTGTTGAGTCCATGGTTTCTATGGAATCTTCAGCATCTGAGATTCTTTCTTCTATCTCTTGTATTCTGTTTTTGATATTTGCATCTTTGTCCCCTGATTTCTTCCCAAGGCTTTCTATCTCCAAAGTTGTCTCCCTTTGAGTTTTCTTAGTTGTTTATACTTCTGATTTTAGATCCTGGATGGTTTTCCTTAGCTCCTTCACTTGCATGTTTGTGTTTTCCTGTAGTTCTTTAAGAGATTTTTGTGTTTCCTCTTTCATTAGCTCAGCCTGTTGACCAAAGTTCTCCTGTATTTCTTTAAGAGATTTTTGTGTTTCGTCTTTCATGACCTCAGCCTGTTGACCAAAGTTATGTATTTCTTTAAGTGTTTTTTGCATTTCCTCCTTGTTGGCTTTTGTATTCTCCTGGATTTCTTTCAATGATTTTTGTGTTTCCCTTGCAAGGGCTTCTAACTTTTGATCCATTTTCTCCTGAATTTCTTTAAGTATGTCCTTCATGTGTTCCTGTACCAGCATCATGACCAGTGATTTTAAATCCAAATCTTGTTTTACTGGTGTGATGGGGTATCCAGGACATGCCTGTAGAGGAGAATTGGGTTCAGATGTTGCCATATTGCCTTGATTTCTGTTAGTGACGTTCCTGCGTTTGCCTTTTGCCATCTAGTTCTCACTGGTGTTAGTTTGTCTTGTCAGTGCTGGACTCACCAGTGCAAGCTGCCCCTTCCCAGTTGGCCTCTGGTGCACAGCTTACCTCCTGCACTGCTTGTAGACAGGGTGCTGCTGCCCAGGCTGTTCAGATCCCAAAGCAGGCACCCGAAGGCTCCTGCTGGGGCCCGCTGGATTCACTGGAGCACACTGACTTCTCCCAGCTGGCCGCCCGGAAACCCAGCTAGCCACTTGCAGGACTTGGAGATGTGGTGCTGCCGCCCAGGTTGATCTGGGCAGCAGAACTCCCAACCGGGTTGGTGCACACAAGGCTATCCTAGTTGTTCAGGCCCTGAGTCTAGGCAAAAGCCTGGCAGGCCAATGTCTGTGCAAAGTTCCCCTCAGCTGTGGGTGTTAATTAGGTGTGTCAGGTGGCTAGGATGGTGGTGTGCGCGAGTTCCCTGCGAGTGCTGGGAGAGTCTGATGGGCTAACAACCTCCTGGCTGGGTCAGCACACAGATGGCCCAACGAGCAGCCCAGGCCCTGGGGGCAGTCCAGGGCCTGACCGTCTCAGACCCCTGCTATGTCCGCCTCGGGCTATGCCTGTTAGCTGGTTTGGTTTTGCCTGCTAGGTCTCTCTGGCTTCCAGTAGGCAAAATGGCGGTGGTGCGCAAACTGGCCCGGATAAACCACCTCCTGGCCGGGTCGGCACACAGATGGCCCACCGAGCTGCCCAGGGCCTGGGGGCAGTCCAGGGACTGACCGTCTGAGACCCCTGCTATGTCCGCCTTGGGCTATGCCTGTTAGCTGGTTTGGTTTTGTCTGCCAGTCTCTCTGGCTTCCTGTAGGCAAAATGGCGGAGGTGCGCGCCGGCCCTGGCAAACAAGCTCCTGGCTGGGTCAGCACACAGATGGCCCACCGAGCCATCTGTCCTTTGTGGAAAAGAAAAGAAGCAATGACAAAACACTCAATACTTTTTTAAAGCGTGAATTTAAAATGTTTTGAGCTCTTCCTCCTTGAGCATTTAAGGCACTATGCTTTGTTTCAATTGCCATTGAAGGCTACTTCTACACTTTTTTTGTCCTTGGTTGCATTGTCAATTTTTTTAAAACTTTGCTTTTATTTCTTTCTCCATTTTTATTTTACTTTATGTTTATTGATGCTGTGCTTGCATATATATATATATATATATATATATATATATATATATATATATATATATACACTTCAGAGGCCAGGAACACATATTGCATCCTGTGAATCTGGAGTTACAGATGTTTGTGAGCTACTATGTGTATGCTGGAAAATAAATCCCCATCTTCTGGATTAGCACTCAGGGCTCCTAACCACAGAGCCATTTCTCCAGCCCTCTGGCATTTATTAATGAAATCTCTGTTGTGTTAGGTATTCAAAAAACTCTTCATTTTTTATTTGTTTACACTTATCTATCTATCTGTTTATTTACTTATTAATATTCTTGTCTTTATTTACCCCTTACTAGTACTTTCTCGATACCTAGTGTGCATAAGGCAGTATTATAGAAGAGAAGGGAAAAACTGTATAAAACACAGAAGTGCCATAAACCTTCTTCTCTCCACCCATTCTGCAATCACCTCCCTCCTTTTTCTCTGTCCTTATATTCCTCTTCAATGCTTGAACAATCCTTTCCGGGATCAGGACCCTCTCCATACTTCTTCATGGAAGTCATTTGTTATGAGATTTGTGCCTTTGGTATTCGGAGCTTCTGGGCTAATTAAAGGGAGGGGGGATCTGGAAAAGGGGAAATCATTTGGAATGTAAACAAAGAATATAGAAAATAAAAACATTAAAAAAAAAAAAAGCGAAGACCAGGAAAAAAACACAAAAGTGTTTGCTCTTCTTACCATTGGACCTCTAAATATCAACTTGGATCTATCCTATAATACTGTAGACCTTGAATTTTAAAAATATATATTATTTACTTGCTCTGTCTCAAGTACCTCTTCCCTCTAATTCTTATACTTGTGATGCACTTGGTATCTTAAGTCTAATTAAAGCTCTTAAGCATATATTGCCATATACACTCTTTTTATATATCTGTGTTTAATTAAATATATATTTCTGAAATGTAGTCTTATTTACTTATTTTCTCCTTTACACATCTGAATAAAAATGAATATGCTTCAATTTCATTTGTATGCAACACACTTCTGTTTTATTCTTAAAAGGACACACCACAAGAGGGTAATAAAATATTAGTCTTCCCTTTTCTGGGAAGACTTCTTTTATCTCCTTAGCTGCCAATAGTCTGTAACTGTCCTTCACAATATTGTATTTGTGTTTCCAGGATGCCTTGTGATATAAGTATCTGTGTATAAATCTACCTTTTGTATTAGACTGAATACTCCTGCTGAGGGCAAGGTATATATTTTCTATTTAATATTCTCCTCAAGGGCACTTTGAAGAATTGTTTGATAATTGAATAAATAGCTTATTAGGTTATACAATATGAATCTTCTTATAAGCATATTTCCCATACAGCATTTTTTTCTTCTGTGTACAATTCAAAGCTAAGTAGGCCAACTTATTAAATTCTAATCACTTGGATGAAGAAAGGCTGACTTCATAAATCATAGCTTAATAGCCTGTCTACAATTTCTTCAGTGTTTCACAGCTGCATGGTAATGCTTGTTTAAGCAGTCATCTCAGTTATTAAAATTATAGAGTCAGTAGTCAAGGTAGTAAACAAGGTTGGTCAACAGGTCTTGATCCATGAATTTCTATGTTGAGAATTGTCTGATATCTGCCATATCTCATGGTATTCTCCATATGATAAGTAATGTAGTATATACAAATTTCCTAGGTGTTCCTTAAATAACCAAGCTGAAGTTTTATAGTTCATAAAATAAAGTTCTTTATCTTCTTATTTAGGTAACTTCACTCTACTTTTTATGGTCTAAACACACACACACATACACACACAGAGAAACATACCACACACATACACACATATCAATATCTATATCTATGTCTCTATCTCTATATCTATCTATATATCAGCTATATCTATATCTATAGATCTATATCTATATCCTTCTATCTCTCTGTCTCTACCTCTATCTCTATCTCTGTCTCTATCTATATATGTTCCAGGTGAGTCAAGACTACACAGAGAAACCATGTCTTCTAAAAAATTCACAAAGACAAAAATAAGGAAGACAAAAATACAATATTTAGCATATAGTCAATCTAGTCACAATTAAATCAGCATATCTGTATATCTTTCTTTCATCCTATCAGGTGCCTATACTTAATTGGATTTGCAAGAATAGTAGCCAGACATTGGACTGAGTGTGGGGTTCCCAATGGAGGAGTTGGAGGGTGGACTAGAGTTGCTGAAAGGGTTTGCAGCTCCATGGAAGAACAATGATGTCCATCACCAAGATACCCCAGGGCTCCCAGGGACTTAGCCATCAACAAGGGGTACACATGGTTCCAGCGCAATGCCTTGTCAGGCATCAGTGGGAGGAGAGGTCCTTGGTCCTGTGAGGGCTCAATAGATGCCCCAGTGTGGGGAAATCTAGGAGGGGCGAAGGTGGGAGTGGATTGGGTGGAGGGGGCATATTCTTGGAGGCAGGGAGTGGGAGGATGGTTTGGGGGTCTTCGGAGAGGGGAGAAACAGAGAAAGGGTATAACATTTGAAAAGTAAATGAAGAATATATTCAATAAAAAATTGAACTTTCACTTGCCTACACTCTATTTTATAATAATAGAGTAAAATAGGCAGCAATAAAATATACAGTATATGTAGGTAGCAGTACAAATATAAGAAACTATGATCAGAAACAATGGATATTCTTTTACTAGAAAATAAAAACACCTTAAATTGCAGTACAATATTGTTGGGATGTTCTTGATTGGCAGCGTCCATTTCTTCAGGATAGGCTGCCCTCAGCTTCATTTTGGCTTCTTTTCTGGTCCCTTGTAGGGTTGTTTTCATGTTTATGTTCTTGTGATTTATTTGTTCCTTCTTATTTTCTTGAGAACTACCACGGGGCAGACCACTAGCTCCACCCTCACTGAACCTAGTCCAGTCACACTTCAAGGACTTAAAATGCCTGGCAGGAAATTCGGGCTTATCTGTGTGGTCAAGGAGACTGTTTTTGTCTGTTTGTTTGTATTGAAGGAATGAATGGCCATCTTTCAATGTGTGAAGGTCAGAAGGAAGCACTTTATACCTTCCTACTATCTACTTGGTTAAAAGTATCATGTATGGAAATCCTGGCACCCTAACTAGGTTTCTTACATCACTGTCTAGAAACATCTGGCACAGAGCTCCCAACCCCAATCTGGCTAAGGCCTTTCCTACCACCTACCCCAGTGATCTTACAAGTCAAAGAGATGGAGCTGTCAAAGAATCCCTAAGCTCCAGAAGACTTATTCCTATGCCTTTTTACTATATCCCAGCACATGCTCCTCCCTTGCAAATGGTAGTTTTTGATCTGGGCCCTGGGAAAGCAAAAGGGAACAGAGCTAGCCCTCCCCACAGATATGCCTGCACATTTGAACTGCCCTTGCAGGTGCCTACCCCCACCCCATGGGCAGGGCAGAAAGTACAATGACACACATCCACCTTTTTCACTAGTGATCGTTACAACTGAAAAATGTAGAATCCCAAGTTTGGGGGAAACCACTCTGCCCTCATACACATATTAGACTCTAATAGTTACTCAAAAGCCCACTTTGGATGATTGTCAATAGCTCTTGCAGGTGCTCTTTATGAAAGAGGAATGAGAATGGTTGACAGCTGCAACCTGAAAACTGGTTTTATGTGCAAATGGCCAGCCTACCACTGTACAAAACAACATTGACATAGCTTTTCCCTTGCTCATCTTAGACTGGGATCCCAACAACCCTACGATAACGAGTGGCTAAAAGTCTATTTGAGTCTGGGAACTTCCTTCGGTGACTTTCAGGACGCTTACAAATCCTGACTAATGTACCTGCCCATCTGCAATAGTCCTCTTTCCACTTTATGACACATGGAGTTTTACAGTTTCTATAAGGAAGTGTTCTCATTATGTTCTTTTCTTAATTGGTGTTTATATTTACTTATAATCTTTTTAGATATTTCTATTCAGATTGTCATATAAAACTTATTAAAACATGATACTATGACCCTTACACATTGTGTTTTGCAAAGAAAGATTGGTGTCACTGATATGAAAGCTTGATTTTCTTTATTTCTAGAAGTGTGCACCCTTGGAGAAATTAAAGTACATATATACAGATTTTTACATGAGACCATATTAAAGTGGAAAACTAATACTGTTTTGACTGAATGTATATTTTTCCCAGGTCCCCTCAGTCACCACCCAAATTCATGACTGTTCTTATTATTATTGTTTTACACACACACACACACACACACACACACACACACACACACACACACTAGCATACGAATACAACCTATTGAGTACATTTAGCAATTAAATCATTTTATCTTGGACAACCTGTGCAAGATATTGTTCCAGGAGAAAACAAAATTTCCCACTCTTATCAGCAACTAATTGCCTATAGGTCTACATTTATGGGTGGCATGATCTGGAATCTTCCTGTGTTACCCTTTCTCTACCCTCACTAGTTAAATATCCACCCCCATTTTCATCACTTGCCTTCTAAGCATTTGTATCCTAATCACCCTCTTTCAAGTTCCTTTACTTCATATATGGCCCATTTCATTATTATTAACATCTACCATTGCTTAAAGTTACATACCCAGATCCAAAACTGGAAGCTTGTATCCACAAATAAGAGAAATGTGGTATATTACTTTCTAGAAACATATATGGATGTCAAACTTTATAGTAATTGCTTTTACACACTGAGCCATCCCCCAAGCCCTTGCCTGTATATTATGGTTAAATCTTCATCCTTTCAGTAATTAAGGCCAGACATTTTGTAATCATCTTCATTTTTATTAGTAATTCACCTTTTGTCAAGGAGCTAACTTTTTTTCTGGCTTCAAAATAGATAAATAATATGACTACTCCTCTACTTTTCTAAACCAAGACAACATCAATTTTCTTGGATTATTACAACATTTACTCTAGAGTCACATCTATACTTAATTACATTCAATGTCTATTCTCGGCACATCAGCCAGGTGATGCCCTAAAAATACGCAAAAGACAATGTCATTCTTCTATTCAAAATTCTCCTCTGATTCCCCATCTCAAAGTAATAATCAAATTCCTTAAGACAGACATCTGGACCATTTCAGTTTTGACATCTATTTTCTCTGTCTACATTCTCTGATTTCCATTTTTCTTCCACATAGAATCAGACACATTGGTCTCTCTTATGTTTATTGAATAGACTAGTCTATCTCTTCTCACAGAAGCTTTTTTTCTCTAAGAAAAAGAAACATAACTATTACATTGTTTCTGCTCCAGAAAGGTAGTTTTTGCCATTATGTTTACCCAGCTAATTTCCATCTTATTGTATATATATATATATATATATATATATATATATATATATATATATATATACTTGTTCCACATAATATTTCTTATTTAATACTCAGTATTAAATTGAGAACTATGTTTCCCTATTTTAACAATATTAGTTGTGTGATTAATTTTTGTAAATTTTATATATCATGTATTTATGTTTTGTGATCATATTCACCCCTTATTACTAACACTTATCCCTCTCCCACTTCTACTAGCCCCTTTTCCTCCAAACTAGTCCCTCTTTTACTTTGTGTGTGTGTGTGTGAGTGTGTGTGTGTGTGTGTATGGTAATAGTTAAAACAAGTATTTTTGTTTGTATTTGTCTGTGGTGTGTTTGTCCATTTATTTGACCTTTTATACTACAACTTCTCAGCTACATATTTTCCTAACTAGTCTTATTCTAGAAACATGCAAAAGTACCTCCTCTTCACAGAAGAGCTCAAGTGTAACCACTTAGATTCCTGCCAAAGAAGATCTTTCAACAAATATACTGTTAATTAGTACATGTGATTTTATGTACCACTCTGTCCAAATGTTATCACCTTAGAGGCATATTTTGAAAACATACCTAAGGAGTTAACACAGACACTGGGTCCTTAACTTTGCTTTCTTCTTGACAACTATAACTGTTGTCTTTATTACTCTCTACATGAATTGACACAATGTCAACAATTTTCCTTGCAAAGTCTTCTTATTCTTTGTTTGAATGAACAAGTAAATGTATGAAGTTGTAACAGTTCAGATTCAAATACCCTACTTTGTTCAAAAAGCTTACTTTATATTTCCTTTTATTCTGAATATACTATTTTCTCTCCGTTATAATACTGTCTCATTTTATCTTTATTCTTTGCAGTGCTCCACATGAAACTGTCCACACTAAGCAAATGACCCAACAAGTATCCACATCTGAGTTTTTTATTCAATTACTTTCTTTCGTATTCATTTTTAAAATCCTGTGAGAGAGACATATAAAAACTCATCACATTTACAGATTGAGAAAAGATCATTATACAGCTTATGTCAAGTACCCAATTTCAGATGACATATAATGGAAGTAGGAATGTAAATCTGACCAGTACTAATAGCCTTGCTTTCTTGTTCTCAAATTTTACATTGTGTAAATCTCTGAGTGTATTTATTCATGTTCCACTTAATGTTCCTTAAAATAGATGAATGCAGTAAGCACTCCCCGCCTGCATTTATCTGCATGGTATGTGTTCATTTTCATTATTTTTTCTATTGTCATTTTAGTCATATATTATCATGATCATTCCCATCTAAAATCACTCAAAATTATCTCATTTTAAAAGTAAAATTTAGATAAAGCTCAACATTTTGATTTGTTCTTCCTAGCTATCAAAGTTGTGAAACTATTAGTTTAAAATTTAAGATGCCACAGTCTTTCTATTGTGGATTTTTACATTTGATGTTAAACAGAAAAGTGGCACATTAAAAAATGTGCTCATGAAGAAAATAGAACTGTGAAGTTTTCTTGATGTAACAGAAGTTGACATGCTGTATCCTCCACAATCAATTTACTATAAATAGATGCTCTTAAAAAACTTTGAAATGATCTACAAATCACTGACCTAGGGATCTCTTTTCAATTCATCTGAACTACTGCTATAGGTTGAATATTATTCCAGGAAAAAAAATGTGCTTACTTGGAAACTCACAAATTGAATTATTTGAATTCATTTTGATTCATATTATTTTAATATTTCTTGAAAAGCATAAATGGTAGGTTAAGTTATTCAAAACTGATAAGTGTACAAATATCAGCTTAAGAAAGATTAAGTAAATAAATTGACCAATCTGTAAAGTAAAAGAGTGTGATTAGAAGACACTTTTTTTTGCTCCATTTTGCAAAGTAGTAGTAGGTTTACCCTTGTGGTCCATGAGCTCTCCGTGGGAATATTTCTTAATTTATAGTACCAAATATGAGTTCCCTCTTGTGAAGCAGGCTTTAAACTTAACAAGAAAGCAGCTGGTTACTGAAGAACATCCATATTGGTATTGTACCCTTGAAGATACATTCTCATTCCAGTTGTTATTGTCACTCATGGACTGTAGATGAAGTTTCTTTATCCCATCTCTACTACAATCTGCTTAGCACCTTCTGGTATTATTAATATTAACCAGCAAGGGGAAAATTCTAAATAAGTACCACCTTGGCTTTTCAAAGCTTTAAAACCAAAGTATATGGCATCTTTAGCAATAAGGTCTTATCATAAATTTCTGGTGATCAACCAAAGCAATGACAATACTGTATATAGTTTTGAGAGTTTCTAGTACTCCATCTACCCAAGAACTTTAGAGTAGGTATCTTATGGTACTGCCCCCTTTTATGGCAACATATGGTTTTTGGGAGAATTATTATCCTCTGTGCAAGGTAAGGCTGAGGGAATCTAAGAGAAGTAGTGGCAAGATGGTAGTAAGAATCTGTGATCAGGGATACTGGAATACAATAGCACTGGAATACAATAGCATCTCCGAATATGACAGGACCACAGCACTCAAGATCTCATGCTAATTATGATGGTCTGCATAAGATCAAGTCAGTCATCACCTTAACCTTGAACTGAGAGGAACTCATGAGCCTACACTACTGATAGTTGGTGGCTTCTATAAGAGGCAGTCAGTTTTCTTTAAGAAAAATTTTTGAGTTGGCCACACTACAGTGAATGGTCTCACACCCTGGAGAATATGGGCAGCTCAAATTGGACTATGTGGCTTACTTTTTAAAAGATGACATCAATTTAGGAGGGAGAATTAAGAAGGATCTGGCAGCATTTAGAGAAGAAATGCTGGGAGAATATAATTAATATGTATATAGTAAGAAATTCTCAAAGAACAAATGAAAAATATGATATTAGAAAAAATAAAATTGAGGAGGGGCAGTGGCAGCAGCGGCAACAGCAGCAGCAGCTGGTCCAGAGGAAGGGCCCTCAGCAGTGGAACCAAAGTGACAGGGTCTAGGCAGGCCCTACGCCCAATACCATTGACCATCGCTGACCAGCCAGGCTGCAAGCAGCAGCGGATTTAGAGCACCTTTCACCGCACAAAAGCCACTTCAGAAATCTGCCCCCCACCTGTCAGTTACAAGAGACTCACCTCCATCTTGGTTCTCAGATGCCAGAGAGATCAGACAGCCTGAGGTATGCAAACATAACCCAAGGCCAACATCACAGGGCTCTAAGCCCGAAGGGCTTTGGCCTGCACCCAGGCTCTGGGCTGTTCGGGGGCCATTGGTGTGCCAACCCGGCTAGGAGGTTGTTTGCCAGGCAAGGCACACGCGCCACCATTTTGACTACCGGACTCCAGAGAGTTCTATCAGGCAAAGCCTGCTAACAGTCATAGCCAGAGGCTAACATAGCGGGGGTCTAAGCCCTACAGGCTTTGGATTGCACCCAGGCCCTGGGTTGTCCAGTGGGCCATCTGTGTGCCAACTCGGCCAGGAGGTTGTTAGCAGGGCAGACGCTCCAGGCACTTTCAGGGAGTCAACATCCTGGCCACATGACAGAACCAGTTAATACTCATAGCCTGAGGGGAACTTTGCTTGTGCCTTGGCCTGCCAGGTTTTTGCCTAGACTCAGGGCCTGAGCAGCTAGGCCAGCCCTGTGTGCACCAACCCGGTTGGGAGATTGGCTGCCCAGCAGAGTGATCATCACTCAGAAAAGGTCCCTCAGCAGAAACCATCAGCACTCCCTGAAGGAGCAAACAGGCACCACCTGGTTTACAGAGACAATCTGGGGCAAGGCACACTAGGGCTCCAAGGGCACCCAAGAGGAGGACAGCACATCGGCAATCTGAGAGTGAGGAAACCCAGCCATCCTGTGTTACTGAAATAGCACTAGAGCCTCACAGGAGGCTCAAACACCAGCCAGAGACAAGACCAACTAACACCAAAGAACAAGATGGCAAAGGGCAAATGCAGGAACACTACTTACAGAAATCTAGGCAATATGGCAGCATCTGAACCAAACTCTCCAACAACAGCAAGTCCTGGTTACACCAACACAACAGAAAAGAAAGATTTGGATTTAAAATCACTGGTCATGATGCTGCTAGAAGAACACAAAAAGGACATAAATGAAACTCTGAAAGAAATACAGGAGAACATGAATAAACAAGAAACACATATAATGGAAACACAAAAATCACTTAAAGAAATTCAGGAGAATAAGGGTCAAGAGATAGAAGCCAATAATGAAGAAACACAAAAAAATTTAAAGAAATGCAGGAGAACTTGAGTCAACAGGCAGAAGTCATGAAAGAGGAAACACAAAAATCTCCTAAAGAATTACAGGAAAACACAAACAAACAAATGATGGAACTGAACAAAACCATCCTGAATATAAAAACAGAAGTAGAAACAACTAAGAAATCAAAAAGGGAGACAACTTAGGAGATAGAAAACCTTGAGAAGAAATCAGGGGCCATAGACGCAAATATCAACAACAGAATACAAGAGATGGAAGAAAGAATCACAGATGCCAAAGATACCATAGAAACCATTGATTCAACAGCCAAAGAAAATGCAAAATGCAAAAAGCTTGTATGCCAGAACGTCCAAGAAATCCAGGACACAATGAGAAGACCAAACATAAGGATTATAGGTATAGATGAGAGTGAAGATTTACAACTGAAAGGGCCAGCAAATATCTTCAACAAAATTATGGAAGAAAACTTTCCCAACTTAAAGAGAGAGATGCCCATGAATACACAAAAAGCATACAGAACTCCAAATAGACTGGACCTGAGCGGAAATACCTCTCCTCACATAATAATCAAAACCCCAAATGTACTAAACAAAGAAAGAATATTAAAGGCAGTAAGAGAAAAAGGCCAAGTAACATATAAAGGAAGACCTATCAGAATCACACCAGACTTCTCACTAGAGACCATGAAGGCTAGAAGATCCTGGGCAGATCTCATGCAGACTCTAAGAGAACACAAATGTCAGCCAAGACTACTATACCCAGCAAAACTCTCAATCACCATAGATGGAGAAACCAAGATATTCCATGACAAAACCAAATTTACACAATATCTTTCCACAAACCCAGCTCTGCAAAGAATAATAGGAGGAAAATTCCAATACAAGGAGGAAAACTACACTGTGGCAAAAGCAAGATAGTTACCTTCTTTCATCAACCCCAAAAGAAGATAATCACTCAAATATAAAAATGACATCAAAAATGACAGGAAGTAATAATCACTATTCCTTAATATCTCTTAACATCAATGGACTCAATTTCCCAATAAAAAGACATAGACTAATAGACTGGACAAGGAAACGGGCCCCTACATTTTGTTGCATACAGGAGACACACCTCAGTGTCAAAGACAAAAACTACCTTAGAGTAAAAGGCTAGAAGACAATTTTACAAGACAATGGTCTCAGGAAAGGAGCTGAAGTAGCCATTCTAATATCAGATAAAATTGATTTTCCAACCTAAAGTCATGGAAAGAGACACAGAAGGACACATCTTGCTGATCAAAGGAAAATCCACCAAGAAGAACTTTCAATTCTGAACATCTATGCGCCAAATGCAAGGGCACCCTCATTTGTAAAAGAAACTTTATTAAAGCTCAAAGCACACATTGCACCTAACACAATAATTGTGGGTGACTTCAACATTCCACTCTCTTCAATGGACCGATCAGGAAAACAGAAACTAAACAGGGACACAGTAAAACTAATTGAAGCTTTGGACCAATTGGATTTGACTGATATTTTCTCAGCACCTCATGGTACCTTTTCTAAAATCGACCATATAATTGGTAACAAAACAGACCTCAACAAATATAAGAAGATCGAACTAATCCCATGCCTCCTATCAGATCAATATGGAGTAAGAGTGGTTTTCAATAGCAACAAAAACAACAGAAAGCCCAGGTATACATGGAGGCTGAACAATACTCTACTCAATGACACCTTGGCCAAAGAAGAAATAAAGAAAGAAATCAGAGACTTTTTAGAATTTAATGAAAATGAAGGCACAACATACCCAAATTTTTGGTACCCAGTGAAAGCAATGCTAAGAGGAAAACTCATAGCCCTGAGTGCCTGCAAAAAGAAAATGGAGATAGCATACACTAGCAGCTTAATGACACACCTGAAAGCCCTGGAACAAAAAGAAGCCAATTCCCCCAGGAGGAGTAGAAGGCAGGAAATCATCAAACTCAGGGGTGAAATCAATCAAGTGGAAACAAAGAGTACCATACAAAGAATCAACGAATCCAGGAGCTGGTTCTTTCAAAAAATCACAAGATAGATAAACCCTTAGCCAGACTGACCAAAGGGCACAGAGAAAGTATCCAAATTAATAAAAATAGAAATGAAAAGGGGGATATAACAACAGAAACTGAGGAAATCCAAAAAAATCATCAGATCCTACTACAAAAGCCTATAATCAACACAACTGGAGAATCTGGAGGAAATGAACAATTTCCTAGACAAATACCAAATACCAAAATTAAATCAAGAGCAAACAGATCATCTAAACAGTCCCATAATCCCTAAAGAAATAGAAGGGGTCATAGAAAGTCTTCCAACCAAAAAAGCACAGGACCAGATTGTTTCAGTGCAGAATTCTATCAGACCTTCAAAGAAGACCTAACAGCAATACTCTTCAAACTATTCCTCAAAATAGAAACAGAAGGAACACTACCCAATTCCTTCTATGAAGCCACAATTACACTGATACCAAAACCACACAAAGATCCAACAAAGAAAGAGAACTTCACACCAATTTCCCTTATGAACATCGATGCAAAAATACTCAATAAAATTCTTGACAACCAAATCCAAGAACACATAAAAGGACCATCCACCATGATCAAGTAGGCTTTATTCCAGGGATGCAGGGTTGGTTCAATATACAGAAATCCATCAATACAATCCACTACATAAACAAACACAAAGAAAAAACCACATGGTCATTTCACTGGATGCTGAAAAAGCATTTGAGAAAATTCAGCATCCTTTCATGCTTAAAGTCTTGGAAAGAACAGGAATTCAAGGCCCACACCTAAACATAGTAAAATCAATATGCAGCAGACCTGTAGCCAGCATCAAACTAAATGGAGAGAAACTAGAAGCAATCCGACGAGAATCAGGAACTAGACAGGGCTGCCCCTTTTCTCCTTATCTTTTCAATATTGTACTTGAGGTACTAGCTTGGGCAATTAGACAACATAAGGAGGTCAAAGGGATACAAATTGGAAAGGAAGTCAAACTATCATTATTTGCAGATGATATGATAGTCTACCTAAGTGACCCAAAAAACTCCACTAGAGAAATCCTACAGCTGATAAACAACTTCAGCAAAGTGGCAGGTTATAAAAAAACAAAAAAAAACAAAAAAACAAAAAAAAAAAAAAAAAACTCAAGCAAATCAGTAGCCTTCCTATACTCAAAGGATAAGCAGGCTGAGAAAGAAATTAGGGAAATGAACCCATTCACAATAGCCACAAACAGTATAAAGTACCTTGGGGTGACTCTTACCAAACATGTGAAAGACCTGTATGACAAGAACTTCAAGACTATGAAGAAGGAAATGGAAGAAGACCTCAAAAAATGGGAAAACCTCCCATGCTCATGGATCGGCAGGATTAATATAGTTAAAATGACCATTTTGTCAAAAGCAATATACAGATTCAATGCAATACCCATAAAAATTCCAACTCAGTTCTTCACAGAGTTAGAAAGAATTTATCTGGAATAACAAAAAACCCAGGATAGCTAAAACTATTCTCAACAATAAAAGAAATTCTGGGGGTATCAGTATCCCTGACCTCAAGCAATACTACAGAGCAATAGTGCTAAAAAATGCATGGTATTGGTACAGTGACAGGCAGGTAGATCAATGGAACAGGATTGAAGATCCAGAAATGAACCCACACACCTATCTCCACTTGATCCTCGACAAAGGGGCTGAAAACATCCAATGTGAAAAAGATAGCATTTTCAACAAATGGTGCTGGTTCAACTGGAGGTCAGCATGCAGAAGAATGCGAATTGATCCATCCTTGTCTCTTTGTACTAAGCTCAACTCCAAATGGATCAAGGGCCTACACATAAAGCCAGACACTCTGAAGCTAATAGAAAAGAAACTGGGGAAGACCCTTTAGGACATCAGTACAGGGGTAAGATTTCTGAACAGATCACCTATAGCATATGCTCTATGATCATGAATTGACAAATGGAACCTCATAAAATTACAAAGTTTCTATAAGGCAAAGGCCACAATCAAAAGGACAAATGGGCAACCAACAAATTGGGAAGAGATCTTCACCAACCCTACATCAGATAGAGGGCTAATATCCAATATATAGAAAGAACTCAAGAAGTTAGACCCCAGAAAACCAAATAACCCTATTAAAAAATGAGGTTCAGAGTTAAACTAAGAATTTTCACCTAAAGAACTTCGGATAAAAGAGAAGAATCTTAAAACATGTTCAACTTTATTTGTCATTAGAGAAATGCAAATCAAAACAACCCTAATATTTCACCTTCCACCAGTCAGAATGGCTAAGATTAAAAATTGAGGAGACAGCAGGTGTTGTTGAGGATGTGGAGAAAGAGGAACACTACTCCACTGCTGGTGGGGTTGAAAATTGGTACAACTACTCTGGAAATCAGTCTGGTGTTTCCTTAGAAAACTGGGCACCTCAGTTCTGGAAGATCGTGCTATACCACTCCTGGGCATATACCCAGAGGATTCCCCAGCATGTAATAAGGATACATGTTCCACTATGTTCATAGCAGCCCTATTTATAATAGCCAGAAGCTGGAAAGAACCCACGTATCCCTCAACGTAAGAATGGATGCAAAAATGTGGTATATATGCACAATGGAGTACTATTCAGCCATTAGAAACAATGAATTCATTAAATTCTTAGGCAAAGGGATAGCACTGGAGAACATCATCCTAAGTGAGGTAAGCCAGTCTCAAAAGATCAATCATGCTACGCACTCACTAATAAGTCGGTATTAGCCTAGAATACTGGAATACCCAAAACATAATCCACACATCAAACGAGGTACAAGAAGAATGGAGGAGTGGCCCTTTGTTCTGGAAAGACTCAGTGTAGCAGTATAGGACAAAATCAGAACAGGGAAGTAGGAAGGGGTGGGTGGGAGAACAGGGGGAGGGAAGGGGCTGTACTGGCTAGTTTTGTGTGTCAACTTGACACAGGCTGGAGTTATCACAGAGAAATCAGCTTCAGTTGGGGAAGTGCCTCCATGAGATCCAACTGTGAGGCATTTTCCAAATTAGTGATCAAGGGCGAGGGCCCCTTGTGGGTGGTACCATCCCTGGGCTGGTATTATTGGGTTCTATAAGAGAGCAGGCTTAGCAAGCCAGGGGAAGCAAGCCAATATGGAACATCCCTCCAAGGTCTCTGCATCAGCTCCTGCTTCCTGACCTGCTTGAGTTCCAGTCCTGACTTCCTTTAGTGATGAACTTCAATGTGTAAGTGTAAACTCAATAAACCCTTTCCTCCACAACTTGCTTCTTAGTCATGATGTTTGTGCAGCAATAGAAACCCTGACTAAGACAAATTGGTACCAGCGTAGTGGGGTATTCCTCTGACTACCTGACCCTGTTTTGGGGAGGACTGTGGAAGGACTTTGGAACTTTGGGCTAGATTATCCATTCAGTGTGAAGAGCTCTGTGGAATGTTCTGTAAGAACTTGGAAGATAATGTTGGGAACAGTGCAGAAGATGGAGGCCTGGTTTGTGAAATTTCAGAGGGAAGATTAAAGATTCTTACAGTGGCCATGTTTTGATTGTGAAGATTCTGTTGTTTTGGTTAGCAGGGGCTGAAGAATCAGCTGTGATTAATAAGATACCTGAACCACTAAAGCAAACCTTTGTGTTACTGGGACTATTGATGCTGGTTAGCTGGAGCTAAGAAATTAGTGCTGATTAGGAAGAGACCAGCATCACTGAGATGAACTCTTCTTGGCAGTGTTTTCTGAGAGCACAGAGAGTGTGTTCCAGAGATAGCCACAGTTGTATTTTGTGCTGTGGCTGGACTTGGTAGGACTTGGTACAGTATAAGAGTCACCCAGATGGTACTGGTTTTGAAGGCATGAAAGGGTCATGAAGCAGAGCTGAGGCTCTTGGCACAGTGAGAGGCCACGGAAGGCCATTGGTGAAGGTGCAGCCTCAGTTACAATTATCAGCCCAGGACTTGAAGTGGTCATGCATAGGAGCATAGGCTTGTCACCATGAAGAGAGCCTGTGAAAGACTATTGGTGAAGCCTAATTACAGTGGAAGATAGCTGTGTTTTGGAGATACCAGTACCATGCAATGACCACCAAGAACAGCAGCAGCAGTGGAGTACAGGCAGCTGGAGCCTAGAAGACAAGCTGTGTGCTACAAAGGGCAGAGCTGGAGAAGTGATGCACGTACTTAGAGGTGCCCAGAAGATTGTGAGTTGGATCCCAGACATTGAACCATTGGAGTTTGAGTTTTGCTTTTGGTTGTGAGTGTGCCCTGATATGTTTCCCTCTTGTAGGAAGAAAGTATTTTAGTGGAGCCCACAGCTGAGAGACTTTGAATTTTTAAACGACTTTGAATTTTAAAGATATTGGACATTTTGAAGTGATTGAACGTTTAATGTGTAAAGACTGTGGAACTTTTAAAGTAATTTAGATCTTGGAGATGAATAAAAAAGTAAGGGTTGAGGCTTAATAGTGATGTTTTTTTGTGTGTCAAGTTGACAAGGTGTCAATTGTACTGGCTGGTTTTGTGTGTCAACTTGACACAGGCTGGAGTTATCACAGAGAAAGGAGCTTCAGTTTGGGAAGTGCCTCCATTAGATCCAACTGTGAGGTATTTTTTCAATTAGTGATCAAGTGGGGAGGGCCCCTTGTGGGTGGTACTACCTTTGGGCTGGTATTCTTGGATTCTGTAAGAGAGCAGGCTGAGCAAGCCAGGGGAATCAAGCCAGTAAGGAACATCCCTCCATGGCTTCTGCATCAGCTCCTGTTTCCTGACCTGCTTGAGTTCCAGTCCTTACTTCCTTTAGTGATGAACTGCAATGTGGAAGTGTAAGCTCAATAAACCCTTTCCTCCCCAACTTGCTTCTTGGTCATGATGTTTGTGCAGGAATAGAAACCCTGACTAAGACAGGGGCTTATGGGACTTTTGGGGAGTGGGGGGCCAGAAAAGGGGATATCATTTGAAATGTAAATAAAAAATATATCGAATAAAAAAAAAGAAAAAAGAAAATTGCCAGTATAGACATGTGACAAAAACTAATGAGTCAATCTTTAATTTCACTTTCATTTGATTTTCTCCTACTCATTAACAATAATTTATCCCCATGATTTCAATGTTTAAGACATACTTATGTTGAGTCAATACAATTTCATTTTAAATTTAAAGTACTGATAGAGTCTATTTTAGTATTTTTGTGTAGATTGTCTTTTTTTGAAAAGCGTGTTATTTTGTTGAAAAAGGAAGTATAAACATTTTTTGAAAAAAATTGAAGATTTGCATGGAAAATATTTCTGATAAAGAAGAAGGGATATATAGAAAAACAAGTCAAAGTTGACAACTTTCATGGAAAATTGAAGAGTAAATAGTAGCCAAAAAATTGTTAAATTAGTTGAAAAAGGAAGTAGAAACATTTTATGATAGAATTGAAGATTTACGTGGAAAGTATTTCTGATAATATTGTAGAAAAATTTAGAAAAACATGTTAAAATTAAAGATTATCATGGAAAATTTTATATAGATATAATAATGGTAGGTATAAAAGTATTACTAAATTAAATAAGTGGAATTATAAACATTTTCTGATAATTTTGAAGTTTTAAATGGAAAATATTTCTGATAAAATTCAAGAAATATATAGAAAAACATGTTACAATTAAAGATTATCATGGAAAATTATACAGGTAAAATGGTAGGCTTAAAAATAATTCTAAGTTGATTGAAAGTGGTATTATAAACATTTTCAGGTAAAATTGAAGATTTACATGGAAAAATTTCTGATAAAATTCAAGAAATATGTAGAAAACCATGCTAAAATTGACTATTTTATGGAAAATTTTACATATAAAATGGTAGACAAACAACTTTTCTAAATTAATTAAAGGTAGAATTAAAATATTTTGTGATAAAAATCAGAGATTTACATGGAAAACATTTCTGATAAAATAGTAGAAATATATAGGAAAGCATGTTAAAATTGAAGATTATCATGAAAAATAATGCAGATAAAATGAAAAATCCCTCAGCTCCCTACTGAGCACATACCCTCCTCACCCAGCTTGAGACAGAATCATCTGGGAAGTTAAAAGTGATAATGGATTCAAGTCTACACTGTCATTGCAAGTGTCTTAGACTTTGAATTTCGTTTTTACATTGCCTAATATATTATAAGCAATTTAGGTAAAGAGCAAAGGGTATAGAAAAGCCCCAGAATGTTAAAAAGTCTCTGCTGACATCACTGTTACTTCTGTGATCTAGTTTTCATTTAGACTTCTTAATGACACCATGTCGGATGGAATACAGTATCTTTAGATTTGGCAAAATACTTCAAGCCAAAGTAAGTTTCCTTGCCACATTTTCAGTACTATCTTTTCTCCACAGATGCTCCCCTTACATCGTCTTCCCTTTGAAGTAAACAAGCTTTGGAAATCTTCAGCAGAGAGGAATCACTCAAAGTGCAACAGTTTGTTTTGCTTATTGTGTGCTCATTTGGACGCTTTTAGATCGCTCAGACTGCAAAGAATTTCTGCATTCAAATATTTCACTAATGACTTAGGGCATAATAAATTTATAATTGTCTTGAATCTGAAACTGAAATATTAGCTCAGTTAAAATTATACCACCATTTAATCCTTGTAATAGGAGACAGTATAATACAGTGCATTGATTTTCAAGACATAATTTGCTGAGCACTAGAAGAGGTTTGGTGTTCCTAAAATATTTAAACTGTTCAGTAAAACATCGTCGTAATACGAAAATGGTTTCTGTTTCTTTGCATTTTCTTTCTTTGATAAATCTCTTGTATATTATTTCAAGGAATGCATGTATTTGATGTAATATATAGATTGCAGATACAGATATGACATGGTACTATTCAGAGTGCTGTGGTAAAAGAAGATGCACTCAGTTGTTTTTCTTCACACTATTCCAGGGACCAGCCAGGCAAGAATTGTCTACTAGTGCGATGGTAATACCAGGATGTGGCCACTCAGTGATGGGATTTGAATCCTACTCCACAGTAGGAAACCCATATCTGGTACTGAAAGCTTCATCCAAAGTTGGTGGTAAAATGATCAGAGGCCATAGTATGTGATTTTTATTAAATTCCTAAAACAAAGACTTGGCGATGAACGAATGAGACAACTAAATATAAAGACAGATCTTCCTAACTCCTAACTTCATACATGTAATATTTTCTTCTTTCTTCATGTCGAACCCAATCTGCCATTGATGAGAAACCCAATTTTAACTATTCCACTCAGTTTTTCTTTCTTGAAAGTGTGAAATTCCTAAAAGTGTCCTTTTGCAAAGTGGACCTTGCTTTAAGATTTTCCAGGCTTGCACTTAATCACATGCTATATTATCTGTGCCTTCAGTTATTTTACCTTTGAGTACATCCTCACATCAAAACAAGCTGGCAATACTCTCATAACCTCAATAATTTCACAGGTTTTTCTCTTTTCTTGGTAATTTCCTATATCATAAGGTGAGCTTAAACATTTTTGAATGAATTAATTATATCCAAATATGATATCTATAATAATTGCACATGTAAACATTACATATGACAAATTAATTGCATATTTGAGCATCTATCATATTTTTAATATTGTCAATTTAACCATTAAAATATTTTCTAAGTAAAGTTCAAAGTAATAATTTCCCTGAAACAATTATTTAACTGAGTATCATGCATGAATTATTATTTTTAAGAATGAGGAAAACAATATAAAACTATATTTTCATACTGATGTCAACTCTGCTAGCAACAGTTTAAAGCAAATATAGCTTCTCAGTCTGTCTGTATATGTGCATGATTGGAAGAAATAGTCTGTTGCTAAGATACCACATTCAAGAATATGTGGTTTATTTCTGTTCATTAACTACATGACTAGCTATATAAGGCTACACATTCACAAATACCAAATACAGACAAACCTTGAATTGAAACCATATGTTGATTCTTGGGTAAATTTCAAAGGGGATCAACCAAACTCTTGGGAAAGAAGTTATCATTTCCCTCTTTGTGGAATCACTTATACTATGAGTCATATGAAATTGCAAAAACAAATGTCAAGTACAAATACAAGCACAAGTAAATATACAATGACCCAAAGTATAACATACCTAAAAATAATAAAGGAATCACATGTGCTGAGACTAGATTGTGGGAAGCTTCTGGATTTGGTGGCAGAGTTAAGCTTCATACTAAGGTCAGTCTAAAATATGATAGCTCCATTTACTCAAACCTCAATACCACATACCTGCCAAGGTAAACTGTAATAATACTACAGCAGACTATGAAGGCCACTGCATTAAGAAGAGTAGGATTAAATCACTTAGCTGTTTATAGTGGCCCAATATCTAAAACAAGGAAACAAAAAGTCCTTGGAAACTTGTTAACATGGTATCTGTGTGTTTAGTGCTGAAAGAACTATGCTCTCTGTTTCTATTTTCTCCTATACTCAATCTGTGACACTTTGGCATTTTCCCCCTGTGCTGCCTCACACAGTACCTGCCATAAATCTTTATTATAGCATGTGTCATATTATAGTACTTATTAGTTTCTCCATCTTCTTCCCTCAAGCTTATGTTCTTAACCTCATTTTGAGCTGCAGAAACTTTACAAATTTGATTAAAGTTCTGGATTTAAGCCACTGGAAATGTAGTAGAATACAGTAATAATTTATAAGTACACATTCAAGACGTACACTGTTTGAATTTTAATTTCACCTCTTCCAGGCTTTTTGACCTGAGAAATGTTACTTAACCTTTGTCCCTCAGTTACTTTATCTGCAATATGGACATAAAAGGAATAGTACATATATGAGAGAATTGTGTCTACCTGATGTCACATACCTAAGAAGTGGTATATAGACAAGTATTTGTATACACTAATGACTTGCTTTGGAGGAAGACAAACCTTTTTCTTTCCTGGAGTATAAATTATTAACAAGAGATAGGTAGCATTGGTATTCCACTTCTAATGTCTATAATTTCTTGTTATAAAATTATCCACAATTTAAAAGAGGGAATTAGAGGTTTAGATTTTGAGAACCTCTTTATTCAAAAATGTTAAAAATTATGAATTTTACCTGAGATGAAATGCATTGGAAAACCCTCAGTTTGTCTCAAGATTCCAACCTATAGGGAGCTTACCTTTCTCCTGTTGTAGAAACTTTAAGTGTCTACTTTTGGCCTCATTAGGAAATAAAAAGTTTCCTTCCTGCACAATAAAGTAAATATTAGCATCTCTCCCTCTAGTTCTAATATTAGTCTACAGGAAACAATTTTGTTGCAGTGAGTAACCAATTTTGGCATAAAATCCTTTTGGCTAACTTAGATGATGTTCCAAATATGTGTGTTTGTTATTATCTATTGAAATATTATTGATATTTTAAGAGGAATAGAAAATGCTTAAATGATATATTTCTATACCCTTTGCCTTCCATTCCCAGTTGTTTTAATGAAAAGACTATAAAAGCTACTTTGAAGTATATAGCACAATTTTTTTGTTATTTTATTCATCTTCATTTACATTGTCATGGTAAAACATTTCCCAATTTTCCCCCTCCGCAAAGACCCCCAACCCCTCCTCTCCTCCTGCCTCCACGTATATGCCCCCCCCCACCCGACACACTCCCACCTCCCCTCCTCAGTTTCCCTTTGTTGGGGCTTCTGTTGAGCCTTTACCTGACCAAGGACCATTCCTCCCACTGATGCCCAACAAGGCCTTCCTCTGCCACATTTTTGACTGGAAACAGGTGTGCCCCTTGGTTGATGGTTCAGTCCTTGAGAGTCTTGGGGTGTCTGGGTGGCCAAAATCATTGTTCTTCCCATGGGGCTGTAAGCAGAGCTGAGAGAACTGAAGCATATTCTCCATGGGAAGAAGATGTGTCTGCTAGAATGTCCCTATCTGTACCTGCTAAGATTTTATTTATAACAGGATTCATTGATATTGGATTCCTTTTATCTATACAGAGACATCTTAATGGTTTTTTTTCAATATATTTTTTATTTACATTTCAAATGATTTCCCCTTTTCTAGCCCCCCACTCCCTGAAAGTCCCGTAAGCCCCCTTCTCTCCCCCTGTCCTCCCACCCACCCCTTCCCACTTCCCTGTTCTGGTTTTGCCAAATACTGCTTCACTGGGTCTTTCCAGAACAAGGGGCCACTCCTCCTTTCTTCTTGTACCTCATTTGATGTGTGGATTATGTTTTGGGTATTCCAGTTTTCTAGGTTAATATCCACTTATTAGTGAGTGCATACCATGGTTCACCTTTTGAGTCTGGGTTACCTCACTTAGTATGATGTTCTCTAGCTCCATCCATTTGCCTAAGAATTTCATGAATTCATTGTTTCTAATGGCTGAATTGTACTCCATTGTGTAGATATACCACATTTTTTTGCATCCACTCTTCTGTTGAGGGATACCTGGGTTCTTTCCAGCATCTGGAAATTATAAATAGGGCTGCTATGAACATAGTAGAGCATGTATCCTTATTACATGGTGGGGAATCCTCTGGATATATGCCCAGGAGTCGTATAGCAGGATCTTCTGGAAGTGAGGTGCCCAGTTTTTGGAGAAACCGCCAGACTGATTCTATAGCAGAATTTTTAAATTAAATTCCATAATCAGCATCAAAATCACTACAAAGCTTAGTTATAAATGCCCATATGCCTATCTAAGAGTGTCATCAAGAGTGCAGTGCACTAGAAATAATGGTGCTCTTAGTGTATAGTCTCCACCCACATTCCATCCTGTTTTTGTCTCCCTGCTTTGTTACCATAGTTGAAAAATACACATTAGAATAGCACTTCCTTGTTTAGAAAACATCAATGCCTCCTCCCTTTGTTATTCTCAAGACTCACTGTGCTTCTGATTACTTAGGCAGTTTTAAAATAAACTCATGAATGTCAACAAAGACTGTGATTCTAGAAGCTTAGAGTAAAATTTAGGATACTGCCTATTAGTCTATAATCTAGAAACATTTGAATCAGGTACTTGAAAAATTGCACTTTGAGAATGAATTAATTTCAAAACAAATGCCTTGGCCAGTACTTTAATCTGACTTTCAAAACCTTGATTTTATTGATCTACCTCTACAAGCCAAGTATGCTAAGGTACTTTAATGAATTATAACCTCATTGAGCACCTTTTCAGAGTCTAGAATTTGGAAAGAGCCTTTTCTAGGTGATTTCTAGAGTAGACATTGTAATTTCTCTCATATCTACTTATCACTAGTTTCTACAGTCACTACTTTTTCCTGCCCTTTTTTATCCATCCTTCATAGTATAAACAAATGTATCCTTCATTAATATTTATATTTATTTAACAGAAATTCTACTGTTAGGTTTTATTCAATTCTTCCTGAACCACAATAAGTTGCATAATCTAGCTAATTTTATTTTATATGTGCAGAGTGTAGATGGATATAAAGTAATTGAACCTTACTAGTTTCTTGAGTTTCATTTAGAACCAAATATCTAAAGTTGTAAAACTACTGGCCACATATGAGAGAAAATATGACATTTGCCCTTCTTTTTAAAATATATTTATTAATTCTTTGAGAATTCCATACAATGTATTTTGATCACATTTACTCTACAACACCTCTTGGATCCACCCACACCTCCCTACTGACTCAACCTATTGTCTTCTTTATCTTTTAGAGCCAAACAAATCCAGTTTATCTCATCCATACATTCTTATATATGTGACCTTTCCATGGAGCATAGTCAACTTCTCAGAAGATACATTTTTAAAGAAAATCGATTTTCCCTCCCCCAGAAGCCATTGCCAATAGTTCCTTAGATAGCAGTGGGAATTTGTTCTCATATGCCCTTTCTTTGCTCAGAATTTGAGCTTGCACATGACCTGTATGTTGTCACAAATATTGTGTACACACACACACACACACACACACACACACACACACACACATACATATATAACTGTCTTGTGTTTAGACAATATGTCCCTTGTGGTCACCAACCACTTCTGGCTCTTAAAATTCTTTTTACTCCCTTTGCCTCAATTATCTCTGAGCATTACGAGGCAGAACATGATACAAGTATTCCACTTAAGGCGGCCAACCTAACTGTGTCTCTATAGGTTGATCAGTCGTGAGTCTTTCTGTTATCTTTCATTTACTAAAAGAGATGTTTCTATGATGATGCTTAGGAGATGCATTAATCCATAAGTATAGCAATACATCATTAGGAGTCATTTTAATGTCCTGTCCATTTTTCAGGATAATAATAAGTTCTCAACTAGGCCTATAGCATTTCTAGCCACAACTTCTTGGTCTAGTAATGGTGACAGGTATAGATTTCATCTTGCGGAGCATTACTAAAATTCAATGAGAATATAGTAGGTTGGTACCATGATGTTCATGCTTATTATTTCACTAGGGAACCTATTGTTTAAGGATGTTTGGATTCAGCAGACTAGCAAGAACAGGGATTCATTCCATAGATCCTATAAATTAGCAAATAAATAAATAATTCTTGATTTTATTGTATTATGTAATATGTAACTTTGTGACTTCAAAAATGAAACATTTAGGCCATCTTTGCACCTGTGACTGAGCAGCCAGGTACAGACATGTACCTAGAGATCACATGAGTAGAAAATCACTTAGGGCATGGCCCACCAGGGCTCCACCTGCACTCAGGACCTGGGCAGCACCACAGGTGCCTGTGCACCTACCCTGCCAGGGGACATCTGCCCTACAGGGAGTCCAACAGATAGAGGGAGTCCCACATATAGATGTGAGGCCACCGCCATCTTTGTTCCTCTGACTCAGCACACGGGTGCAGCCAGGTACACAGAGATCACCCAATTATAAGACCACTTGGGACATGGCCTGCCAGGACCCCACCTGCTCTCAGGAACTGGGCAGCACCACCACAGCCTTCTGTGCACATAGTCTGCTTGGGGACATCTGTTCTGCAGGGAGTTCTGCAGTGAGAGGTGAGGCCACAATCTTCACTCCTGCAACTGAGCAGGCCATTACAGCCAGGAACACAGAGAACACCTGAGTGTAAGATCACTTGGGAATCTGTCTCCCTGGACCCCAACTGCACCCAGGAGCTGGGCAGAACCACAGCAATCTGTGTCATGGGAAAGCCAGTCACCCAGGGGTGCTGAGAAAGGCTTGCAGGCACACAGGGGGGACAAGCACCAACCAGTGACACCAGATCCAACTAACACCAGATGGCAACAGGCAAACATAGGAACATTACTAATAGAAATCAAGGCAATATGGCATCATCCAAATGCAATTCTCCCACAACAGCAAGTCTTGGATATCCCAAAACACCAGAAAATCAAAATTTGGATTTAAAATCACAGCTCATGATACAGAAAGAGGGCTTCAAGAAGGACATCAATAACTTCCTTAAAAATACAGGAGAACACAAGTAAACAGGGAGAATCCCTTAATGAACTAAAAAAAAGAAAAGAAAAGAAAAAAGAAAAACGAAAAAAACCAAGGTGAAGGAATTGAACAAAACCATCCAGGACCTAAAAATAGCGGTAGAAAAAAATAAAGAAATCACAAAGGGAAGCAAGCCTGGACGTAGAAAACTTAGGAAAGATGTCGGGAGTCATGGATCCAAGCATCAACAACAAGAATATAAGAGATAAAAGAGAGAATCTCAGATACAGAAGATACCATAGAAAGCATTGATACCACAGTCAAAGAAAATGAAAAATGCAAAAAGCTCCTGACCCAAAACATCCAGAAAATCCAGGACAAAATGAGAATACCAAACCTAAGGATTATAGGTATAAATGAGAGTAAAGATTTCTAACTTAAAGGGCCAGTAAATGTCTTCAACAAAATTACAGAAGAAAACTTTCATAACCTGAAGAAAGAGATGCCTATGAACATAGAAGAAGCCTACAGAACTCCAAACAGATAGGACCAGAAAAGAAATTTCTCCAGTCACATAATAATTAAAATGCCAAATGTACTAAACAAAGAAAGAATATCAAAAACAGTAAGAGAAAATGTCAAGGAACATATAAAGGTAGACCTATCAGAATTACACTGGACTTCTCTCCAGAGACTATGAAAGCCAGAAGAGCCTGGGCATATGTCATACAGACCCTAATAGAACACAAATGCCAACCCAGATTGCTATATCCAGAAGTTCTCTCAATACCATAGAGGGAGAAACCAACATATATCATGACAAAAACAAATTTACACAGTATCTTTCCACAAATCCAGCCCTTCAAATGATAATGAATGGAAAACAACAACAAAAGGAGGGAAACTACACATTAAAAGCAGGAAATTAATCTTCCTTCAACAAACCCAAAAGAAGATAACCACCCAAACATAAAAATTACATCAAAAATAGCAGGAAGCCACAATAACTATACCTTAATATCTCTTAACATCAATGAATTTAATTCATCAATAAAAAGATATAGACTAACAGATTGGATAGATGAAAACAGGAACCAACATTTTGTTGCATACAGGAAACACATCTCAGTGTCAAAGATAAGCACTACCTCAGACTGAAAGGCTGGAGAAAAGTTTTCCAAGCAAATGGTCCAAGGAAACATGCTGGAGTAGTCATTCTAATATCCAATGAAATAGACTTTTGACAAAAAGTCATCAAAAAAGACACAAAAGGACACTCTGGTGTACTCATCAAAGGAAAAATATACCAAGAGGAACTCTTAATTCTGAGCATCTATGCTCCAAATACAAGGGCAAACTCATTCATAAAAGAAACTTTACTAAAGCTAAAAGCACACATCACACCCCACGAAATAATTGTGGATAACTTCAACACCCCACTCTCCTCGATGGATAGAACAGGGAAACAAAAACTAAAAAGAGACACAGTTAAACTAACAGAAGTTTTGGACCAAATGTATTTAATAGATATCTATACAACATTTCATCCTGAATCAAAAGAATATACCTTCTTCTCAGCACCTCATGGTACCTTCTACAAAGCTGACCCTATATTTGGTCACCTAACAGACCTCAACAGATATAAGAAGAGCAAACTAATCCTGTGCTTCCTATTAGATCACTTTGGATTAAGGGTGGTCTTCAACAGCAACAAAAACAACAAAGAGCACACATACACATAGAAACTGAACAATGCTCTACTCAATGATACCTTGATCATGGAAGACATAGGGAAAGAATTCAAAATGAAAATGAAGACACAACATACCCAAATTTATGGTACCCAGTGAAAGCAATGCTAAGAGGAAAACTCATAGCTCTGAGTGCCTCCAAAAAGAAGCTGGAGAGAGCGTACAATAACAGCTTAACAACACACTTGAAAGCCCTGGAACAAAAAGAAGCCAATTCACCCAGGAGGAGTAGAAGGCAGGAAATCATCAAATTCAGTGCTGAAATCAATCAAGTAGAAACAAAGAGAACCATACAAAGAATCAACAAAACCAGGAGCTGATTCTTTGAGAAAATCAACAAGATAGATAAACCCTTAGGCAGACTAACCAAAGGGCATAGAGACAGTTTCCAAATTAACAAAATCAGAAATGAAAAGGGAGAAATAACAACAGAAACTGAGGAAATTCAAAAGATCATCAGATCCTACTACAAAAGCCTATACTCAACACAGCTGGAAAATCTGGATGAAATGGTCAATTTCCTAGACAAATACCAAATATCAAAGTTTAATCAGGATCAGATAGACTATCTAAATGGTCCCATAACCCCTAAAGGAATAGAAGTGATCATTGACAGTCTCTCAAACAAAAATATCACAGGACCAGATGGTTTTAGTGCAGAATTCTATCAGACCTTTATAGAAGACCTAACACCAATTCTCTTCCAACTATTCCACAAAATAGAAAACTACCAAATAGATAGAAAAAATAAGGAAAACTACCAAATTCATTCTGTGAAGCCACAATTTTGCTGATACTGAAACCACACAAAGATCCAACAAAGAAAGACATCTTTAGACCAGTTTCCCTTATGAACATAGATGCAAATATACTCAACAAAATTCTTGCCAGCAGAATCCAAGAACACATCAAAATGATCATTTGCCATGATTAAGTAGGCTTCATCCCAGGGATGCAGGAATGATTCAATATAAAGAAATCCATCAATGTAATCCACTACATAAACTCAAAGAAAAAAACTCACATGCTCATTTCACTAGATGCTGAAAAAAGCATTTGATAAAATTCAGTATCCTGTACTGGAGAGGGTACTGGAAAGATCAGGAATTCAAGGTCCATCCCTAAACATAATAAAAGCTATATACAGCAAACCAGTAGCAAATAGCAAACTAAATGGAGCGAAACTTGAAGCAATCTCATTAAAATCAAGGACTAGACAAGGCTGCCCTCTCTCTCCATATTTATTCTATATTGTATATAAAGTTCTACCTAGAGCAATTAGACAACAAAGGGAGGTCAAAAAGACACAAATTGGAAAGGAAGAAGTCAAATTATCACTATTTGCAGATGATGTGATAGTATTTTTTTTAAATTTTTTTTATTCGATATAATTTATTTACATTTCAAATGATTTCCCCTTTTCTAGCTCCCCCACTCCCCGAAAGTCCGGTAAGCCCCCTTCTCTTCCCCTGTCCTCCCATCCACCCCTTCCCACTTCCCCGTTCTGGTTTTGCTGAATACTGTTTCAATGAGTCTTTCCAGAACCAGGGGCCACTCCTCCTTTCTTCTTGTACCTCATTTGATGTGTGGATTATGTTTTGGGTATTCCAGTTTTCTAGGTTAATATCCACTTATTAGTGAGTGCATACCATGATTCACCTTTTGAGTCTGGGTTACCTCACTGAGTATGATATTCTCTAGCTCCATCCATTTGCCTAAGAATTTCATGAATTCATTGTTTCTAATGGCTGAATAGTACTCCATTGTGTAGATATACCACATTTTTTGCATCCACTCTTCTGTTGAGGGATACCTGGGTTCTTTCCAGCATCTGGCAATTATAAATAGGGCTGCTATGAACATAGTAGAACATGTATCCTTATTACATGGTGGGGAGTCTTCTGGGTATATGCCCAGGAGTGGTATAGCAGGATCTTCTGGAAGTGAGGTGCCCAGTTTTCGGAGGAACCGCCAGACTGATTTCCAGAGTGGTTGTACCAATTTGCAACCCCACCAGCAGTGGAGGAGTGTTCCTCTTTCTCCACACCCTCTCCAACACCTGCTGTCTCCTGAATTTTTAATCTTAGCCATTCTGACTGGTGTAAGATGAAATCTTAGGCTTGTTTTGATTTGCATTTCCCTAATGACTAATGAAGTTGAGCATTTTTTAAGATGCTTCTCCGCCATCCGAAGTTCTTCAGGTGAGAATTCTTTGTTTAAATCTGTACCCCATTTTTTAATAGGGTTGTTTTGTTTTCTGGAGTCTAACTTCTTGAGTTCTTTATATATATTGGATATTAGCCCTCTATCTGATGTAGGATCTGTATGACAAGAACTTCAAGACTCTGAAGAAGGAAATGGAAGAAGACCTCAAAAATGGGAAAACCTCCCATGCTCATGGATAGGTAGAATCAATATAGTTAAAATGGCCATTTTGCCTAAAGCACTATACAGATTCAATGCAATACCCATCAAAATCCCAACTCAATTCTTCACAGAGTTAGAAAGAGCAATTATCAAATTCATCTGGAACAACAAAAAACCCAGGATAGCTAAAACTATTCTCAGCAACAAAAGAAAATCTGGGGGAATCAGTATCCCTGACCTCAAGCAATACTACAGAGCAATAGTGTTAAAAACTGCATGGTATTGGTACAGTGACAGACAGGAGGATCAATGGAACAGGATTGAAGATCCGGAAATGAACCCACACACCTATGGCCACTTGATCCTCGACAAAGTGGCTGAAAACATCCAATGGAAAAAAGATAGCCTTTTCAACAAATGGTGCTGGTTCAACTGGAGGTCAGCATGCAGAAGAATGTGAATTGATCCATCCTTGTCTCCTTGTACTAAGCTCAACTCCAAATGGATCAAGGACCTCCACATAAAGCCAGACACTCTGAAGCTAATAGAAAAGAAACTGGGGAAGACCCTTGAGGACATCGGTACAGGGAGAAAGTTTCTGAACAGAACACCAATAGCGTATGCTCTAAGAGCAAGAATTGACAAATGGGACCTCATAAAATTACAAAGTTTCTGTAAGGCAAAGGACACCATCAAGAGGACAAATCGGCAACCAACAGATTGGGAAAAGATCTTCACCAATCCTACATCAGATGTGATAGTATTCTTAAGCGACCCAAAAAACTCCACCAGAGAACTCCTACAGCTGATAAACAACTTCAGCAAAGTGGCCGGATACAAAATTAACTCAAGCAAATCAGTAGCCTTCTAATACTCAAAGGATAAACAGGTTGAAAAAGAAATTAAGAAAATGACACCCTTCACAATAGCCACAAACAATGTAAATTATCTTAGTGTGACTCAAACCAAAAAGTGAAAGATGTGTATGTAAAGAGCTTCAAGTCTCTGAAGAAAGCTATCGAAGAAGACCTCAGAAAATGGAAAAAATCTTCCATGCTCGTGGATTGACAGGATTAATATAGTAAAAATGGCCATCTTGCCAAAAGGAATATACAGATTCAATGTCATCCCCATCAAAATACCAACTCAATTCTTCATAGATTTATAAAGAGCAATTCTCAAATTCATCTGGAATATCAAAAATCCCAGGATAGGTAAAAGTATTCTCAACAGTTCAAGAACTTCTGGAAGAATCAATATCCTGGATTTCAAGCAATACTACAGAGCAACCGTGTTAAAAACTGCATGGTATTAGTACAGATACTGGCAGGTAGATCAATGGAATAGAATTTAAGTCCCAGAAATGTACCCACACACCTGTGATCACTTGATCTTTGACAAAGGAGCTGAAATCATCCAGTGGAAAAAAGATAGCCTTTTCAACAAATGGTGCTGGTTCAACTGGAGGTCAGCATGCAGAAGAATGAAAATTGATCCATTCTTATTTCCTTGTACTAAGTCAGAGTGGATCAAGGACCTACATATAAAACCAGACAAACTAAAACTAATAGAAAAGGAATTGGGGAAGACCCTTGAACACATGGGCACAGGGAAAAATTTCCTGAACACGACACCAAAAGCTTATGCTCTAAGATCAATAATTGACAAGTGGGACCTCATAAAATTACAAAGTTTCTGTAAGACAAAGGACACTGTCAATAGGAGAAAATGACAGTCAACAAATTTGGAAAAGATCTTTACTAAGCCTACACCTGGCAGAGGGCTAATATCCAATATATACAAAGAAATCAAGTTAGACTCCAGAGTCAAATAACCCTATTAAAATGGGGTACAGAGTTAAACAAATACTTTTCACCTAAGGAATATCGAATGGCTGATAAGCACCTAAAGAAATGTTCAACATCCTTAGTCATCATGGAAAGGCAAATCAAAACAACCCTGAGATTTTACCCTCACACCAGTAAGAATGGCTAAGATCAAAAACCTAGGAGAGAGCAGGTGTTGATGAGGATGTGGAGAAAGAGGAACACTCCTCCACTGCTGGTGGGATTGCAAGCTGGTACAATCACTCTGGAAATCAGTCTGGTTGTTCTTCAGAAAACTGGGCATAATACTTGTACTGGCTGGTTTGTGTGTCAACTTGACACAGGCTGGAGTTATCACAGAGAAAGGAGCTTCAGTTGGGGAAGTGCCTCCATGAGATCCAGCTGTGGGGCATTTTCTCAATTAGTGATCAAGTGGGGAGGGCCCCTTGTAGGTAGTATCACCTTTGGGCTGGTGCTCTTGGGTTCTAGAAAAGAGCAGGCTGAGCAAGCCAGGGGAAGCAAGCCAGTAAGAAACATCCCTCCATGGCCTCTGCATCAGCTCCTGCTTCCTGACCAGCTTGAGTTCCAGTCCTGACTCTCTTTAGTGATGAACTGCAACATAGAAGTGTGAGATCAATAAAACCTTTTCTCCCCAACTCGCTTCTTGGTCATGATGTTTGTGCAGGAATAGAAACCCTGACTAAGACAAATTGATACCAGCATAGTGGGATATTCCTGTGACAACCTGACCCTGTTGTGGGGAGGACTGTGGAAGGACTTTTGAACTTTGAGCTAGAAAAGCCATTAGAATATTAAGAGCTTGGTGGAAAGTTCTGTAGGAGCTTGGAAGACAATGTTAAGAACAGTGCAAAAGATGGAGGCATGGCTTGTGAAATTTCAGAGGGAAGATTAAAGACTCTTACAGTAGCCATATTTTGATTGTGGAGATTCTGTGGTTTTGGTTAGCTGGGGCTGAAGAATCAGCTGTGAGTAACAAGATACCAGAACCACTAAAGCAAACCTTTGTGTTACTGGGACTATTGATGCTGGTTAGGTGGAGCTAAGACATTAGCAGTGATTAAGAAGAGACCAGCATCACTGAGATGAAATCTTCTTGGAAGTGTTTTCTGAGAGCACAGAGAGTGTATTCCAGAGATAGTCACAGTTGCATTTTGTGCTGTGGCTGGACATGGTACTGTGTAAGTCACCCAGATGGTACTGGATTTGAAGACATGAAGGGGGTCATGAAGAGTAGCTGAGGCTCTTGGCACAGTGAGAGGCCACAGAAGGCCATTGGTGAATGTGCAGCCTCAGTTGCAGTTGATGGCCCAGGACTTGAAGGGGTCATGCATATGAGCAGAGGCTTGTCACCCTGAAGAGAGCCTATGAGAGACTATTGGTGAAGCCTAATTACAGTGGAAGATAGCAGCATTTTGGAGATGCCAGTACCATGCGATAGCCACCAAGAACAGCAGCAGCAGTGGAGTACAGGCAGCTGGAGCCTAGAAGACAAGCTGTGTGCTACAAAGGGCAGAGCTGTAGAAGTGAACCACGCACTTGGAGGAGCCCAGAAGATCGTGAGTTGGATCCCAGACATTGATCCATTGGAGTTTGAATTTTGCTTTTGGTTGTGACTGTGCCCTGATATGTTTCCCTCTTGAAGGAAGAAAGTATTTTAGTGGAGCCCACAGTTAAAAGACTTTGAATTTTAAAGATATTGGACATTTTAAGGTGAATGAACCTTTAATATGTAAAGACTATGGTACTTTTATGGTAATTTAGATCTTGGGGATGAATAAGAAAGTAAGGGTTGAGGCTTAATAGTGATGTGTTTGTGTGTCAAGTTGACAAGGGGTCAATTGTACTGGCTAGTTTCGTGTGTCAACTTGACACAGACTGGAGTTATCACAGAGAAAGAAGCTTCAGTTGGCGAAGTGCCTCCATGAGATCCAGCTGTGGGGCATTTTCTCAACCTGTGGTCAAGTGGGGAGGGCCCCTTTTGGGTGGTATCACCTTTGGGCTGTTGCTCTTGGATTCTATAAGAGAGCAGGCTGAGCAAGCCAAGAGAAGCAAGCAAGTAAGAAACATCCCTCCATGGCCTCTGCATCAGCTCCTGCTTCCTGACCTGCTTGAGTTCCAGTCCTGACTTCCTTTAGTGATGAACTGGAACGTGGAAGTGTAAACTCAATAAACCCTTTCCTCCCCAACTTGCTTCTTGGTCATGATGTTTGTGCAGGAATAGAAACCCTGACTAAGACAATATCCTTTCTTCATTATAACTCACTATTTTTTAAGGAGATAGAATAATTTGTCATCCACAAATAAATACATTATATACAGAAATACATATAATTATCAGAGATCAGCCAAAGGTAGAAATATGAAAGACTGCTTTCTAGAAAAACAGTGGACGGGGCTCAGGATTAGACAGAGAAATATTTATCACACAACATGGGAGGAGAAAAGAAGGCAAAGTATTTTGGAAAGCATAGCTAATGATACAGTTGATACAGCAAAGTTGGAGATACATTAATATGGAAAGTAAGAAGCACAAAGATGAAATTGAGGAAACACCTGGACAATTTCTGTAAGTGTGGGCCAATTTGGAATTTGAAACTTTTTAGGAAGGTTTCATCATATATTCTAGGTTAGATAGAAAAATAATATATTTAGTCATCATCTGAACATTTGAAATAATTAAGAATGAAACACAAAGAGATTGTGTAAAATTAATGAACAAACAAAGGCAGAACATGAGAGTATTGAGAACCATAAGGATAGATGGTTGAGACTTGTTGACAAATAATAAATTTGCACTATAATGGAAACAAAGAGAGAAAAAATCTGGTTGATGACAAGATTCTGTGTCAATGAATGTATTGAGGTAAAACCTTCTATATTGGCTTTTACATAAAAAATAGTCACACAAGATAATGATAAGATTTTGGATAGGAAGATTGTAATGTATCTGTGTTGTGTATTAGTGTGTAAGAGTAGTAACAGAATACATAGTTGACAGAATCCCAGTAGAACAGAGTGCAATGTCTGGATGGCACATTCTTTCTCAGTATCTTGACATCTCAGAAATTGATGTAGACTCAGATGTTTTCTGTTCTAGTAGCTGATTACAGGACATCCAGGTGCAATTATTGGACAGTTGCTTCAACTAATGTAGAACATTCTAAATAATAATTAAGTAAACCACTCCATCAGAGCCAAAGAAAAGGACTTCTATGAGAAAGAAAATCGGATGAGACATAAGGACCAGACCTAGCAGGGAAGAAAAATGGGACCATTAGGAAGAATACTAAGTTGTCTTTTGAGGAGTGTGAAGATTAGCAAAGAGTAGTGGCATTCTTGATTTGGTTAAATACAACAGTCTGAATAGTAGACTACATACCTCTGGGACAGAATCAGCAAAAGGCGTAGAGGTTGATTCCTTTAAGCCTAGCACTCAGGAGATAGAGGCAGGTGCATCTCTGTAAATTCAAAGCCAGCCTGCTCTATATAGGGTTTCCAGACTAGCCAGAGATACATAGCAATACTATGTCAAAACATGGAAGAAAATGTTGTTTTATAGCTATATAATTACTGAATTAAATAATTTTTAAAAATAGGGGTGGGAATCTTTGCTCCAATTCCTTTATGGATGTATTGACATTTATTATAGCCAAACTACTCCATTCCTATTTGTTCTGTCTCCCTTCCTTGCTTCTCAAGCTAATACAGAGGTCGTGGTGGTGGTGGTGGTTGTGGTGGTGGTGGTGGTTGTGGTGGTGTTGGTAATTTTGAAATTCAATGTTTCTGCAAGATATCTTGACTAATAACCAATATATGATGAATACACATAAAATCTACATAAAAATTCATATCTTACAAGGCTAGATAATTACTGAATCTTCCTGTCATATCTCCACACTGTTGTAGATTAATGGAGCAATGACTTGTGTATGTGGTATGTGTAGATATTTTGTAAGGAAACCTACAATAGCAAAAGTCCAAATTTTTAAGAAAATCCCATATTCCCAAACTGCTATTTCTCTCTATTCAGTCATTAGCACTTATATCTCTCAACTTCTTATATTTTCATATTGTAACATGGATAGATTTATATTGTATAAAATTGTTTTCTATTTTAGCTTTAATTTACTAAATAATGCCCAGAAAAGATGCACAAGTATTCTTTTTCCAGATTTTATTTTGTAATGCTTAATATTTCACATTTATGGACCCTTTTCCTACTAAAAGCTAAAAACACTACAAAAAAATTAAGAATCCAGTCATATACTTCAAATAGAAATGACACTACTGAAAATTCAAGGACACATTTTTATTTAAAACTTTATACAAAAACCACTATCAGCTGTCCAAATTTCATTCCTATAGTAATATAGGCTATCTTTAAATCATCAGCATCAAGTCCATTTCCACAGTAACATTGTCTAAAAGTTTGGGGCTTGGTTAATATCTGTTTTTAAATTAAGGAATTTTACCTTTCCTGTATTCAATATTGCTAACAAATCCAGAGAATATGTTCAATGCCCAGAAATGATGACTAATGACAAATAAGTGATTCATTGTTTATAGTTTGAGGAGATTTTGCAAAATGAGAGTTATGGTCTGATGTAAAAAAACGTAGTCCCCGGGGCTGGAGAGATGGCTCAGAGGTTAAGCACACTTACTGCTCTTCCAGAAGTACTGAGCTCAATTACCATGCAACCACATGGTGGCTCACAACCATCACTAATGGGATTAGATGCCCTCTTCTGGTGTGTCTGAAGACAACTGCAATGAATATATATATATATATATATATATATATATATATATATATATATATATATATTAAAAGAAGATGTCTCAAAAAAGCAAGAAGAAGAAGAAGAAGAAGAACAACAACAACAACAACAACAACATGGTCTCATGCACTAAAACTTTGGCCATTTCAGTTCATATTTATTTGGCATCTCTGAGGATAAGGAATAGCTTGGTTGTGAGTAACAAGGCAAAAAAAACAAAAAAACAAAAATAACCAAAGAACCTCAGGGTGCCAGCAGCATAAATGTTTAGAACTTTTATTTCCTTGATAAGTAAACATGGGCAAGACTCATATACTATCATGATCTGTAAATTCTATACCACATATGCATTGAAGTCAACAGCAACAAAGAGTAATTATTGAGATCAAGGATAATGCAAGTTCTCCAACTGTTCCTCAGAGTGAATCATTATTAACTAGCTGTTGGCTCTTCACACCACTCAAGCCTCTGTCAGTGGACTCCCTTCATAAACTTCATATACTTTGTAAACTCTCAAGTTCAGGAAAGTGTTCAGCCCCTACCCCCAGGAGATCCAGCAGCCAGGCCTCTCCCCTAGACTTCCCTATCTGTCATAACTGAGTTTCCAGTTTCTGCAATGGTCACAAAGGTCATCCCTAGCTCATCAACAGGGCCATCCCCAGATTATGCTAATTTTAGGGAAAAGTCTGAACAAAAAGCACCAATCACTGAATAATGGAACCCACCAGTTCCTAAACTTTCCACTGTCAATCCCTGAGCTGCCCCTAGAATCCCTGAGCACAAAACTTCACCAATACCCCCTAAACAGGTAAACCCACTAATCCCTGAACTTCATTAACACAGGATTTGAAATTCTACCAATCCTCCACCTGGAAATTTTTCACCTTAGAAAGCTAACAGGAATGCCTACATAAGCGCTGTCCTTTGTCCAAATCCCTGCTGTCTGCTCCTTTTTGGGAACATAAGCAGCCAATCCTGGATTTATCTGTTCACATCCCGGACCCTCCAATAAATCTCATAAAATCTCTCTTATGAGATTTGCTACCTAGTGTGACTCTAAACAGAAAAAACAGAAGAAAGGAAGAGGCAGAGCAGAGCTGAAGCTCTGGAGCTCTGGAGATCCTCAGCTCCTCAGCTCAGCTGGGGATAACCTCCCCTGGGAGCTGCACTGCCTCTGCTGAGGAGGCTTGCTCTCAAAGCCATGTGGTTCCTGGGCTCCTGTGTTTCAGGATGCCCTTCCATTGGGACATCTTTCTATTTCAGCTATGTGGTTCCTGTGCCCCCCCGTGTCTTTGGATACCCTTCCATTGGGATACTTTCTCACTTCTAAGTTTTGTGGTTCCTGGGACTAAGTCCCAGAATGCCCTTCCACTGGGATACTATACCATCTCAGACTTGAGTGGTTCCTGGGAATCTGAATCCCAGGACAATTTCCGATCTGAGCATGAATGTCCAAACAAGCCCTGTGATATCACACTTACACAGAAACTCTACAATCTGTAACTTTGTTAAATGGTCATATAATGAAAGTTAGAAAATTTAGTCTCGATTTAGGTGGGCATATGCTCAGATAAAGATTCTATTAGAAAACTGGAGAACTAATGGCAGAAAAAAAGTAACAGCTTTTTGCAGTGACTATTATCTGCATGTATATTTTCAGTTTGACTTTAGGGCTTTTCACTGTCTCATTCGACCTTAGAATAGAAAATTTTGTACTTTAACCTCAGTGTTTTCCAACTATTAAGTGTGAGGGTTTGTTGAATGTTCTTTAAGGAGTTAATAATCTGTACATAACTGTAAGAATAAATGAAAGGATGGATAAATGAATAAATAATGTAGTTTAGAAATCTTCAGTAGAATCTCAGCCTGGTACTAGATCCATTCGTCTAGGTCTCTACATTCATTAATAAGAGTTCAAGTAGATCATATGATTGGTGATTAATACTTTATTTTTAAGGAAAATGTTTAATTTTTTAATTATATATTATTGTGTGTATTCATAGATATTTCAGCAAATAGCTATCAAATGAACAGTATGCAGACTTAATTCAGAACAAAATGAGTGCATCCCAAACACTATAACAATCCATTTGTGCCCCTACTACATCATAAATGTCTCCTGACCCTGGCGATCATAAAGCTTGGAAATAGCTGACTGGCTGTTTCCTGAGAAGGAGAGATTGATTGGCAGCTCAGGTGATATGATTGCCTTAAGAAGAGCAAAATATTTCGAAATTAGTATGTACTCAAAAGATAGATTCTTGAGTTTTAGCTATTGAGATGCTGAGTCCCTTAACTGTATAGAATGTATTTCATATTCAAATGATTCAAAAACTGCATCTTGGTAAACACAAACCTCTAAGATTATTTGAAAATGTTTGCTTTTAAGGTGTCAGTTAAGCTGATTTAAGTAGTTTTTCTTTAAAATTTTTAACATTATTGGACCATTGTCAAATAATTTAAAAAGTATCTTTATTCGATTTCTCATTATATAAGCAAGCATAATACTGAATGTCATATCAAAGAACAACTAAAATTTCAGATTAGAATGGGCATATTTCACATTTTTCCCAATTTTCCCGTTTTAAACTTTATGATTAAGCATATTTGATTATATGACTTTTATTAACTTTTACTTTGTATTGGTATTAAAACTACTGTTTTCCTTTCTCATAATTAAGTGGCATTAAATTTTCCAGGATTTTCAGCTATTTGTAAGCTTTTTATTGGCTACCAATTTCAATTACCATTTTTTCCTGTACCAAATAGTCAACACTGTCCCCCTACATGGAGTCCAACATAAGAAGCATACTGTGTCTTGCTCTGGTTACTAAATGTCTACTTTTACCCTTATTTGTGAAAGTATTCACAATGAAATACTTAGATCACTTGACTTTTTTTGTTGTTGTTGTTTTAGATTACAATTTTAGGATTTTTCTTTTGCATTCAAATTTCTAACCATTGCCACAATTTCCTACTTAGATGGCTGTTGTGGCTATGCCTGGTTGTCAACTTGACTATATCTGGAATAAACTGCAATCTAGAATTGGAAGGCTCACCTATGATCCTAATCTGGAGGCTCAGAGATATAAATTTCTGACCTGGATCTTGGCATGGAGATTTTGAAGCATAGTGGCTATGAATTCCAGAAGATTAAAACAAGGAGATCTGCGAGTTCAAGAGCATCTAGGATTAAAGGCATGGAGGCACATGCCTTTAATCTGGGCCACACCCTCTGCTGAAGACCCACATGCCTGTAATCTGGGCCACACACTCTGTTGAAGACCTACAGCCTTTAATCTGGGCTACACCCTCGGCTGGAGATACATAAGGACATTGGAAGAAGGAAGATTTACTCACTCTTCCTTGCCTGCTTGCCTCGTGGGACTGAGAAACTGCTAGATACTTGGACTTCCATCCAAGCTGCTACTGACCATTGTTGGGGAGTTGGACTATAGACTGTAAGTCATTGACAAATTCCCTAACTATATAAAGACTATCCATACGTTCTGTGACTCTAGAGAACCCAAACTAATACAATAGCAAAGTTTCTGAATTCTTCTTTGAACAAATTGAATCAATCAGAAGAGAACTTGCCTGAATTCCAAAGACCTGTTATTCTACCAATTGTGTGTGTGTGTGTGTGTGTGTGTGTGTGTGTGTGTGTGTGTGTTTTCATGGTTGTGCATATGTAGGTACCTGTGAAGACTATAATAAGACACAAGACTCCCCTCTGGTGCTTGAGGCACAGGCAATTGTGATCTGCCTTACATGGTTGCTGAGAACCAAACCCATGTTCTCTGAAAAAAGAGTATTTACCCTACAACTGAGCCATCTTTCCAGCATAGAAATCTAATTTATTTAGAGGCATTTTATGTGATTCTTACATACTATGTGTCAGACTTTTCATTTCAATATTCTATTTTCTATAGAAATATTCACAGCAATACAGGGCTACTTTAACATTTGTACCATTATAATATAATAAAAAATCAAATACAATGATTAATCACATTTTAAGTTTTTCTTATAGCTAGTAGATTATTTTATTTCTGTACTTTGCAGCAAAACTTGTAAGATTTTTATTTCTGTGACTAAATATACATTGCTCATGTTTTCATAAGGACACTGCAACCAGGTCTTTACCCCTACCACTTTACCTAACTATTACAAAAATCAGCCAATGACAAGTCTAACATCACTAGTAATTTCTTACCATCATCTTATTTATCCTTTCAGCAAAGTTATCTCACTTGATACCATTTTTTTTTCTTTTTTTGTTTCTGGATATAGTGTCTTTATGTACTGCCCCAATTGCCAGAGTCTTCACTTTGTGTTCTTTCCTTGTCACATACAATGAGGCATTGGTTTATCTTCACTCTCTCTTCTACTCCCTCTTTTCTTTTTACTTTCATGACTATTTATTACCTTTAATTAAAATATAATCACATCATTCACACCTTTATCTCTCACCAACCCCCTCATATGCCACCTCCCTTGCCAATATTATCTCTTAAATTCATGGGTATATTTTTCATTGATGTTTATTTTTCATATACATATGAATAAAATGTATAAATACATCCTGCTCAGTCTATTTAGTGTCATTTTCAGATATGTTATTTCAGAGATGATTGCTTGGTATTAGATAACCCGTTCGTAGGCTTATCCATGGGAAAGACTAATTCTCTTTTGCTGAGCAATCATTAAGTGTTTCTAGCTCTTTTTTGAGAGGTAAGGTTCTTTGTGATTTTCCCCATTTACACTGGGATGTGTTGTCTTCTTCAGGTCTTTTTTAGACAGCCATATTTTTGAGATTGTTTAACTTCCCTGCAATGTCTAGCAGACTCAATCTTACCACAGACTTCCCAGTCCTTTAGCTCTTATGATCTTTCACCTCCCTCTTCTGAGTAGTTAGGTCTAAGGGTTGAGTTATAGATGCATTTATTAGGGTTGAGCATCACACTTTCAGCTATTGTTTATATTTTTTTAACCAATTATGGGTTTCTTTAATGGTCTGCTACAAACTGAAGCTTGTTTAATCAGTACTGAGAGCTACAATTATCTGTGGGCATAAGGGTAAAGATTTAGAGTGCATCTAAAAATTGTGTTGTTATATTAAAGAGGTGATTTAGGTCCTTTTCTAAGGGTCACAGTGTCACTAGAGCTGGGGAGTTGGCTAGGTATACAGTATTAGGCATGTTTCCCTCCTGCTGAGCTTGCCTTGAAACCAATTAGACTACTTATTACTGGTTACTTCCAAGTTATGCTCCATTTTATAGCCCCATGGGAAGAACAAAGACATCGGACACCCAGATACCCCCTCCCAGGGACTGAACCATCAACCAAGGGGTACACATGGTTCCATCCAAAAATGTGGCAGAGGAATGCCTTGTTGGGCATCAGTGGGAGGAGTGGTCTTTGGTCAGGTAAAGGCTCAATAGAGGCTACAACAAAGGTAAATGGATGTGGGGGGAGGTGAGAATGTGTGTCGAGTAGAGGGGCATATACATGGAGGCAGGGGTGGGAGGAGGGGTTGGGGAGGGGGGGTTTTGGGATGGGAGAAATTGGGAAAGGTTTTGCCATTGGCAATGTAAATGAAGAAGATACTCAAAAAAAAAAAAAAAAAAAAGGAATGTTCCACTCAGTCTTTGGTCCTTGATACTCATCCAGTCTCATGGATAAAGAAATACAGTAAAAGTAACTATCCTCTAGCAATTTGGGAAATGAAATCTTAGTTTCTACTGCATACATATGCTACTAATATAATTCATTATGGGTCAACAAGTGGCAAGTTATTATTCTTAGAAAATTCCTTTTTCACATACAACTTCATTTAATTTACTAGAAACTCAAGCATGTTTCACTTCCACTTCTTTCCAGGTTTTTGGCTCTTCTTTCTATCTCCATTGTTTCTTCCCTTGATGCAACCATTATGTTTTCATTTGAATCAGTGTATACCCTAATATAGTAAAGTTGGAAGGAACATACTTCTTTTACTTTGTGACTTGGTTCTAGGCTCTAAATTATTCATTTGAGAAATTGCCTTTAAGTAAAAATCACATTTAATGAGATATTGTATAGTCACCATAGAGCCTACTATCTTAAATACTTGTGCTATTTCATGAAAAAAGCAAGGGTTAAATCACTTATGGATTTACTATGAGTGTTCCAATTGAGATGACAGCAGGGTGTGAGCCCATGATAAGTGGCCATACTGAAGGGCTGTATTTGAAAATAGAACCCATGTACATTTGGTACATTTGGTACACTGCTGCTAAATTACTTGGATCAAGGAGAGCTTGGAATTGATTTACAAATGGGAAAGTAAAGACTAAAGATTGTTTTGCTAATAGTTGGAAGAATGATAGGAATGTTGGGATGAAACTAGACTAGTCATTTAGAGGCAACTGTTTCCCTAAGGATTGCATGCATCTTTGTAGCTGGCCTGCTATTTGAACTCCTGTGGGCATACTGCCATTGAAATCCTGAGAAAAAAACAAGTGTGCACAAGAACCAAGGGGATACAGTGCCTTCAGAAATAGTTTATTTCTTTTATGTATGGTACATTCCATTTTCTACACTCAATTGGAAGATTATGAGAACTCCAAGATTAATTATTAACTTTTAGTCTTTACTGACTATATGGACAAAATAAAGTGTCTATGTATTCTTGATACTTTTGATTGTAAGCCTACCCTTTAGCAGGTCAACAATCACTCACAGAAGATAGCAGCCATCTTCATGTGTTATACCGTTTATTTATTTGAACCACTGTCTGCCATGTGAGATTTCTCTCTTAAATAATGACTGGAAGCACAGAGGAACACCAGCTATGCTGAAACATTCCAGAAAAGCCTACTGAGAGATCTAGTAAAGATCAAGGAATAGAATTTGGGCCCGTTCTGCTCTACTCTCTAGACAATCAGAGAGATAGTTGTCTTGCTGGCATTCTGATTTAGTTTAGGTAGTGATTTAAAGTACTTCATTCAATTAATATCTACAAACCCTCATAATAATTTTAAATATCTCCCCAGATAGGCAAATAGATGAAAAGTGGACTTTTCCATTTATTACAATGACATCTAGGTAAGATAATGTCTATTCTATGTCATTTATATATTGTTCTATTCCTCAAAGAAAAAAGGGAGGCACATGCCCACATAAATCCCATTAGACTGAACATTTAAGTGTTAGTTCCAGGACTGGTGTTCCAACAATTTTTTATGAAATTGCTGTGACTTGGAGCAACTTGGCGTCTCAAGGGTTGCTTTAGCACTAAAATAATTGTTTAGCTCTATAAAATGCAATGTGACTTTGCCAGATGCTTACTTGAAGCTGGACTGACAATTAATCTAGATACTTAGTTCTAATTATTCTGGGAGCCTAAGCCAATGCATTTGCTTCTGCTTTGATTCTCACTTTCACACAACTTAATTTAGTTAATGGTAGTTCCTGACCCTCAGTATCATTATCCTTCTGAAATATTTACAACATTTTTTTAATGTTGTGGTATTTACATTTCTAAACAGTTTAGAATTAGGAGCTTCCTCTTGTGGTTGATAATATTATTGCTATGGATAGTAGTTGTGATAGAAAATTGGAAGGAAGCCCAGGGATTTGGTCTACTTGAAATCATTATCAAGAGTTTTAAGGGCTATATAACCCACTTTCTCCTTGTTATAGTCCCCTATTACAAATTAGGCAACTGACTTGATAGATGCTACCTTCTAACAGTTTTTTTTTTTTTTTCTAAACAGTGGCCTTTGTGCTGCCAAGTTTTTGTTCCCATAGGAATTACTTAAAACATGCATTAAAATCTCAGATTGACATTGTATGTTTTTCATGTAAAGGTTTCCATTCCTTTCCTTTTATAATACTAAAGTCTCTATTTTAATAACAGTTACACAATAGTCACTTATTGCCAACAGTACCATATTTTGGTCTGGTATTTGAGGACATAAATCTACTGTCAGTATTTTCTTCCTATGGTAGTATAAATATGATTATAGAATCCACACATAGAACATTCTTGCTAAGAATTATAAATAATGAATAAATAATTTTAGAATTCCAAAAAGCATGGTATTTTCTTAAAGTATCTCTTTAGGAAAAATATAAATAATTAAAATGCTCACTATTCATGTAAAATTTATGTGACTGCAGCTATTAAAAGTTACATAATGGCTTCCATTGTCCAAACATATGCCTTTTGAACTGACTCTTGATTTCAGAAATATGTATTAGTACCTACTATCCTAATATTTTTCAGCAGGTAGTTCTAGTATTCTGGAAAATATATAAGTTAGAGCCTAATGTCAGTATGAGAAACTTTCACATTCTTAATATATGAACAACTAACTATTCAACTCAATTAATGTGAAATCTTAGTAAATGAGATCAGTAGTATCCACTGTACCATGAACACATAATCTGAATCAAAACCCTCATTATTATCAATATTTTTCAAACTTCCCTTAATTCTTTTGGTATCAATGAATGATGGCTTTTTGCTGATGATGCAAGCTGACTTGTAGACTTTCTCAGCACAGCATTTTAAACTTCAGATTCAAAGTTTAATCAAATATAAAAGCATTAAAATATTTGTATTCAGGGAGTTGAGCTTAAATCTGTGTGAGCATATATATCGCCTCAAATACATACTATTTATTTGTGATAACATATTCAAATCAAATTTTCTAGCCTTTTGAAATGTGTGATATACTGTTATTATTTATAGTTACCACAGTATATACCAAATTTATAGTTAAAAGATTTCTAATTTATTATTTTTTCTACATATGCAAATGAGCATCTGACACATATAGAGACTCACAGGGGTCCTGGGAATGCAAAAGTTATTCAATAAATATTTACTAATTAAAATACTTCTGTGTTTTTTTTTTCAGAGCCTTCCTTCATGAGGAGATAGATGTATAAACTTGACAAAGTGGTCCCTATAAAAATTTTTAAAGAGTTTTAATCTTTTATGACTAACTAGACACTCATAAATCATTATATGCCTTCATTACTCTGGGTACATCTCAGAAGAAAGAAAAATTTCCCAGAGAGCATTGTTTGATTTTTTTAGAACATTTTATTATTTTAAAATTGTACAGATTAATATATTTTCTATAAATCAACCAAGTCACTGAAAATATTTGTGCTTAAATATATCACAAATTCCTTGAAATATCAAGGCTTATGGTTTTATGACAGTCTAGGGAGCTTAGTGTTCCTACAGAACATGTTCCAGGGGTCTTAAAACAGTTTGCCGTGCCAAAGATAGGGACAAAGGTAAGGTACAGAATCATGGGGACATCGGAGTCAGGGAAGCTGACAAAAGGTGAGGTAAGGTTATTTGGCAGTATCACTGGAGAAGCTGTAAGTGACAGTTTTGAGTCAATTCTTGGAGGTACACATAACCAACAATCTTTAAAGTGACCAGGCCTGGTGACATTAAGGACCTGGTATGCTGAGGTCAAGGTTTGAAGCAACAGGAGAAATGGCACTGGAGGGGCAGGTGAGTGGCCAAACATTGTCATCCGATTGTCATTGGGGAAAAAAAGAGGCTAAAGAGGCTTGATTCATAGGAGAAATCAAGCATTAATTCAGGGAGAGAGGAATAAGAGTTAAGAAAAAAGATTTAATTAAGTTCTTTTGTTTTGTCGATGATAAATGCCCTTGGTTAATTTTAAGTGGACCTGATATTCACCCACTAACTTGAGATAAGGAAAGGAGATGAGGTAAGGAAATTAGTAAGATTCTGAAAACCAGTAAACCAGTGTCTGATGCATTTTTTAGTTCCTGGGGCCTTATACGGGACATAATAATAGATGCTGAGAATGGAGGGGGGAGTGCCCATCTGTTAGCTGTTGCTGGCAACTTTCTGCAAGCCTCTCTGACCCATCTGCAGGGGATTGGACAATCAAAAAAAAAAATACTCTCCAGAGCTCACAGTTGCTGACTTGGGAGGACAGTGAGGACAATACTGGCTCTACTCAGCCCTTCGTGGTCCCTGTTCTGCCTGTTAACCTCTGGGGAAGAGACATTCTCTCTCAAATGAAAGTCCTTATGTGTAGTCCCAATGAGGTGATTGCTCAACAAATGCTCTCCCAGGGCTATCTCCTTGGACAGGGACTAGGCAAAAATGGACAGGGGAGACCCATGCCAGTAGAAGTCAGAGACTGCTGCTAAGGTGACAGGAGAAAAACTGCTCATGGGCAGTATGTAAGACCTGGACTGAAGAGAAATTCCTGGGCTTTCCTCCCCTCTCCACAGGTGTGTGTGCTCAACTAGGCATCCTCCTTCCCCTTGCTAAATCTTAAACAAGAGAAAAAGCAGGTTTCAGAAAAGCAGTTTTTCCATGTGTAGGACACAGTATAAAAAGAATAAAAGAATGGTTGGAAGCTATTTCAACCTGGTGAGGACAGGAAAGCGGGAGATGTCCTGTTTTCTCTCTGAAACCTACTGGAGATCTCCTTAGTTCAGGTTAAGATATTTGGATCTCTTTGGGACATCAAGTTCCCTCCCTGTCTGTTGATTGTCTTTTGGTGCACCAAAACCTGTTCATATGTGTGTCAATTTGTGTTGTCCATTGTTTTGTTTGGCTGAATGACTGGTCATTTTTATGTTTTATATTAAAAAGAAAAATGGTAAAAAACCTTTATCTGTCGGCAGTCCTGCCATTCGGCGATTTACACAAAGTAATCTAATTCAAGGTGCCTCTCTTTCTTAAGTGAGAGTCAAAACACAGCTGGAGAAAAAAAAAGCTGCTTTAGAGAAAGAAGCCTCAAGTTTTGGGAAACTTTGGTTTAACTTATGAAATTCATGTACTTGCTTTATTCTTGTTTTTAATTGGTCTTAATGGTATAAAGTTTTACATATCTTTACTATGGAGTTATAAATTAATTGGCTGTGATTTAAAAGGTATAGTGCTATTAAGAAAAAGTTTGTTTAAAACTGGTGATTCAGTGTCAGAGCCATCTTAACCAGATACACATGGCATGATGCAACCCAGGAAAGACAGGCCTCTAAGATGCTTGTAAATTGGCTTGGTGTTTCGTGTGAATCTTGGCCTGGAGATTGAACTTATAAGAAATACGATTTAAAATAATGTCTCTTTAATAAGTTATACTGTCATACACTTGAACATAAGAACAGGCAGACAAACCTTGTGCTGTAAAAACAATGTGTTCACCAATGATTTTAAAGAAAATAGATTGTTTAAAATTGGGATTTGCTTCCAAAGTTGCAGTTGTGCTTTAATATTGCAAGAAAAAAAAAGAGGTACAATAAAAATTGCCACTGTGCCATTGGCTGCAGTTTGTGCCTGGTTAAAGGCTCATGATTCTTAACATATTTTGTAATTAAGATAATTTTAAGAATGATACTTCTGCGGCCATTATAGGTCTATTGCCACTTTTCCACAAGTTTATAGGCTACAGTGGTAGGAGCAAAATTTAACCCTCCATGATTACAAAGGAGATATCAGTGGAAATTTATTTGATATCCATCAGGCTTCTTTGACTACTAAGAAACAAGTAGGATATTTCCAGGAATCCTGGAATTATGTCCTTGCTGGACTGGAGAGGCAGGTTTGGGTCTGGTCTTAGATAAAAAGCTCAGATTAGAAGATGGTTAAGTTTGAGGAACTGCATGTAAAGCCTTTGCCAAGGACTCAAGGTGGGTCCTTGGGTAACAACAACAACAACAACAACAAAGGAATTTACATTTGAATGTAATTTGAATTAATACAAGGCTTGGGGCTGCCTCAGTGGAAGCTAGTAAGGAAGCTTGTGTTTTTGCCTTGCAGGCCTCAACTAGGGAGTGTTTGGCTAAAAGAACATTCTTGAAATACTTATCCAGGTGTGGTTTAAAATGCAGTTCAAATCTATAAAAGGTCAATAAGGCTATGAAATTTGGCCTGTCTACTCCATACAAAATTATTATAAAAGCATTTGCTTCTAACTTTAAAGAAGCAATAAAGCAATTTCATTAGAAGGTTTTTTTTCCTCAAGGAATGGCTAGTAGCCTTACCTTAAATGAGAAAATATGTTTTGTCTCTGTCTCAATACAAGAAGCTAGGATCTTAAATTCTTCAGTGTATAATGTTCATGAAATGTTTGTTATAGGATTTTCTCCTAACTATAGGCTTTTAGAATTTTTACGTAAATGATCTTTAAAGGTTGTTAGGATATATTAATTGGCTTTATCTTATATTAACCTCATCTTAAACTTGCCCGTGGAAGACCTGAACCTGTTTTCAAGGTAGAAAACGTTTGTTCCTTGTTTCAAACAGCAATCAGATTGGTTATTACAAAACATTGATGGTTGATTTATTACATGGCAAGGCATTTTTAGGCGAAATTAATAATTGTTATCTAAAAGATAAATTGTTAAAACTATGCCTCTCTATATATTTTTATTGTTATAGATTTATACATGCATCCTATAAAAATACATCTACTATGGGAGTAAAGCTCATATAATTAGATCACATGTTTATTCTTTTGAGTGTCCCCTTGCTTCAGTACAGACAATTGAATTGGGTGCTATAGCTGTTCTTTTTAAAATGTTAAAAATCAAACTTTTGATTTATATAAAACGGCTTACAATTGCTTGAAATTGTTTCCTTTTTAATGCTACTAATTCTTAACTTTTACAATACAAATGCAATTCAAAAAATCAAAATATACATATGACCATTGACAGCTTTTCAAGCTTTCTAGTTATAACTGTTTTTACATATGTTATTTTTTATACTGAATGTTCCAAATCAGATTAAGACAAATATTATAACTGATTATTATAGTCAGTCATTTGAGATGTTTTATTAATAATTTAATATTAGTCATATTACTGAGATTCCTCATAATTCCCATAATTTCTATAATAAAAGAAGGGAGAATCACATCTCTATATACCACAAAAATTTAAAAATTTTAATGCCAGGGAACTCTAAGTGTAGAAAAGAGGCATTTTTGTGTTCTTTCTACAGGATGCTGAAGGAACAAGCTAGCTGCCAGAGTATGCTGATGCTGAGACTTCTCCCTGGTTCTCCACCTTGCTCCCTAGCCTTTTGGGGCCCCTCCTGGGTCTTTTGTTGCTTTTGTCATTTGACCCCTGGGCTTTTAACAGATTAACCACTTTTGTTAAATCACAGATCAATTCTGCCTTAAACAGACCAGTTGCAGTTCACTATCATCAGCCTGACATTCAAGGCTCAGACAACACAGAGGTAACAACTGTTGGCCTTCAGTTCTCCACCCTTGCTGCAGGCACAGAGATTTCTCGGTTCTGTAAACTATAGAAACAACAGTGCCAGGGAGGGTGACCTCCGGCTCCTAATAGTGGCTGAGGGCCATAAGCTGTTGAGTAGTCAATGACAGGAAATATTGTGGTACCATGAGCCAGAAGCACACCACCTATTGGCTGCAGGGTGACTCAATGACGGGATTATTGTGAGTCCACTACCTGGATGCCCTTCACACCCACCAAGGGCCTGATTAAGCCATTAGAGTGGGATGTGATGCCAGGAGTGGGTGCAACTTACATAGCTTTAACTCCGGGTGTCCCCATCTGATGACCTCCTTGCTTCCTGCTTTGATCGCTAGGGGTGTCTCCGCCCTTCCCTCCTTTGTTCTTGTGTGAAGGTCAATTCCTTCTCTGTAAGCCTTAAAACTCTTTACCTCCCCACATTAAATGAGGCCTTGACACAACCCAGACTGACTTTGCCTTTCTTAGCATGCTTGGCTTCCTTTCTCTCTTTCCCCCATTTTTGACCCTCAGGTAGTGCTTCTTTGGGACCCTGGAACAACTGGACCTGCTGGACGGGTCAAAATCCCTCCTTAGTTACATAGAGGGAAAAAGGGTGAGTGAGGTCAGGGAGATGTAAGGCTGGGGCCTTAAGGAGAGCCTGTTGGAGTATCTGAAAGGGCTTGGTAACAGGTTTGAGAAGAGGTTCATGGGTGGGGGTTAATACTGCCTTGTTTAAGGGTCAAGAAAGGAGGGAAAAGGAAGGAACCCAGAAACCTAGGAATGATAAAAATTTCTTCCTTTGTAGAAGGAACAGTTAAAGACTGAATCAGATTCTTTCTATCTAAGGTAATATAACCTTGTGAGTTGGGGTAATTGTCAATCCCAAATAGGTTACCTGAGGAGTGGACAGTTGGACTTGGAAGGTGAGACCCTGTAACCTCAACTGGAAAGGAAATTTAGAAGAGGAGAAGGGTCTGTTTTGCTAATCTCTAGAGATGGGCTACAGACAAGGATGTCATCTACATAAAGAAGAATTTTAGATCTAGGGAGAGATAAAGAGAGTAAGTCAGATGCCAGGGCCTGGTCAAATAGGTATGGGCTGTCCCAGAATCCCTGAGGCAGAACAGTCCAGGTAAGTTGGGTAGAAAAGTAGGTGTCAGGATCCATCCAGGTAAAGGCAAATATGTTTTGTGGTTGAGCGTCGAGAGGGATAGAGAAAAATGTGTCCTTTAGATATAGGACTGAGAAATGAGAAGTTCCTGAGGGGATAATAGAAAGAAGTATGTAAGGAATAGCTATGACAGGATGGAGAGGAACCACTGCAGCATTAATGTGCCTGAGGTCTTGAACCAGGCAATAGGTACCATTAGGTTTCTTAACTGCAAGTATAGTGGTATTGAAAGGAGAAGAAGTGGGGCGAAGGAGTTTTTTCTTTAAGAGGTCAGAAATGATAGGCTTAAGTCTCCTGAGGCTCTGGAAAGAGAGAGAGAGGGTATTGAGCTTGGGTGATGTTCCTGGTAGGGTCCAGTAACTGGATGACAACAGGAGAATGATGTCTAGCAACAGAGGGGATCTGGGTGTCCTAAAGTCTGGGGTCCACCTGAGAAGCTGGTCGAGGAAATAACATGTTAGTGTTAGTAGGTTGACTGACTAGAAGGAGAAGTAGGGGAACTGCTGGTGAGCTTGGGTTCAGGCGAGTAGGGGGAGCAAAAGAAATTGAAGCCCCCAACTTATCTAAAAGATCTCTTCCAATAAGGGAATGGGAGAAGTTGGCACTACCAAAAAGGAGTGGGTGAAGGGTATATTTCTAAAAGTGCAGTTAAGTGGTGGGGTCTGATGAGGAAGGTAAGGCTGTCCTCCTATCCCAACTATGGGAAGACACGAGGCTAAGATGGGTCCCCAAAACTCCATCAGGATCGAGTAAGTGGCCCCGGTGTCCAAAAGGAAGGAGATTGGCCACCCACATAGCATGATAGTTACCCTGGGCTCCCTGCTGGTGATGGGTGTGGTCGGGTCTAGGGAGCTCCAGCCCCTTCAGTCATCCAAAGCCAAGCCTAGGAGGTCAGCTGGAGGGGTATCTGGATGGGATGGCCCTATGTTCTGCATTGGGTTGCTTCTGAGTGAGGGTACACCCAAGAGCTTAAATGTCCTATTAAGAATGTTAGCTGGAAGGCCAGCCATGTGGGATGGGCCTGAGAGGCAAATCTTAGCTCAAAAAAGGCTGGCCAGGTCCCATATGTGGCTAAGATTTCCTCCAGCTAACCGAGGCACCTTACAGATATGCTGATGTGTGTTTGTGAGAATGTGCAATCCAATAGCCGAGAGTGTGGAACTGTTTGGTCCGTTGGCCTGGAGACAAATCCACATGGCAGGTAGAGCACAGCTCATGTGATGGAAGCCCGTGAGTCTCAGGCTGCAGCAGTCTGCCCAGTGGTGGGGAATCCACTAGTCCACTAGGGGCAGTAGTGGTGGCAGCAGCAGAGGTAGTAGCAGGAGTAGTGGCAGAGATAGCAGAAGTGGTAGCAGTGGCAGCAGCTGTGACTGCAGTGGTGGCTGCAGCAGAGGCTAAGGTGGGCAGGCAGCTAAGGTGAAGATGGAAGCAGCTTCTGTGGATGACTGCACTGTCCTGTCTGTAGAAGCTGCAGGCAGAATCTCCTGGATATCTTGCCAAAATGTTGGTTTTTCCATGCAGTTTGTCTGCCTGCCCATCTTGCAGGTCATCTGTTTGCCCTCAGTGTGGGCCAAGGGGATGCGGCCGAGATGCAGACCACAATGAGGGGTCACACCAGTCCATGAGGGGTCACACCAGGCCAAACAGTTCCACATGGGGCTTTATTTAAGATGGGGAAAAGGTGTAGCGGGCGGGAGGAAGGAAGAAAAAGAAAGAGAGAGAGAGAGGAGAAACGCTACCCAATTATATACAGGTGATGACTTAAATTACAGGTAAAGGTAGGCCCATTGAATTCTGGGTCTATGGCAGCTGTTGCCTTGGCAACAGGCCTATAGTCACACTGTGCTAATTGTTGCCTATATGATGTCACAGATCTTGGTATTAACAGTTGTAGCCTTTGTCTAATTGATAAGGAATAGGTGATGGAGATAGGACTTAACATTGTAATTTTTCAGCTAGGTCACAATATTGTTATGTTGTTCCTTTAATTTGTATTTTTGGTTTTGATTTTTGTTTTTTCCTTGTTGGAGATAAGTATTTAGTTCTTTTTAAAAATAACATTGTTTATTTTTGATAATTTCATACAATATATTTTGATCATATTCTCCTTGCAGATCCTTTCCCACCACCTCAACCACCCAAGTTCATGTTCATTCTCTTTCTTAAAACAAACAAAAAATCTGGAGTCCAATTTGTGTTGGCAAACTACTCCTGCAACATGGGTATTTGCTCTGGAGTACAGTTAATATTGAAGGGACTCTGGCCAGTTCAAGCATGCCAAGCATGCTCTGGCAGGCCTCTTTCTTCTCTTCCTCTTCTGCCTGCCTTGCTAAAAACCATTAGAATACATTCCTAAAGCAATACCCCAAGGCCTATTTCCTTATTTGGTCACTCCCTCCTCCTGAGACTATCAGTGTTCAGCTATTAAAGCATCCCTCCTCCTGAGACTTTCAATATCCAACTATCAAAGTAGTGAAGTCCAACAATCAATGTCTCACCAAGAACACCTAATTAATATTCCAATTATAAGTAAACACCTCATCCTAACACAGAATTCCCCCTTGCACATTTATAAATCACCATTTTCCTACAAGCCTCATCTGTCTTCCCTCCATTCAGAGGCAGTCTTTTGTCCTATTCAGGACAACTAGCCCTTAATCCTCTCCCCTTTCCCTTTTCTCCCACTCCTTTGTTCCATTCCTTTATATCCTGTCTTTTATCTTCACCCCGTCCTCTCATTCTGGGGCAAATAAATCTCCTCTGTGCTGAGAACTTGGTCTTGGGGATCCTCAACTGATGCTTTCCCCTTTAAATATATCTAGATTTTGTGTGATAAAACTTTTCCTGGGGAAATACAACACACACATCTACTTACGCCAGATAGGAAGCCTAGAACTGATTAAAATACAGTTACCAACCAAATACAACTCGGTGAACCACTGAGTTTTATTGGTGCTACTTGCAGAAATGTGGGTGTGGGGTTACTTATAGGAGCAGAAATGACTCAAGGACAGCAGCATCACCAAAGCAGGCCCTAGAATGGGTGATATATCACAAAATTGGGAACCTGAGACACTGCACAACATGCTGGCAGCTTAACAGGTTGGAAAGTATTGCTTTCTAGTGCTTCAGTTAATTGAAACCTCTTCCTGGCAGCTTAGTTATTTTCTGCATCTTCCAGTAAGCTGGTCTCAGTGCAAGCTTTGCAAATTTTACTTTGTCTGAAGGGGACTCTCAGCTTTTATTGTTTACTCTGGCATGGAGGGGCTTCATGAATCTGGTCAGTTTCAGGTACTTCCTGAAGCTGTTATGAGTTGTTTATCTTCCTGATTAAGATGATTCCCTGGGGAGTCGAATGTTCCAATCTCAGAAGAAACAGGTAAACACTAGGTCATTCCATTGAAGAAAACTGATTATACTTCTCCTTCTCCAAGTAGCTATAAATTGACAATATATCCAAGGCTAGGAGTAGAACTTTATGCCTACCTTCTCTTCTCACTGCTGGGATCCTGAATGGCTTGAGTCTGCATAGAACTTGTATATGTTGTCATGGTCTTGCAAATTGATATGTGCATATGTCCTGTTATGTCTGCAAAATACTCCTGTGAAGTAATTCATGACATCTATACCTTATAATCATTCTGCTCCTTCTTCCACAAATAGCCCTGAGACTTTCGGGAAAGGATGTGGTATAGAAATCTCATTTAAAGCTGAGCATTTCAAAGTCATTTATTTTCTACACACTGACCTGTTGTGGAATTCAATGTTGATTGTCATCTACTGCAAGAAGCAAATTCTCTGATTTATGTTGATAAATGTACCGATCCTAATTGATTATTAGGAGTCATTTTTGATGCTATGTCCATTTAGCAAAGTAATGATTGTAGGTTTTTTCCAAGGGCCATCTAGCCTCAGGTTCTTGGTCTCCTTAAATGTGTCAGGTACAAGTTTCATCTCATGGAACAGGCCTAAAATCAAATAGAAAAGAAAAAAATGGTTGGTTACTTGTATAACATTTTTGCTACAATTATTGCACCAGTGGCCAAATATTATAGACAAGTTGGTATTGTAGCACCAAAGAGTTAATAATTCAGTGAACCTGATGACTACTTTCTCCTCCAATAATGTATAGAGTAGATGTGAATATTCTGAATGCTTTTCAGTAGATGTGAAGTTTCTAATTGAGCGTCTCAATACAATGCCTGAAAACCAAGTGTATGAAAAAGAATACATTGATTCACATTGTATAAATGTCTTTAACATCTGATTCAATCAAATTGTATGTATGTGTATGTGTGCACACACATTCGGGGGTGTGTGTGTGGGTGCATGTGAGTGTTAATTGTGCATTACAATTTGTTTTTGAAAAAATCTTTAATTGCTTTCTTTATTTCTTCTTTAACCAAGGTATCATTGTGTAGAATATTGTTCAGTTTCCACATGTATGTGGGTTTTCTGTTGTTTTTGTTGTTATTGAAGACCATTTTTACTCCATAGTGATCTGATAGGAGGCATGGGATTAGTTCTATCTTCCTATATTTGTTGAGGGCTGTCTTGTGACCAATTATATGGTCGATTTTGGAGAAGGTACCATGAGGTTCTGAGAAAAAGGTATATTCTTTTGCTTTAGGATAGAATGTTCTATATATATATATCTGTTAAATCTAATTGGTCCAAAGCTTCAATTAGTTTCACTGTGTCCATGTTCAGTTTCTGTTTTCCTGTTCGGTCCATTGAGGAAAGTGCAGTGTTGAAGTCACCCACAATTATTGTGTTAGGTGTAATGTGTGCTTTGAGCTTTAATAAAGTTTCTTTTATGAATGAGGGTGCCCTTGCATTTGGAGCATAGATGTTCAGGATTGAGAGTTCTTCTTGTTCTATTTTTCCTTTGACCATCAAGAAGTGTCCTCTCAGAGTCTCTTTTGATGACTTTGGGTTGAGAGTCAATTTTATCTGCTATTAGAATGGCTACTCCAGCTTGTTTCCTGAGACCATTTGCTTGTAAAATTGTCTTCCAGCCTTTTACTCTAAGGTAGTGTTTGTCTTTGACCCTGAGGTGTGTTTCCTGTATGCAGCAAAATGTAGGGTGCTGTTTACGTATCCAGTCGGTTAGTCTATGTCTTTTTGTTGGGGCATTGAGTCCATTGATGTTAAGAGATATTAAGGAATAGTGATTATTACTTCCTGTCATTTTTGATGTTATCTTTAAAATTTGATTGGTTAACTTCTTTTGGGTTTGATGAAAGAAGCTTACTATCTTGCTTTTTCCAAAAATCAAGTAACACATGAACTTCATTGTAATTTAATGTTAATTTGATTTACCCTCTTAAAGGGTCATGAGATCATATGCTCTATGACTCATGTTTTGAAGGAAAACAGTTTTTGAGGAAATAACACAACCATAATAGGGTTAATTGACAATTCTACTTTCCCCTTGGAGAAGGGTCTCTATCATGCTCATGTGGGTTTATTTGGTTCATGATTTTTATTATGGTTCAGTATTTTATCATGACACTGTGAAAAGAAACAATAAGACAGTGACACTCTAGGAAAAATGGCAAAAGAGATCTTATTATCATAAGATCTGAAACAGTAAAGGTGGCCTCAGCTACTGGATAGGCTTGTTGACTGTTTCTGTGTTCTTTGGTAGAGTGACTTGGCTAACCCATATGTGCGTGCGCGCGCACGTGCACGTGTGTGTGTGTGTGTGTGTGTGTGTGTGTGTGTGTGTGTGTGTAGAGAGAGAGAGAGAGAGACAGAGAGATCATAATTTTGATAAACAGTTAATTTTTATTTTGAAATTACCTATTATTGTGTTAATTTCTTGGATAAAAATTATAACGCTTGGACAGGAGGCTTGCCAGCTTAGCTGATCCTCTGCCTCAGGGATCCATACCCAAGAAGCACAGGGAGAAAGCTATCTTCCCAAGAGTGCCAACATGCCTGTAAGTGCAGGGAAAACCACCACTGCTACTCAGAGGGATCCATCTGGAACCCTCAAGACACAGGAAAGTAGGAGCAGCCTGGGACAGTAGCCTTCCAGTTTACACCTGCACCAGCTGAGCTGATCATTTGCTACAGGGATCCCTATCCAAATAGCACTGAAAGGGAGCTGGTCTCCCAGGAGGGCTGACAAACCTGCCAGGTAATACCACCACTTCTGTTCAAATTCCTGGCCCAATAGGAACCCTCCCAGAGTCATCAGGTCTTAGACAAGGAACAGCCAGAGACAAGATCCTTGTTTCTGTCTGCATCCGAGAGTTGACCTTGTACCATAGCACTTCATACCTAAATTCTTCCTGAGAGAACTGCTCTCCCAGGAGTACTGACACAGAAGCTTGCAGGAGGGACAAGCCACAGTCAAAGACAGCAAGAACAGCTAACAACAGAGATAACCAACTGGTGAAAGACAAGGGGAAAACATAAGCAACAGAAACAAAGCTACATAGCATCATCAGAACCAAGTTCTCCCATCATACAGAGTTCTGTATACCACAACACACCAGAAAAGCAAGACTCTGATTTAAAATCACATCTCATGATGCTTATAGAGAACCTTAAAAAGGACATAAATAACTCCCTTAAAAAATACAGGAGAATGCAGGTAAACAGGTAGAACCCCTTAAAAAGGAAACACAAAAATCCCTTAAATCCCTTAAAGAATTACAGGAATTGAACAAAACCATCCAGACTCTAAAATGGAAGTAAAACCAATAAAGAAATCATAGAGGGAGACAACTGTGGAGATAGAAAACATAGGAAAGGAATCAGGAGTCATAGATTAAGCATCACCACAGAATGCAAGAAATGGAAGATAGAATCTCAGGTGCAGAAGATACCATAGAAAACATTGACACAACAGTCAAAGAAAATGCAAAATGCAAAAAGCTCCTAACCCAAATCATTCAGGAAATCCAAGACACAATGAGAAGATCAAATCTAAGGATAATAAGTATAGAAGAGAGCAAAGTTTGTCAACTTGAAGGGCCAGTAAATATCTTCAACAAAATTATAGAAGAAAACTTCCCTAACCTAAAGAATGAGATGCACATAAGCATATAAGAAGCCTACAGAATTCCAAATAGATTGGAGCATAAAAGAAATTTCTCCTGTCACATAATAGTAAAAACATGAAATGCACAAAACAAAGAAAGAATATTAAAAGGAATAAAGGGGAAAGGTCAAGTAATATATAAAGGCAGATGTATCAGAATTACTACAGATGTCTCACCAGGCACTGTAAAAGCTAGGAGATTTGATTTCAAAAGGGGTTTTGTTTCTCTTCCTTTCATTTTGTCTTCTGCTCCCTCCTAATCCTTTTTGCTATGAATACACTGTTGCTCCAAAGTTGATTAACGTACTTCTGGATTCCAATGTTTTTTGTGACATTCCATCTCCTAAGGAAAAGAAATAAAATACAGTTCTCAATGACAAAGACCACACTCACTTGATTTCCCTGTACTTCTTTTATTTTCTTTCACATAAAGTTCTTTGTAGGAGAGGCGGTGGCAGCAGCAACAGCAACATCGGCTGGTCCAGAGGAAGGGCCATCAGCAGTAGAACCAAGCTGACAGAGTCCAGGCAGACCCTGCGCCCATGACCACTGGCCATCACTGGCCAGCCGGGCTGCAAGCAGCAGAGGATTTACGGTGCCTTTCACCACACAGAAGCCACATCAGAACTCTGCCTCCTGCCAGTCAGTTACAAAGCCTCCATATTGGTTCTCAGACTCCAGAGAAATCAGACAGACTGAGGTACACAAATACAACCTGAGACCAACATCGCAGGGGTCTAAGCCCGACAGGTGTTGGCCTGCACCCAGGCACTGAGCTGTTCCGGGGGCCACCTGTGTGCAAACCCGGCCAGGAGGTTGTTTGCCCGGGTTGGTGCACGCGCCCCCGCCATTTTGCCTACAGGAAGCCAGAGAGTCCTAACAGGCAAAACCAAACCTGCTAACAGGCACAGTCTGAGGTGGACATAGCAGGGGTCTCAGACGATCAGGCCCTGGACTGCCCCCAGGCCCTGGGCTGCTCAGTGGGCCATCTGTACAGGCACCACCTGGTTCACAGTAACAATCTGGGGCAAAACACACTAGGGCTGCAAAAGCACCCAAGAGGAGGACAGCACATCAGCAATCTGCAACAGGGGAAACCCTGCCATCCGGTGTTGCAGAAATAGCCCTAGAGCCCCTCAGGAGGCTGAAACACCAGCCAGAGACAAGACCAACTAGCTCCAGAGAACAAGATGGCAAAGGGCAAGACAGGAACGCTACTAACAGAAATCTAGGCAATCTGGCAGCATCTGAACCAAACTCTCCAACATCAGCAAGTCCTGGTTATGCCAACACACCAGAGAAACAAGATTTGGATTTAAAAACACTGTTCATGATGCTGCTAGAAGAACACAAAAAGGACATGAATGAATCTCTTAAAGAAAGACAGGGGAAAATGAATAAGCTAGAAACCCATATAATGGAAACACAAAAATCTCTTAAAGAAATGCAGGAGAATAAGGCCCAAGAGATAGAAGCCAATAAAGAAGAAAGGCAAAAAAAATTAAAGAAATGCAGGAGAACTTGAGTCAAGAGGCAGAAATCATGAAAGAGGAAACACAAAAAATCTCTTAAAGAATTACAGGAAAACACAAACAAACAAATGATGGAACTGAGCAAAACCATCCTGGATCTAAAAACAGAAGTAGAAACAACTAAGAAATCACAAAGGGAGATAACTTAGGAGATAGAAAACCTTGAGAAGAAATCAGGGACCATAGATGCAAATATCAACAATAGAATACAAGAGATGGAAGAAAGGATTTCAGATGCTGAAGATACCATAGAAACCATTGACTCAACTGTCAAAGAAAATGCAAAATGCAAAAAGCTTGTATCCCAGAACATCCAGGAAATCCAGGACACAATGAGAAGACCAAACCTAAGGATTATAGGTATAAATGAGAGTGAAGATTTACAACTTAAAGGGCCAGCAAATATCTTCAACAAAATTATGGAAGAAAACTTTCCTAACTTAAAGAGAGAGATGCCTATGAATATACAAGAAGCCTACAGAACTCCAAACAGACTGGACCTGAGCAGAAATGCCTCCCGTCACATAATAATCAAAACCCCAAATGCACTAAACAAATAAAGAATATTAAAGGCAGTAAGAGAAAAAGGCCAAGTAACATATAAAGGAAGACCTATCAGAATCACACCAGACTTCTCACCAGAGACCATGAAAGTTAGAAGATCCTGGGCAGATCTCATGCAGACTCTAAGAGAACACAAATGTCAGCCAAGACTACTATACCCAGCAAAACTCTCTTTCACCATAGATGGAGAAATCAAGATTTTCCATGACAAAACCAAATTTACACAATATCTTTCCACAAACCCAGCTCTGCAAAGAATAATAGGAGGAAAACTCCAATACAAGGAGGGAAACTACACCCTGGAAAAAAGCAAGATAGTTACCTTCCTTCAACAAACCCAAAAGAAGATAACCACTCAAATATAAAAAGAACATCAAAAAAGACAGGAAGTAATAATCACTATTCCTTAATATCTTAACATCAATGGCCTCAATTCCCCAATAAAAAGACATAGACTAACAGACTGGATAAAAAACAGGACCCTACAATTTGCTGCATACAGGAGACACACCTCAGTGTCAAAGATAAAAAATACCTTAGAGTAAAAGGCTGGAAGACAATCTTACAAGCCAATGGTCACAGGAAACGAGCAGGAATAGCCATTCTAATATCAGATAAAATTGACTTTCAACCTAAAGTCATCAAAAGAGACACAGAAGGACATTTCTTGCTGGTCAAAGAAAAAATACACCAAGAAGAACTTTCAATTCTGAACATCTATGCGCCAAATGCAAGGGCACCCTCATTCATAAAAAAAAAAACTTTACTAAAGCTCAAAGCACACATTGCACCTAACACAATAATTGTGGGGGACTTCAACACTCCACTCTCCTCAATGGACAGATCGGGAAAACAGAAACTAAACAGGGACACAGTAAAACTAATTGAAGCTTTGGACCAATTGGATTTGACTGATATTAATAGAACATTTCACCCTAAAACAAAAGAATATACCTTTTTCTCAGCACCTCATGGTACCTTCTCCAAAATCAACCATATATTTGGTCACAAGACAGCCCTCAACAAATATAGGAAGATCGAACTAATCCCATGCCTCTTATCAGATCACTATGGAGTAAGAGTGGTTTTCAATAGCAACAAAAACAACAGAAAGCCCACATACACATGGAGGCTGAACAATACTCTACTCAATGACACCTTGGCCAAAGAAGAAATAAGGAAAGAAATCAGAGATTTTTTAGAATTTAATGAATATGAAGGCACAACATACCCAAATCTTTGGGACACAATGAAAGCAGTGCTAAGAGGAAAACTCATAGCCCTGAGTGCCTCCAAAAAGAAAATGGAGAGAGCATACACTAGCAGCTTAACGACACACCTGAAAGTCCTGGAACAAAAAGAAGCCAATTCACCCAGGAGGAGTAGAAGACAGGAAATCATCAAACTCAGGTCTAAAATAAATCAATTGGAAACAAAGAGAACCGTACAAAGAATCAACAAATCCAGGAGATGGTTCTTTGAGAAATTCAACAAGATAGATAAACCCTTAGCCAAACTGACCAAAGGGCACAGGGAAAGTATCCAAATTAACAAACTTAGAAATGAAAAGGGGGATATAACAACAGAAACTGAGGAAATCAAAAAATTCATCAGATGCTACTACAAGTGCCTATACTCAACAGAACGGGAGAATCTGGAGGAAATGGACAATTTCCTTGACAGATACCAAATACCAAAATTAAATCAGAACCAAATAGATCATCTAAACAGTCCCATAATGCCTAATGAAATAGAAGGTGACATAGAAAGTCTTCCAACCAAAAAAAGCACAGGAGCAGATGGTTTCAGTGCAGAATTCTATCAGACCTTCAAAGAAGACTTAACACCAATACTCTTCAAACTATTCCACAAAATAGAAACAGAAGGAACACTACCCAATTCCTTCTATGAAGCCACAATTATGCTGATACCAAAACCACACAAAGATCCAACATAGAAAGAGAACTTCAGGCCAATTTCCCTTATGAACATCGATGCAAAAATACTCAATAAAATACTTGCCAACTGAATCCAAGAACACATCAAAACGATCATCTAACATGATCAAGTAGGCTTTATCCCAGGAATGCAGGGTTGGTTCAATATACGGAAATCCATCAATGCAATCCACTACATAAACAAACTCAAAGAAAAAAAACACATGGTCATTTCATTGGATGCTGAAAAAGCATTTGACAAAATTCAGCATCCTTTCATGCTTAACGTCTTGGAAAGAACAGGATTTCAAGGCCCATACCTAAACATAGTAAAAGCAATATACAGCAAACTAGTAGCCAGCATCAAACTAAATGGAGAGAAACTTGAAACTAAAATCAGGGACTAGACAGGGCTGCCCCCTTTCTCATTATCTTTTCAATATTGTACTTGAGGTACTAGCAAAAAATGTGGTATAAATACACAATGGAGTACTATTCAGCCATTAGACACAACAAATTCATGAAATTCTTAGGCAAATGGGTGGAGATGGAGAACATTTTACTGAGTGAGGTAACCCTGACTCAAAAGATGAATCATGGTATGCACTCACTAATAAGTGGATATTAACCTAGAAAATTGGAATACCTAAAACATAATCCACACATCAAATGAGGTACAAGAAGAAAGGAGGAGTGGCCCCTTGTTCTGGAAAAACTCAGTGAAGCAGTATTCAGCAAAACCAGAACGGGGAATGGGAAGGGGTGGGTGGGAGGATAGGGGAAGAGAAGGGGCCTTATGGGACTTTCGGGGAGTGGGGAGCTAGAAAAGGGGAAATCATTTGAAATGTAAATAAAAAATATATCGAATAAAAAAAAAATAAAGTTCTTTGTATCCTAAAACACATGACATAAAGACACCAAGGGGACGAACTCCCTTGTGTTTTTTGGGGTTTTTTTTGTTTTTGTTTTTGTTTTTTGTTTTTTTTTTTTTTTGAGAAAGAACAGTGAATAAATTTAGTTTATTCTACCCACATGTATCATTAGTGTTTTCAGTAAGACAAGATACAGTACAAATATGCAAGTCTGTTCACTGCTCTTTACTTCATGTTTCTGGGAAACTGTCTTAGTTAGGATTTCATTGCTCTAAAGAACATCATGACCAAGGCAAGTCTTTTAAAGGAAAACATAAAATTAGGGATGGCTTACAGTTTTTGATGTTCAGTCCATTATGACTATGGTAGAATGCATGGTATTATGCAGGTAGGGTTGGTGCTGGAGGAGCCAAGAGTATTACATCTTGACCTGAAGGTAGCAGGAAGAGAAAGATTCCATAGTGGGTAGAACCTGATTATAGGAGACCTTAAAGCTGACCCACACAATGGCGCACTTCCTCCAACAAGGCCATACCTCCTAATAGTGACATTCTTTACAGCCTAGTATTCAAACACAAAAAATCTATGGAGGCCAAACCTATTCAAACCACTATAGAAGCGTGACTTCTCTAGCCAGAGTCAATATTCTCTATCTCAGAGTAGAACTGTTTATTCTTGTTTCACTTTTGAAAAACACCTTTTCATATTTCAGTTTTCTGACATGTCAGTCACAAATTTCTTATTGGGCTATTAAGATCCTTTAGTGTTGAGTCTACATCCTATCTTTGAGCATAGAGTTGAATACATGTTAATTTTATTTTAATGCCAAATTAAATTATGAAAAAAATTATCTGCTTAATGAAACAAAATTAATAATTAATATTTCTGCAAGTCAGAATTTCAAAAATCAGTGTATTTGTAATATTTTGTATAATTCTTATAAATATGTGAATATTTGAAGTCAGGGTCTACCATAAATCTAGGTTAACATTTTCTTTGGATTTAGTAATAAATAAGGCCATATTTGGAACTTTTGTAATTTTGAAGAGAATAATAGTTCATCCCACTGTAAATTTTAAGCATTCTTCATATTGATTTGTAATGATTGATTTATATAATACATGCACATCGAACTTTGTCTAAAAGTACTCAGTTTTCTTCATAAAGGCTATACTTAGCATTACAATGTACTATATACTTAATGGCATAAACTAATATACATCTATATTAAATGCTTTTTGTGAGTTAGGTGTCTAGGTAAAACTTTGCTGTTTTCCCAAGTTTTGTGATCAAGTGTTTGTATAGAGATGTGGTCTCATCTGAAGCTCAAGGTTGTCTTTCAAAATTATGTGATTGTTTGATGAGTTAATTTTCTTTCAGGTGAAGAACTCATGACCATTTCCTGCTATACAGTAAGTAGGAAGGCAGAGTTAGTCTCATGGGAAGCCATAAGTACTCTTTAAAAGGAATACCAACTAAGTCACCTTTTCCAGGGTAGTTTCTCTTTTTAATTAAAATGAAATAAACAGATTTTCATCCTTAGCTACTACATCTAAGGATTCCAATCATCTTCAGACTCTGGAGGCCAATCATAGAGATCACATCACTGAGGAGCTAGAATAATCTTATAATTCTGCCTCCTAAAATATATACAATGTCTCCAAAGATTCTCTTTTATAAAATAGCTTTTCTCACTGTACAAATGAATATAGTTATCCAGAGATATATAAATTTATATTCTTTTATTTATAAAAATGTCATGATTTGATGTGAAATGATTTTATGTTCCATGTGCTAGATAGTTTCAGAGATTATTAAATTGTTGCAGGATATTTTGTCATACAATGAACCCTGAGATAATGACCTGTTTCTACTATGGTGTGACTCAGCCTTTGATCCTAGAGAATTTTGTTTACTGGAAAGAAGTACTTGTGGTGTGGATCAAACCTAGCATACACCTTTAACCCAAGAGATAAACAAAGTAACCCATATGTCAAGAGGCAGAGCAAGCAACCAGTTGACAGGGAGTGAACAGAAGTAAATAGAAAGGAAGGATATTGAGTTGATGGGTATTTAAGACAATACGGAGAAGGAGAAGCCTTTTTTCTCTTTCTGGGATGTTTGTGGAACCTTTTCTTTCTGGGACATCAGTGGAGGAGGAAGGCCAGCTGGACGCTTTCTCTGCCTCTCTGAGCTAGCAGGCTTTCACCACAGCTTATGGCTCACGAGACTACATTGATACAATGAAAAGGTAGAATTTTTTGGTTTTGTTTTTTTAAGAAAACAACATCAGATATACCTGACCATGCATTTATTTTATCCCAAAGCAAACAGTCTAACATAGTATACGAGCAAAAACACTCTGATGAAAAGTTTCAGCTTTAAAGAAAAAAAAATTGTGCAAATAGTGTGCTTAAGACATCTCTCATAGAACAAAATTGTAACTTTGATCACATAGTACATCATCTAGGAAGGAAGGTCGAATGAGTCAATCTATATAGCTGGAAGAAGTGCATACTGCAATTACAGAGTAGAGATATTAAGGTCAACAACATTTGGCCAAATGGAAGGAAATAAGTAGAAATGACTAGAATATTGTTCTTGGCTTCTGAAGCTAAGCCCTATTTTTTTTTTTTTTTTGCACAAACTTCTTTCAAGACAAGATGCATTAACAATAATTTATTTGGGCACTGGAAAAGGAAATGGAAGCAGCAATTACTCCTCCACAGTGCCCATCTCTATAGATTTCTTTTCTGTACCAAAATTGTCAGTTCTGATCATTGGTTTACTACACTGATCCCTGGTCTTGGAGTTCCTAATTTCCTGTATGAATAAACTGCCACAGAACCTTGCATATATTAATATGTATAGACTCTTTTACTTTTACTTCTTCCAGTACATTTTCTGCAACCTTCACACAAGCCACTAACTGAGTCCTCCCCTTCTATTTAAATAGAGGTTCAAAATCAGGTTAAAAATATGTTCTTTAAAATTAGATTATTTTCTAATTCAGTTATTAGATTTCATCCTGGGAGACACAGAAGTTTTAATAGATTGCTACCTAATTAGTGAATGTATATCATCTATCTATCTATCTATCTATCTATCTATCTATCTATCTATCTATCTATATACTTTGAAATATTAATCCATATTATGATGGTATTTGGTCATAATTTAGTCAAATGATTTAAACATCATATATAAAAATAGTGATCATATAAAAGGGACACAAGATAGCTTCCTTGCTCTTTCTGTTATATAAGAATAAATGGAGCAGACACATATCTATAAGGCAGGGTAAAATATATCGTTAGACAGTATATCTGAAACTTTGGGCCTCTCAAAATGTACGAAATAAATTTTGAATGCTTAAGAAACTCAGTATCATACTTAGAGAAGCTTGATTAAGACCTGAATGTAAGAAATAGAAAAACATAATAAAATTAATGAGAAACTCAATGTTATATTCTCCTTCTCCTCTTCTTCCTTGGCTCATTATCTTATACAGTGGTTTCCATCTACATGATTATCATCTATCTAGTCACTCATCAACATTGAGACTTTACATATTATAGCTATTTTTTAATCAACACAAAGAAGAAAGTGACAAGAGTGGATAATTCTCACTTCTGTCAGGCCTCTGTAGAGAACAATTTCCTTCTTTAATTTTTATTAAAAAAAAAATCATGCAGTATTTTCTGAGCACTATTTTCATTCAGCTAACTTTTCCCAGATGGTTTTGACCTCTACACCCACCCAACTCTATGCCCTTTCTTCTGGCCTCTCTTTAGAAAGTAAACAGGAAGACAGAAACAAACAAATGAAAAATTTTTAAAAGACAGAAAAAGCCTAAGGAAAACACACACACACACACACACACACACACACACACACACACACACACACACACACATTCAACAAAAACACATCATGAAACATAATCCAAAAACAACAGTAAAACCTTGAAATGCTCAAACCAACCATTATGAGAAAAGATGTACAAAAATATCATTGAGTTCCTTTTCTTTTGACCAATGACTCCTGGGTAAGGGACTCATATTGAGGTGTGGTTAATAGACCCAGTGACACTCCATTGAAGAAAACTGATTTTTCCATTGTGGGTGGGTAATAATTGGATGTATTCTTGGTTACAGAAGTGAACCCATGTCAATTTCTGATTCAGTTTCATAACCCCACCTGGCATGAGAATGTGTGCTGACATAGTCTCTGTGAGTTAATAGGAAAATCACTACTTCTGTGTAAGGAAGACAACAATACCCACTGGCTCTTACAATCTTATTGCCTCCTTTTCCACCCAGTTATGAGACATCTGCCAGAGAGAGCTTCATACAGGCAGTAGAAATAGTCCACGAAATAGATGCAGGATGCAAGCAGCAAAGTTGGAGAGGTGAAAGCATCTAAGCCCTTTGAAGCTGAAGCCCTTATATCATACATGAAGATACAGGATTTAATATTTGCCCTGCTGATTTTCTGTCTTGATATTTGGGTTCAGTCCTTCCTCATTGTAGCCTGTTTTTCACATTTGAAATGAGAATGAATATTTTATTTCATTATATTTTGATTATATACATTTTGTCTTTTGATTTTACAGGTATCTCACATTTAAATGACTGACTTAAGATGTGGCCTTAGGTCATAGCTCTTAGTGGCTAAGAGAGGACTATATAAGGTACCAAAGTACTCTTCTCACTCCAAAATTTTCCTAGATCACAAAAAGGACTCAATAATGCAACAAAACTCAATGCCATGCTCTCTGCAAGACATAAGCTTTATTCCAAATGCAGTACAAAAGCTCTTAAAATTATAAAGTCTTTCCAACTTCAAAAAAATCTTCTGATGCTCAATATTTCAGTCTATTTGCTCCTTTCATCATATTATATTGTTTTTAATATAGACAAGTAAAATTCTCTGGACAATTTGTCAGTAAGTAGTATTTTCTAAACTTCTTAGTATGTACTTCCCTAAAATATGACATAACCTATTACATTCATCTGAGACAATATAGTATAAATGTTTCTACACTACTCACAAACACAGAATTTAATTTATATTGTTTAAATTTTTCCAACCTTGTCAATTTATTTTTCTAATACAACATATAGCCATGTTTTGTAAAATGTTTGCCTGTTTCACTGTGTTAAACTTCTCCAGATTGATTATCAGTTTGGCATGGCTTTCAGGTAGCTTGACATTTGGAGGAGTTCCACATGCATTTTATAAGATTAGCTTTGAAACTGGGTTGGTGCTGTTTAATCACAATAATTCTAGGATGTTCATTCATGGCAAAAATCAAATGTGCTTTCATTATTATAGCATTCATAAATTCATGTATTAATACATTTATTGATTGAAGAACAAAAATATAGATTAATATTTTCCATCTGTCATATGTTAACATATTTCATTTGATGGGTTAATTGTTACAAATTTGGCTCATAGGGAAACCCTTTTGCTAGTAACTGGGATAGTGTGCCCCTCTTAAGACTGAATCAAATATCCACCAGTGAATAAGGATATATTACTTAGTATTTTCTTCACATTATTAGTTTGTCTTCTTTCAGTATATTAGGTCTAGAACCAATTCTCCCATAAATGAAAATGGTCATTTGGTCACTCCTAGAATGAAGATATTTGTCACATCTTCTATAGAACATTTGGATGTATGGAAAAAAGAACATTAATTGTATACAAAAACACAGAAACCTATGATGTAATTAATCAATTGAAATAGATCATTATAGAACTATAGCAACACAGGTGAAAAATATATAATCCTCTCATCTGCCTCAAACAATCCCTAAGAATAAATCTAGCCAAGAAAGTGAAAATCCTACAAAGCATTGAAGAAAACATAAAAGCATTGAAGAAAGAAGTTGAAGAAGGCAATAGAGAATATAAAGCTCTTCCATGATCATAGGAATGAATATAGTATAAATTAATATATTATCAAAGAATTAACTACACATGTCATGTGACAGAGAGAAAGAACAGCAAAGTTTAAACAGTCACAAAGAGGATGAAATTAATGTATTTTTAAATAAATGGACATAACCAGAAATATAATTTTGGATTTATGAAAGACCATACATTAGTGTGATTTATCAGCTTAACAAATTAAACTGTAAACATAGGCTATACATACAATATGCATGAAAAAAATGCTATTGCTTTATAAATTCTAAATAGCAGAGTAAGGCAAGAAACATGTTAGTCTTTTTTTATTATTTGCTTTATGTACTTGCAAAAACAAAACTGTCCTTGTTCATAGGTTAAATAAATGTTGTGCATAAAGATATCTGCAAGGGAGATTTTAAAAATAATTATTTGAGTTACAAGAGAATTTTTAGAGAAAATTCATCTATGAGAACAAAATTCTTACAATAAAAAGGAATTACATGTTTCAAATCATATTATACATCATCCTATATATACTCTATATAATATTATGAAGGCTCATAATAAAATTAAATATGTCCCAGGCATTTAGGCATAATAGCCTTTGTGTTCTAAGTATTTTAAGTTATGTAATCAATAAGAAAGAGACAAAATAAGGAAAAATGTTTACTTGGAAGTTAATTTAACTTCATTTAATAAAATTGAATAGTCATGTTCCCAATAAAATCTCTAAATGTAAGCCTTGCATAGTCTAATTAATTGAATTACATATGGCTATGAGGGTATATATACAGAATATTTATATCAGTGTTCCATTTACTAGTTGTGCATTAGAAATAATCTAAATATTAATAAGCAGCAGAATTTATCATAGGAATATAATACAATGAAAATAACTAAAAAGAATGATGTAATGAATATTACCACTAAATAGTGTTATAGAAATTTGAATACTATCAATATTAACATTAAGATAATACTAAAATTAATCATTTTGGAGACAGGGTTTCATGATGCTCATGTTGATGTATAAACAAAGATTATTTTGAACTTCTGATTCTCTTGTATCCATGGTTAGACAGCTTAGATTTCAGGCATGTGCTACCATGAGCAGTTTGTATAATGCTGCAAAGCGAACTTAGTGCTCAGGACATCATGTACTCTTGGCAAGTTCCTTACCAACTGAACAACAGTCTCAGCTTTAATACTCTTTATTCAAAGCCTACAAACTATAGGAACACATTTATATTTTTAGAAGGTATACATGTTAGGGCTACTTTCTTAGTTCTCTTGTTCTGCCAATTTATTCCTTCAGTCAAGTGACAGACCTATATATCTTTTTAATCATTATAGTATGTATTAATATATGTATACTTTAATTATTATAATGTATCTTTCTATAAGGATTAACCTCTATAAAATCTATTATTTAATATTTAGCATTTAGAATTCTTTATATAATACAATAATTCAAAGTGCTAAACTTTTATCTTTTATTGCAACTGATACATATAAACCTTCGCTTACAAAAGTCAAATCTGATATAAAAGTCTAAATTTTAGTAATACATTTCTAAAACAAGTACATTTTATACATATCTGGTAGTTGTGATGGTTGCAATAATCAAATGTACCAATTACCTCCCACAGTTAATTCAGTGAAAATTGTGTGAAATCCAAGTAACCCAAAATAGTGCAGTAACCTGCAGAAAGCACAGATAATAGGAGTGTCCTATAAATGCCATTTTTCTAATAGAATATTAGTATTTCACAAAGGAATCTTGCTTTTAAACTGTTCATTGAAAACATGCAGGAAATATGTCTCTGCTTTTAAATATTTTATATTGAAACATCACGTATCTTTTATAAGGGAAAATATGACTTTGTATACATATTCATGCACACACATGGCCCTTTACCTTAAAATAGAGATCAAAATTACTTGTCCTAGAGAAAAGCAGTGTCATAGGATTTAAAACTTTACTAGTATTTCAAGACTTGTGCAACTGTGGAGTCAGCACTAACCATAGCACAGAAATTATATTTCATGTGGGGAAAATGACATTAAATTTAAAATTTTTACACAAGGAAGTATTAATGTCCAATCTGCAGGCTTACCAATAAGCTATTTAATCGTGGGCTCATATCAGCCAAAACTTTCATAAGAATTTCTAGTAAAAATGAGAATGAAAACAAATATCAAGTGAAGGAATTTGTCTTCCTAATTTATAAATCTCATACAATAGTCATTTAGAAATTATAAGGACATTACAAATTCAAATTTACCTTGAGAATGGATAGATAGACAGATGGACAGACCAGCAGGCAGACAAAACAGAGAGATAGAAGCCTTAAGATTGAAAAATAGTTCTTATTTTGACGTTTAATTTTTATTTACAGCACTTTTTGCTCCTCTCTTCCAGTTCCATCCTTACAAATTTTCTCTTACCTTCTCTTTAGAAAAGGTGAGCTCCCCTTAGGTACCACCCTATCCTGGGGCATCTAGTCCCAGCAGGTTTCATGAGGCACATCCTCTCCCACTGAGGCTCAAACAGGCAGTCCAAGTAGGGAAGAAGGGGATCCCTTAGGAGGTTACAGAGACCTAGACAGCCCCTGCTCCATTTGTTAAAGGACATACATGAAGACAAAGATGCAAAGATGCAAATTTACTTCCAATGTGTAGGAGGTCTAGGTCCAGGTCCCTAGGTGTACAGCCCAGGCTCTTTGAGCCCCTATGGTCCCAGGTGAGTTGACACTATAGATCTTCCTCTGGTGTCCTTGACCCCTCTGACTTGTTCACTTATATTCTCCACTTGTTGACAAGACACCCTGAGCTCCCCGTGATGTTTAACTTTTGGTTTCTGTATCTGATTCCATCTGCTGCTGGATGAAGCCTCTCAGGAGACAGTTCCTGTTTACAAGCATAGCAGACTATCATTAATAGTATCAGGGGTTGGGTCTCTCAAATGGGGATGGGTTTCAACTAGGGGCAGTCATTGGATTGCTGTTCCTTCATCTTTAGGACTTTCAGAGGAGAGGGGCATATCAATTCACCATGAAAACCTTCAACCCAAAATTTCTTTTGCCTATAACCTGTACAGGAATAAAGATGGAGTCTTCTGCTGCCACTTACAGTGAGCAAAACAGTCATATAATTCATAGGTAAATGAGTTTAGGTCCTGATGGATATGATATTGCATCATGGTCTCTCAAAAGTAAGTAGACCTTTCATAATTACTGATAGTAGGGATACTCTGGGTTTTCAGACTCTGGAAAGATTAATGAAAACAAATGAAGATATTAAAGTCTAAACATTTTTTTATTTTTTATTAGATCTATTCTTTATTTATATTTCAAATTATTTCCCCTTTCCTGATTCCCCCTGAAATTCCCATAACACATCTACCATCTCCCCCTTCCCTAATCATTCCCCTCCTGCTTCCCTGTTCTGGTACTCCCCTACACTGCTGCATTGAGCCTTTCTAGGACCAGGGGCCTCTCCTTCCTTTGATGTCCAACAAAGCCATCCTCTGCTGACTAAGAATCTGGAGCCATAGGTCCCTCCATGTGTACTATCTGGTTGATGTTATTTTTTTTTTATGTAAAGTAAATAACCTTTTCATCTCAAACCAGTTACCTCCTTGCTAAAAATAAGGGCTCTTAGGTAGAAAGTATCTTATTAAATATAATTTTCATTGTTGTATTTTTAACATTTTGTATAGTAAGTTGACTAATGAAAAATTCTAAAGCTTTGTTTTAATGATTGGAAATTTTGAAGAATTCTTAATTCTGTTAAGAGTGACCAACATGGGAAGTTGTATGTCTGCATAGAGGCTGGTTTAAACTAAACCCAGAAAAAGGTTTGTGGAATTTGAGATCTAGAGCAGCTAAGATAAAGATGAAAATGCTGAGCCTGAACTCTGACAGCTATGTCTGCAACACCAAGTTGGATATGCAAAGAGTTCCAAGAAATGGTGATCCTACTTTACATCCTTTTGAAGTCCCATAAGAGTATATAAAAGCTTTAAATGCTACCAAATTTCAAAGTATGCAAAACCATTCCTTGCTTCCCTCATGGTCACCATGATGGAGTCAGTTTCGTTTCAATACATCCTTTCTGGGGCATGTGATAGAGAGGTTAAAATTTAGAACTTGACTGAAGTAAAATATATTTGAACTATACAAGCACATGAAAGTTTTCTATAAAGAGTATCCAGTCATTTCTGTGGGATGGCAAGTCTGTGAAGCAGTGAAAATGGATGGACAAGGTTATGTAGAGGAGTAGGAGCCATTGCACACAATATTCGGAAAGACAATGTATGCTGGTGCTGATCCTTACTGGAAATATCTTGCCTTTGCAACTTGTGGACAACAAGTAGACATCTGAACAAAGAACAAACCCTGTGAGCTCAATAAACTGGGGATTTGATAGTATAAGTATTGTTAAACCTATTTAACCCTATTGAGATATTTTTTGGGACATTGTGCTTCTTATAGGAATATAGTACTGTATGCCGTGCGGTAAGCTACTCCTTTAAAAATGGTTATACTGGGTATGAAAACAAATATAATCTGTTGGAAACTTATAGCAGCTTTCCATTTTACATTTGATATGTGATTTCCATTTTCATTTTGATATGTGATCACTGGACACCCCTGTTATGTTCCACAAGAGTCATGTCTCCAGTGCTTGATGTAGACTTCTCTCCCATAGGGAAAGAATTTGTGTCTGCTGGAGTCTATTCGAATCTTTACTTTGGACAAAAGCCAAGACAGGGAACTGTATCATACAAAACAAATGCAGTATGTTATTTGTGTAAAGTGGACTTCTGATAGAAAGTACATTATGTGTGGATCTGATGAAATGATCATTTGGCTGGGTAAAGCTAATGCTTCTGAAAACTTGGGTGTACTTACATCGTGAAGAAAAAAATCAGCAAATGATTATAACTAGAAGTTAAAGGAAAAACTTCAATACCATTCACATGTAAGATGAATTGCTCAACATTATCTACCTAAATCTATCTAGAGTCAGATTCAGAGCAGTGTGTCATGAAAGAAGGTCATCACAGAAAAAAAAAAAAAAAGATTCATTTTAAACATAGTAAGCCTGAATCTGTGCCAATTGTGTCAAAGAGGACTAAACAGGTAGTGGCAGTTGTGAAACAATGTTTTTTTTTCCCCTACAAATATTGACATATAATTATTTGCTACATTTTATTTGGTAACTCTGTAAATAAAAGTCCTGGCTCTGGTTTAATAGTTTAAAAAAATAAGACATTATGCTTTTAAGCAGGCAAATTCAGAGTATAACTCTCACCAAATAAAGGTTTTAAAACATCTCATTCAACATATTTTACCAGTTGTTGAATCAAATATTTTGGCTTTCATTATTTCTAGTCCAGTATTTGTGAAGACACCTTAAAGAAAATGTAGAAGAGAAAGAAAAACTAATTTTGTTGTTTGCCTCTAGTTACACAATATAAATTCAATAACGTCATTGCAAGATATTCTTTAAGAGGTACCTGTGAAATTGCTTGAGGTAATTAAGTTCAAATGGGAAAATTAAGGCACTGGGGATATTATTTCTAAGGAAATAATTCCTTAAAAATAAAGCATGTCTGAGAGCATTATTTTGGGACTGAACTTGATTGGACACTCTCAGAAATCTAATGTAAAAAATGTTTGTGTATATTATTACATAATTTTTCCCTTTTTGCTTAATCTTATTTTTATACACTGTATCCTATCATGTCTAGTTTTTACCTTTCTTTTTTAAAAATATTTATTTGATATATTCAAATGATTTCACCTTTTCTGGCTCTACACTCCCAGAAAGTCCCATAAGCCCTCTTCCCTCCCCCTATTCCCCCATCCACCCCTTCCCACTTCCCTGTTCTGGTGTGGCCCTATGCTGCTACACTGAGTCTTTCCAGAACCAGGGGCCACGCCTCCATTCTTCTTGGACATCATTTGATGTGTGGATTATGTCTTGGGTATTACAATTTTCTAGGCTAATATCCATTTGTTAGTGAGTGCATACTATGAGTGATATTTTGAGACTGGGTTACCTCACTTAGTATGATGTTCTCCAGCTCCATCCATTTGTCTAAGATTTTCATGAATTCATTATTTCTAATGACTGAATAGTATTCCATTGTGTATATATACCACATTTTTTGTATTCATTCCTCTGTTGAGGGATATCTGGGTTCTTTCCTGGTTCTGGCTATTATAAATAGGGCTGCTATGAACATAGTGGAGCACATATCCTTATTACATACTGGGGAATCCTCTGAGTATATGTCCAGGAGTGGTACAGCAGGATCCTCCGGAAGTTTTCTAAGGAACCTATCTTAACTGCAGCTGAGATCATGGAATTCTCTCAACAGGTTAGTGCACTTTGATGTAACAAATTATATCTTCCCTGAGCTGATGAGTTTTAAATTTTCTAAGAGTAAATTTTTGTTGTTGTTTAACTTGCTTGTTGTGGTCTGAAGCTGTTTCTCACTGAATATGTTAATGATTCACTGTGATGGCATAGAGAAACGAGACCTCTAGGATGTGATTAGACAATGAAGTTGGTGTAATCATTAATATAATCAATACTATTATAAATGAAACACCTGCCTAGAGATATAGCAGTTGGAAGAGTGCTGGCCTGTCAAGCACAAGACCCTGAGTCCAATCTCAAGCATTTTATAAACCAGGCATTGTGATGTCTACCTGTAATCCCTGCACTCTGTAAGAGTGGCAGGAAGAGCAGAAATTCAAAGTCATCTTCAACTTCATAGCAAGTATAAATCTAACCTGTGCTTTATGATATCCTGTATTAAAAAGCAGTTTCTTGCTTTTTGCTGTATGTAAAGCCACAAAAGGAACAATCAATGTTCTATACTCTGAATCTGCTACCAACTTCTTTGGGCCTTCTAAACTGAAAGAACAATGCTAAATAAACTTCTGTTGGCTTTACATGATCTGTTGTTTTATCAAAAATACAAAGGAATGGGACTTGGGTTATGGCTTGGGCCGTTTCTTGCACATTCAGGAGAATCTGAGTTTACAACTATAGGACCAACAAAAGAGCCAGAAAAGAACACATCTTTATCTCAAGGCTGGTTGGAAAGGTAAATCATAACTATACCCCATAACTTACCTGTTTGAAATTTTTGAACTTTAAGACTACCTGATGTGATAATAGGCCTCAGATCTGAAGTAGTCCCAAATGGCTCAAATATTACAAGTCTGGCCAATGATTGTACCAAGAAAAGCTACTTTCATTAGTGGCTTAATCCGAAGATAGTCTCTTGAGAGATATGATTAGATTAGAGGACATGGATCCATATCCACCTTTAAAAACTGTACTTTTTTGTATCCTACTTGCTTGCCACTTTGTCTTTTGATAATCATGAAGTCTTCAGATTTTGACTTACCTAAAACACATAGCAATGAAGTAACGAGACAAGTGCGTAAGTCTCCGAAATCATATTTGAAGTGAGTGTTCCCTCATTTTAAATGGTTTGTCTCTGTTTTTGTGAAAGAGACAATAATTTAATAGATGCAGCAATCATTGTTCATCTTTAACATGATACATGTGTTACAGATGTGCACACTTGTGTTTTATCATCTACACCTGACAAACAAGCAATTCATTCTTAAAAATAACCAAAATCACATGATGACCAACTGACCCAATGACTAATGAAAGAAAGGCTCTTCATAAGCAATAAAGAACTCCAAAGTAAAATAGAGAAATAAATGGGAAGGGTGTGAATTGATTGCATAATTTAAAAAGCCTGAGCTTACCTCAAATATTGATAGTAATGTACATTTATGTCTTTTATTTCTGAAACTGCTTAACTAATTAGGCAATTGATAAACAATGTTTCATTGTGTTCAGGTATTACCTATTATTGTTTGTGTGTTATCATACAAATATTAAATACCTTATTGGCAAACTTTCTGTGAACCATGAAATTTATGGTTATATTTGCAATTAATGATACACAATACAGTAATATTTTGTGTCACAGTCTATTTCATGCACATCTCTAAGTTACCTTCAATTCATTTCCATTTTCATTTATGGAAACAAAGTAGCTTCATAGGAAATACAGAGTTAGCTCAGCTGTTAGAAACACTTAACTTTCTTGAAGACGACCCAGGAGTTAATGGTACTCACAGAGAAGCATAAAAATATCTATAATTTCAGTTCTAGCAGTTCTGATGTGCTCAAGCACTGCACATATATGCTGACATGGCATATGTGCAGTTAAAATAATTATATACATAAAACAATAATTCTTCAAAGTGAACAGAGAAATTTTTGGAAGATGAAAGTGGAAAGGAGATTGTGTCTACATTATAATCTCAAACTGGTACAACCACTGTGGAAGCTAATTTGGCTCTTCCTCAGAAAATTGGAAATTTTTCTGCCTGAAGACCTAGCTATACCACTCTTGGACATATATGTAAAAGATGCTCCATTATACCCCAGGGACATAGTTCTTCATAGCAGCTTTATTTGTAATAGCCAGAAACTGGAAGCAAATCAGATTTCCCTAAGCTGAAGAATGGATACAAAATATTGTTGTTCATTCAGACAATGGAATACTATTCAGCTATTAAAAACAAGGACATCATAAATTTTGCATGCAAATAGATGGAACTTGAGAATATCATCGTAAGTAAAGTATCACAGACTCAAAGGGATATGCAGGCTATGTCCTCACTGATAAGTGGTTATTAACCACAAAATATAGAATATTCATGATACAACTCACAGACCATATAAAGCTTAACAAGAAAGAAGGCCCAAAGTAGGAAGCTTGAATTTCACTTAGAAGGGGAAACAAAATAATCACAGGACTTTTTTTTTTATTTTTACAGACAAATTGATCTGATCTGAATATATTTTGCAAAAGACTTTATTTCAGTTGAAATATGTCCACCTAAAGCATACTGCCTTAAATAAAAATAAATAGTGGAGACGTCTATTCAAATAATAATAATCATAACAGGCAGAGGGAGGGAAGGACCCTGGTGAGAGAGGGGAGAGGGAGGGGCAAAGAAGAACAGGATTAGGTATTAGGAGGAACAGGAAAAAAGCCCAGAGAGCCCTGAGAAAGAATAGAGGAACCTGAAGAATTTACCTTTAGCAGAAATACAGGGCTTCAAGTAGAGGGATGGAGTTACCAACACACAGTCAAAATTTCTGACCCAGAATTGTTCCTATCTAAAAGAAATGCAGGAACAAAAATGTAGAAAAGACTGAAGGAAAGGCTGTCCAGTGACCAGCCCAACTTGGGATCCATCTCATGGTAGTGTGGAGGGGTTTGGGGGGAACACTAAATCCTGACACTATTACTGATGCTACATTGTGTTTGCAGAGAGGAACCTAGCATAACAGTGATGATTAAAAAAAAATACAGGTCAACTCTGAAAATGTTGTAGGTTGTCTGTGTCATATAGTGCCACATACTGAATAAAGATGGAAATCCTTACATAAAAACACACAAGGATATTCATTTTAATCCATTGCTATGCTTCTGTTTTTAACAAATTCTCTCAAATGCATTTTGCTATGATAATTAATAAGTGTTTGATGCATAATCTTCTTCATATACCTGTATAGCTGGAGTACGGTAAAAACTTTTCAGGCAGAAAATGCTCAAGAATAGAAAAGGTTTAAGCACCCTGTCCTAGGCTACTACTGTAAATATAACGTAGTAATCAATGAGAACTCACCTTTATGCCATCATTCAAGTAAAGAAAACTCCACTGAGATGTTCTTGCTTAAATGTCAGTTTTTACACATCAGGAATTTGTAAACATTACAGAAATGAAGAAGGAAGATTCTTGGTGCATACTAGAGAATATTATCTGAGAAGAATGATTTAAGAAGGAAGATGTATCCTAAATTTGAGTGGCATGACCCAATAGTCTGGCACATGGTTGAGATAACAGGAAAGCAAATGAGCCCAGGTATTCAGTAATGTTTTGCCTTTGCCTGTGCTTCTTGGTTACCATGACTTAAACAAGTCTGTTCTTCAATCTTTTGCCCTGCTGCTGTGATGGACTGAAACTTCTGTACCTATGACCCCCCAATAATATTCTCTTTTAACTTGTTTTTATCAGGTAATTTTTATAGTAACAGGAAAGTTTAATATAGATGCATGTGTATTATATTTCACAGAACATACATTGTTATTTGAACACTGTAAGGATTTATGCTAAGTTAGTTGTCCTTTCAGTACACAGCTCCTAAGAAAACAAACAAAAAAAAAATTACTTGGAAAATGTCCAAGACAGATACACAGTACAAGAAAGAAAGTAAATTTAACCCTAAACTAATAAAGTTGATTTTGATTAAAATTATTTTATAACTGTTTCCAATATAATTTTGAATTGACCAATAAAATGATCATTAAGGAAATACCTCATTTGTTAATTGATAAAATTTTAATTTTATATAATACAGCCATAAAAATGAGTACAATATATTTTATTCTGGTTTTGCAATAAATAAAATTAAGATATAAAAATCAATTAAAAAATTGTTCCCTTCTGATCCTTTTCCCCTTCTTCTGCTGCTAGCCCTTTCTGCTGTGGAAGAACCTTGCCAGGTCTGCCATAGCAAAGACTCCATCTCCTGATATTTCAAAGAGAACCAGCCAGTATGAGTAGTTGGAAAGAATCCCCATCCCACCTCTGGAGGTCCAGAGCTGCCTCCAGGGGTCTAGCAGCACTCATTAACCAGCAGCCACCAAAAGCCCACCATTCTGAATAGCAGTCATCTTCAGATCCTTATGCCCCTTCTGCAGCCAGCACTTTTTGCTGTGACAGAAACTTGCCAGGTGTGCCACAGTGAAGACACCAACTCCTGATACTTCCTAGAAAACAGGCCACTCAGGGCATTTGAGAACATGCCACTCAGGGCATTTTCCCTTTCTGCTGTGGCAGAATCTTGCCAGGTCTGCCACAGTGAAGACATCATCTCCTAATATTTCCTAGAGAACCAGCCGCATCAGGGCATTTGAGAACCAGCTGAAAATAGTGCATTTGGAGTGCTGAGAGGCCTGGGAGCACAGGAGAGCTAGTTTCCCAGGATTGCCTACATATTTGTATGCACAGAGAGGAGAGGAATCCCTGGAGTACATATACACAGGCTTGCAGGACAGATAAAGCAAAATCAGAGACAGCAAGTCCAGCCAACACTAGAGAAAACTAGATGACAAAAGGCAAATGCAAGATAATTACCAACAGAAACCAAGGCAACATGGCAAAATCAGAACCCAGTTCTCTCACAACAGCAAACCCTGGATGCCCCCAACATACCTGAGAAGCAAGAGCTGGATTTAAAATCACATTTCATGATGATGATAGAGGATTTCAGAAAGGACATAAATAATTCCCTTAAAGAAGTACAAGAGAACATAGGTCAACAGTTAGAAGCCCTTAAAGAGGAAATACAAAAATCCCTTAGGGAATTATGGAAGAACATGGGTCACAAAAGAGGAAACACAAAAATCTCTTAAAGAAACACAGGAGAACATAGGTCAACAGATAGAAACCCTTAAAGAGGAAACACAAAAGTCCCTTAAAGAAACACAGGAGAACATGGAACAACAGGCAGAAGCCCTTAAAGAGGAAATAAAACAAAACAAAAACAACAACAAAAAATCAAAAACCAAAAAATCCTTAAAGAATTTCAGGAAAACACAAACAAGTGAAAGAACAAAACTACACAGTATCTAAAAATGGAAGTAGAAACAATAAAGAAATCACAAAGTGAGACATCTCTGGAGATAGAAAACCTTGGAAAGAATTCAGGAGTCATAAATGCAAGCATCAGCAACAGATTACAAGAGATAGAAGAAAGAATCTCAGGAGTTGAAGATACCATAGAAAACACTGTCTCAACAGTCAAAGAAAATGCAAAATGCAAAAAGCTTGTAACCAAAAACACTCTGGAAATCCAGGACACAATGAAAAAACCAAACTTAAGGATTGTAGGGTTAGAAGAAAGCAAGGATTTACAACTTAAAAGGGCCAGCAAATATCTTCAACAAAATTATAAAAGAAAATTTCCCCAACCTAAAGAAAGAGATGCCCATGACCATACAAGAAGCCTATAGACCTCCAAACAGACTGGACCAGAACAGAAACCCCTTCCAACAAATAATAATAAAAACACAAAATGCACTAAACAAAGAAAGAATATTAAAAGCAGTAAGGGAAAATGGTCATGTAACGTATAAAGGCAGACCTATCAGAATTACACCAGACTTCTCACCAGAAAAGACGATCCTGGGCAGATGTCATACGGACCCTAAAAGAACATAAATGTCAGCCCAGGCTACTATACCCAGCAAAACTCTCAATCAACATACACAGAGAAAACAAGACAATCCATGACAAAACCAAACTTACATAATACCTTTCCACAAACCCAGCACTTCAAAGGATAATGGGTGGAAAATACCAACACAAGGTAGGAAATTGCACCCCAGAAAAAGCAAAATTGTAATCTTCTTTCAACAATCTCAAAAGAAGATAGGCATACAAACAGATTTCCACCTTTAACAATGAAAATAACAGGAAGCAACAATCACTTTTCCTTAATAACTCTTAACATCAATGGTCTCAATTCCCCAATAAAAAGACATAGACTAACAGACTGGATACATAAACAGGACCCAACATTGTGCTGCATACAAGAAACCCACCTCAGTGACAAAGACAGTCACTACGTCAGAGTCAACGGTTGGAAAACAATTTTCCAAGCAAATGGTCCCAAGAAAAAAGCTGGAGTGGCCATACTTATATTGGATAAAGTCAACTTTCATCCAAAAGATGTCAAAAAAGATAAGAAGGGACATTTCATACTAGTCAAAGGAAAAGCCTACCATGATGAACTCTCAATTCTGAACATCAATGCTCCAAATGCAGGGGAACCCATATTCATAAAGGAAACTTTACTAACGCTCAAAGCACACATTGCAACCCACACAATTATAGTTTGAGACTTCAACATTCCACTCTCAAGAATGGACAAATCATGGAAACAGAAACTAAGCAGAGACACAATGAAACTAACTGAAATTATGTATCAAATGGATTTCAACAAGTATTTATAGAACATTCCATCCTCAAGCAAAAGAATATATGTTCTTCTCAGAACATCATGGTACTTTCTCCAAAACTGACCAGATAGATGGTCACAAAACAGACCTCAAGAGATACAAGAATATTGAAATAATTCTATGCACCCTATCAGATCACCACAGCCTAAGGCTGGTCTTAAATTCAAACAAAAACAACAGAAAACACACATACACATGGACATTGAACAATGCTCTACTCAATGACACCTTGGTCAAGGAAAAAATTTTAAAAAAAGATATTAAAGACTTTTTAGAATTTAATGAAAATGATGATATGTCATACCTCAACTCATGGGACTCAATGAGAGCAGTGCTAAGAGGAAAACTTGTAGCTCTAAGTGCTTCCAAAAAGAAAATGAAGAGAGCTTACACTAACACCTTGATAACATCTGAAAACTCTAGAAGAAAAAGAAGCAAATACTCACTCATAAGAGGAGCAGACAGCAGGAAATAATCAGACTCAGGGCTGAAATCAACCAAATTTAAACAAAAAGAACTATAAAAAGAATCCCCCCCCCCAAAAAAAAGAGAGCTGGTTCTGTGAGCAAATCAACAAGATAGACAAACCCTTATCCTGACTAACAAGAGGGCTTAGAGGCACTACCCAAATTAATATTTTCAGAAGTTAATAGGGAGATAACAGAAACTGTGGAAATTCAAAAAAAAATCATCAGATCCTACTACAAGAGCTTATACTCAACAAAACTGGAAAATCTGGATAAAATGGACAATTTTCTAGATACATATCACGTGCCAACGTTAAAATAGATTTACATAAACCATCTAAAGAGTATCATAAGTTCCGAGGAAATAGAAGCACTTGCTAATAGTCTCTGACCAACAAAAACAAGAAAAAATGCTCGGGACCAGATGGTTTAGTGGGGAATTCTATCAGATCTTCAAAGAAGATCTAATACCGATACTCTTCAAACTATTCCACAAAATAGAAATTCAAGGAACACTACCCAATTCATTCTATGAAGCCACAATAATGCTTAAACCTTAACCAATATTCTGGCCAACCAAATCCATGAATGCATCAAAACAATAATTTACCATAATCAAGTAGGCTTCATCCCCGGGATGCAGGGATGGTTCAATATATGGATATCCATCAATGGAATCCACTAAATAAACAAAATCAAAGAAAAAAAAACTCATGGTCCTTTTATTAGATACTGAAAAAGCTTTTGACAAAAAATCAGCATCCCTTCAAAAAATGAAGCATCACTTCATGTTAAATGTCTTGGAGAGATCCAGAAATCAAGGGCCGAACCTAAACATAGTGAAAGCAATATATTGTAAACGAGTTGCCAACATCAAACTAAATGGGGAGAACTTGAAGCAATTCCACTAAAATCAGGGACCAGACAAGGCTGCTCACTCTCTCCCTATCTATTAAATATAGTACTTAAAACTCTAGCTTGAGCAATTAGGCAACAAAAGGACTTCAAAGGGATACAAATTAGAAAGGAAGAAGTCAAAATATCACTGTTTGCAGATGATATGATCCTGTACTTGTGACCCAAAATATTCCACCAGAGAACTCCTAAAGCTATTAAACAAGTTCAGCAAAGTGGCTGGATATAAAATTAACCCAAGCAAATCAGTAGCCTTCCTCTACTCAAATGATAAACAACCGGAGAAAGAAATTAGGGAAATTAAACTCTTCATAATAGTCACAAATATTATTACATACTTGTTGTGTCTGTATGACAAGAACTTCAAGCCTCTGAAGAAAGAAATTGAAGAAAATCTCAGAAGATGTAAATATCTCCCATGCTCATGGATTGGAAGGATTTTTTTATTTTGAATTTATAGCTCCTTTTTTTTCTTTTAATTCAATATAATTTTTTATTTACATTTCAAATGATTTCCCCTTTTCTAGCCCCCCCCCCCCCGCTGCCCGAAAGTCCCTTAAGCCCTCTTCTCTCCCCCTGTCCTCCCACGCACCCCTTCCCATTTCCCCGTTCTGGTTTTGCCGAATACTGCTTCACTGGGTCTTTCCAGAACAAGGGGCCACTCCTCCTTTCTTCTTGTACCTCATTTGATGTGTGGATTATGTTTTGGGTATTCCAGTTTTCAAGGTTAATATCCACTTATTAGTGAGTGCATACCATGATTCACCTTTTGAGTCTGGGTAACCTCACTTAGTATGATGTTCTCTAGCTCCATTCATTTGCCTAAGAATTTCATGAATTCATTGATTCTAATGGCTGAATAGTACTCCATTGTGTATATATACCACATTTTTTGCATCCACTCTTCTGTTGAGGGATACCTGGGTTCTTTCCAGCATCTGGCAATTATAAATAGGGCTGCTATGAACATAGTAGAGCATGTATCCTTATTACATGCTGGGGAATCCTCTGGGTATATGCCCAGGAGTGGTATAGCAGGATCTTCTGGAAGTGAGGTGCCCAGTTTTCTGAGGAACCGCCAGACTGATTTCCAGAGTGGTTGTACCAATTTGCAACCCCACCAGCAGTGGAGGAGTGTTCCTCTTTCTCCACACCCTCTCCAACACCTGCTGTCTCCTGAATTTTTAATCTTAGCCATTCTGACTGGTGTAAGATGAAATCTCAGGGCTGTTTTGATTTGCATTTCCCTAATGACTAATGAAGTTGAGCATTTTTTAAGATGCTTCTCCGCCATCTGAAGTTCTTCAGGTGAGAATTCTTTGTTTAACTCTGTACCCCATTTTTAATAGGGTTGTTTGGTTTTCTGGAGTCTAACTTCTTGAGTTCTTTATATATATTGGATATTAGCCCTCTATCTGATGTAGGATTGGTGAAGATCTTTTCCTAATTTGTTGGTTGCCGATTTGTCCTCTTGATGGTGTCCTTTGCCTTACAGAAACTTTGTAATTTTATGAGGTCCCATTTGCCAATTCTTGATCTTAGAGCATACACTATTGGTGTTCTGTTCAGAAACTTTCTCCCTGTACCTATGTCCTCAAGGGTCTTCCCCAGGTTCTTTCCTATTAGCTTCAGAGTGTCTGGCTTTATGTGGAGGTCCTTGATCCATTTGGATTTGAGCTTAGTACAAGGAGACAAGGATGGATCAATTCGCATTCTTCTGCATGCTGACCTCCAGTTGAACCAGCACCATTGATTGGAAGGATTAATAGAGTAAAAAGGGCCATCTTGCTGAAGGCAATCTATAGATTCAATGCAAGTCCCATCAAAATTCCAAATAAATTCTTCATATATCTAGAAAGAGCAATCTGAAAATTCATTTCGAATAACAAAAAAACCCGGGATATCAAAATCTATTCTCTTAAACAGAAGATCTCCTGGGGGAATCACCATCCCTGACCTCAGGCTCTACTACAGAGCAATAGTGATTAGAAATGCATGGTATTGGTAAGAAGACAGGCAAGTAGATCAATGGAATAAAATTGAAGACCCTGATAAGGACACACATACATACTTTCACTTGATATTTGACAAAGGAGCTAAAAACATCCAATGGAAAAAACACAGCATTTTTAACAAATGGTGGGGGATCAACTGGAAGTCAGCATGTAGAAAAATTCAAATCTACCCATGCTTATCTCCTTGTACAAAACTCAAGTCCAAGTGCATCAAGGACCTACACATAAACCAGACACACTGAAGCTTATAGAGGAGACAGTAGAGAAGAACTTTCAATATATGGGCACAGGGGAAACGTTCCTGAACAGAACACCAATGGCTTATGCTCTAAGAACAAGAATTGACAAATAGGACCTTATAAAACTGCAAAGTTTCTGTAAGGCAAAGGACACTGTCAGTAGGACAAAAAATGACAACCACCAGATTGAGAAAAGATCATTACCAATCCTACATGTGATAGAGGGCTAATATCCAATATATACAAAGAACTCAAGAAGTTAGACTCCAGAGAACCAAATAAACCTATTAAAAATGGGGTACAGAGCTACACAGGGAATTCTCAACTGAGGAAATTTGAATGGTTTTGAAGCACCTAAAGAAATGTTCAGCGTGCTTAGTCATCAACGAAATGCAAATCAAAACAAACCTGAGACTCCACCTCATACCAGTCAGAAATGCTAAGATGAAAAACTCAGGCGACTGAGTTTTGCTGGAGAGAATGTGGAGAAAACGGAACACTTCTCCATTGCTGGTGGTATTGCAAGCTAGTAAAACCACTCTGGAAGTCAGTTTAGTGGTTCCTCCGAAAATTAGACATAGTACTACCTGATGACCTAGCTATACGACTCCTGGGTAATATACACAGAAGATGATCCAACATGTAATAAAGACACATGCTCGACTATGTTCATAGCAATCTTATTTATAATAGTCAGAAGCTGGAAAGAACACAGATGTCCTTCAACAGAGGAATGGATACAGAAATTTTGGTATATATACAAAATGGAGTACTATTCAGCTATTAAAAACAATGAATACATGAAATTGTTAGGCAAATGGATGGAATTAGAAAGTGTCATCCTGAGTGAGGTAACCCAACCACAGAAGAACACACATGATGCACTCACTGGTAAGTGGATATTAGCCCAAAAGCTCAACATAAACAAGGTACAAATCAGAGTCCACCAGAAGCTCAAGAAGAAGGAAGACCAAAGTGGGGGTGCTTTGGTTCCTCTGAGAAAGGGAACAAAATAATCACAGGAACAACTATGGAGACAAATTGTGAAGCAGAGACTGAAGGAAAAGCCACCCAGAGACTGTCCTACCTGGAGATTCATCCTATAAGCAGTCACCAAACCCCAAAACTGCTATGGATGACAAGAAGTGCATACAAAAGGAGCTTGTTATGGTTGTCTTTTGGAGGGGTCCTTCCAGAGCCTTACAGATACAGAGGCAGATACTAGCAGCCAACCATTGGAACCCCTTTCTAGGGGTTCCCAGTGGAAGAGTTGGAGGGTGGTCCAGAGGAGCTGAAGGGGTTTACGATCCCATGAGAAGAATGACAATGTCAGCAACCCAGCACCCCAGGGCTCCCAGGGACTAAGCCATCAACCAAGGGGTACACATGTTTCCAGGCAAAAGAGTGGCAGAGGAATGCCTTGTTCACCATCAGGGGGAGGAGAGGTCCTTGGTCCTGTAAAGGCTCAATAGATGTCCCAATGTGGGGAAATCCATGGTGGGTCATGGGAGTAGGATGGGTGGAGGAACATATTCTTGGAGGCAGGGGGTGGGAAGAGGGGTTGAGGGTTTTCAAGGAGGGGGGAAACCAGGAAGGGGTATAACATTTAAAATATAAATGAAGAATATATTCAATAAAAATTGTAATGCATTTAAATCCAGTATCAGTGTGATAAACACATTTTATAATACATGTAACATGTATCAGCTGGATTTTAATTTAATCTTTCTAAATAAAATAAAAATTGACTATCACCAGGAACACACACTTTATTACAGGAAATATTTTTAGCTCCTAATATAAAATGGGTAATTTTAGTGATTCATTGTTCATGTAACAGCTTGAAATCAGAGTTAAACTGTTGATTATTTAGTTTTAATAGTTTAAACCTTTAAAACCACTTTAGATGTTTTATTGTCAGTACAATGGCAGTGAGAAAAAAATGACCTTAAGTGAATGCTTGACAGATCTGGAATACCATTTACATTATGCTATAGAAATGACAAATAATTTGTAAGAAGCAATTGAGTTCATTGCATATTTTAGATACATTTAAGTATTTTAAATTCCATCAGCTCATAGAACTTTTATGTTTGAACAAACCTTAAAACGGAGTGGAATGTTAACTTATAATGGTAGCAAATAAAGAAGAAATGTATTTGAAGCACTTTCTGAGTAATTTATATATGTCAGGATCTTATAGAATAAATTATAAAAGTATAATGCAATTATGTGTAGGTATCCAGAGTGGACTATAAATTGAAAAATATACTAGGTTTATTAAAATTCCAGTATTTAAGATAAGGAGGAAGGGACTCAGTGACAGTAGAAAAACTACAGGTGATATTAAGGAGAAAAAAGGTGAAATAGGGAACTTTCAATGGTAGGACAGAGGATACTTGCTATAAAGATAACTACATGAAAGGATGTTTGAAAAAAATGGAAACTTACACTTTAATAACCCTCATATAAACAAATATACTCATTCCAAAATACTTAGGTTGAAGATAAAATGTCCAGTCCAAGGGTTGGATATATCTATCTGCTCATTACACAGAGGCGACTAGGAGAGTTCAAAACCAATACAGTTTATTGCACTGCTCTTCATTTAGTGTCCCACCATATATAACAAGGACACGTGTGCCACTATGTTTGTAGTAGCCTTTTTTGTGATAGCCAGAAGCTGGAAAGAACCCAAATGTCTTACAATGGGAGAATGGATACAGAAAATGTGGTTCATTTACACAATGGAATGCTACTCAGTTTTAAGCACGAGGACATCAAGAGTTTTCAGACCAATGGATGGAACTAGAAAATGTCATTCTGAGTAAGGTAACTTAGAGCTAAAAGGACATGCATGGTATGAACTCACTAATAAGTGTTATCTTAGCCAAAAAATGTATAGAATACCCAGGATATAATCCCCAGAACTCAAGAAGGTTAACATATCAAAGGGCCCAAGTGAGGATGCCTCAATCCCAATTGGGAGGCATAATTAAGCAGTTAAGAAGGGAAGAGAGAGGGATGGAACTGGGTGGGAAAAAGGACAAGGAGGGCAATTGGCGAACATGATCAGTTATTGGGGCAGGGAACAGGACTGAGGTCCTGTGGGCCAGCAGAGAGAATTGAAACAGGCAACCTCAGAAGGCAGGAGGTAAGGGGACCCTCTAGACTTCACCAGAGACCTGGGTGGTGAGAAACTCTCAGGACTCAAAGGGAGGGACCTTGGATGAAGTGCTCTAGGGTGGGGAGGGGGAATTTGTAGAGTTCACCTCCAGTATAAAGAGAGGGCATCAAGTGGAGAGATGGGGTTGCTGTTCCACAGTCAAAAGCTCTGAGCCAGAATTGTTATTGTCTGATGGAACTGTAGAAACAAAAAAACAAAAAAACAAACAAAAAAAAAATGGAGAAGAGCCTGAGAGAAAAGAGGTCCAGCGACATTCCCAAATTGGAATTCAGCTCAAGCGGAGGCCCCAGGACCTAACACTATTACTGATGCTGTGGTGTGCTTGCAGACAGGAGCCTAGCATGGCTGCCCTGTGAGGCGCCCAACAAGCAGCTGAAAGAGCCACAAGCATTTACGAGCACTCAACCAATGGACAGGGGTTGAGGAGGATGTGTGGGATGGGTAGTGGTGGTAGGAGCAGCAAGCCAGGAGGGGGATGAAGACTGAACTGTAAAAAGGATTGAAGAATAAAAAAAAAAATGTAATGAGGCAAATGACAGCAGCAGCAACAACCACAACAACAACAACAACAAAAAAGAAAATTTGTAAGAGCTCTAATGTAACTGCAGTGAAACTGTGCTGTTTTCTAGTCTTCTGATCATAAAAGGACATAGGATTTTCTATTCCACATCTTGGAAGTAGAGACCTTTCTATCAACAGACTGAATTAATAATACCTTGGTTTTAGAATTTCCAGTTTCCAGCACTAGAAGAAATAACTTTCTGTTGTTCATAAATTATTCAGTAAATATATTTTGTTACAGAAAAAGGACCAGACTATGATTCAAATAAAGGAAGTTTCCTCCTATTTCTAATTTGTGTTTTTTGTAAGGACAGATGTTTCAGTTTTGTCAAATACTGTTTTAATTTTAATTGATACAATCCATTATCTCTTCCCTATTTAATTTTTTTCTGATATCTGTTGTTTTTTGAATATCAAAACACCATTTTATTTTTGATTTAAAACACTTCAACATCGTTAATAGCTTAGGACTTTGATATGTATATAAAATAAAAAAAATATAATATATATAACATAATTGTATATATTATATTTATGTATTTATACTTAGGAATATATCATTTAAAAATAAATATATATTAACTTATATATTTATATTTATATAATTACATATTTTTATAAAACTGTATATTTGTATAAAATTTATATAAATTATATATTTACAAAAATTATATATGTAATTTAACATATAAATGCATGTATTAAATCATTTATATTTATAAATAAATAATTTAAATATAAATATATTTATATATTTATATTTTATATATAATATATATTATATAATTTTCTATCTATATCCATTAGCATAGTGATTTAAGTTTCATTTTAATACCATACCTTTTTTGTTGTTAAAAGCATCAGAATTTCCCCAGGTGCATTTATATATTTAGGATTTTAACTATGTGTAATTCTAATAGGAATAATGACAAATTCAGTGTGTAGTCAGGTATTTTATTTCTATGACTAGTGTTTGAAAAACTCTTAAGGAAAAATTGATTCTTCAGTGATTTCTTCTGTCTAAATTCTGTACTACTTTACTATCTGGAACATTTGCAAAGTACATGAAAAAAGTGATTGAGATTATATAATTAGGTCCTATATGTTATATTTTTTTATTATTTGTACAGCTTTAGAGGGAGGTAAGGAAGGATAAGACATGTGAGTGTGTGAAAAATGTATGGTGATGATATTAATTCTGCAGTACTGTCTACTGCTGGTGGTTAGATTGAGGATGGGAAGACAATAAAGGAGATGTGCAGGTCACCTTCAATTATTTGAAGAATTTTTATGTGGAAGACGGAATAGAGTTTCCTGTAGGCCCAGAGGATATAACTAAAACTACGTCATGAAAGATACAGTGTACAATATTTTTATTCAATCTGAGGAAAAACATTCCCCTTTCTTTTTATTTATTTATTTATTCATTTATTATTTTCTATATTCTTTGTTTACATTCCAAATGATTTTCCCTTTCCTGGTTCCTCCCTCCCCCTAAGTCCCATAAGCCCTCTTTTCTCTGCCAGTTCCCCAATCAACCCCCTCCCCTTTCTCTGTCCTGGAAATCCCCTACAGTGCTTCATCAAGCCTGAGGAAAACCATTCTTAATAGTATATAAATTGGCACAGGCTACAACATGATGTCATATGAAGGGCTTAGTTCAAATCTGAATACTAATGCATTAATAGTCTTGTGGAACAGCTCGATGTAATGAATGGATGAGGCAAAAATTAATATGACCATAATTTTCAGATAGTATTTAATTTTTTCTAGCTTCCCTACCTCCCTTCATATCATCTACCTATAATCTATCAATCTAGCTAATATATCTGTTCCCATATCATCTGGTTTTCAAAAAGATAAATTGAGAGATTAAAATACAGGAGCATTAAGGGCAAAATAGGGTAATATGAGTATTTAACTATTTGCTTTAAATTATTTTTGTAAGTTATGTTTATAGTTTTCTTACCCATTATGTTTATAGTTCATAAATGTGTTGTAACAAGGATAATGCTGTAATGTACTATAGCTTTTGAAGTTTATTTCCAAAGAAAACAGAAAAATGACACTTTTATAAGCTATATATGAGGTTATGTTCAGTAACTTATTTTTATGATCTTGGGAAGTCAAATTAATATTCATGTCTCCATTTCCTCTATAAAAATTTAATAAAATATATTAATTATAAGGGTAAAATTAAGATGCCAGTTACCAGCTTTGCCATCTGTGGGGTGGGCAAACTGATGCAGGCAGTCATTGGTGGTCAGTGCTTAGGGTCCCTGACAGGGTCTGTGCAGATACTGGCAAAGACACTGCTACCAATGGTAGACAGCAATTAGAGAAATTGCCTGGTAGACTTTTCTCTGAAGGAACATAGCTTAATTTACTGGGGCTGGCACTCTGTGTGGCCAGCAAAAACTCCGAGCACTTTTGCCTCCTTGGGGCCAGTGAGAAAGAGAAAAAAAGAGAAAATTCACACACACACACACACACACACACACACACACACATAAACACACACACACATATACACACACACACACACACAAGTGGGTGGTACAAATGGCAGAGTCCAATAACTTCATACATACATACATACATACATACATACATACATACATATATACATACAGACAGACAAATATATATACTTTTACACATAGAATAGCTGGAGCAAAACTAGAGCAAGCAGGGTCCAAGCATTTCACATAGACACACACACACACACACACACACACACACACACACACACACACATACATACATACATAATTGGTAGATGTAGCAAGGTCAAACAACCCACCCAAATAAGTTTTCATATATACATATATACAGATTGGCAGGATAGAACAAAATTCCGACACATTCTCATACAAACCTTACTCATATACATACATACACATAGTTGAGAGATGGAAAAAATGTTCTAATCTCCACACTTTAATTTTTCTTGCATAGCTTATATACCCCAGCAAAAATCTATTAAGCAGTATAAAATGACAATCTGATAACATTTAAGTTTTCTTCTAGTGAATTACAGAAAGAACAATATGTTTCCCAATACCTTTACAATAAATAACATTACATAACACAGGTAAACAAAATAAATTATTCCAACGAACCCACCTATATTCTTAACTATGCAGCTTGTTATAGATTAAAAAAAGTGTGAGCAAGCAAGATAGTTTTCTCAGCAAGTTTCTCTTACTGGCAGGCAGGAATTTCCAGTTACAAAGAAAGGAATAATTATTTTACTTATCTTTATATGTAATCATAAGAATCTTACAAGAATCACAAATCTAAACTTTTACATAAAATTCAGTCATATCTACTTTACATTCTCAGATTGTACATCCATTCACCAGCAATTCTTAATAAATCGTATCAGGAAGCTGAGGGCAAAATGGGAAAAAGAAATCAATCATCACCAGTCCAGCCTCAGTGAGTCACGTCAGCTAGTGCTGCCCTTGTTCTTGTTCCTGACCCGTAAACGGTCCCTGGCTTAAATTAGAGCGCATATTTCTAAACTTCATATTGTTCCCTAAGATTTTTGACAGACCAGTAGCAAAAACATCTCAATATAGCTTTACTAACAGTTCTATTTTTCCAAATGCTTTCTAAGTGTAGTGGTCAATGTTGATAAGCAAAATCTCTACATTCTTTCCTAGGGTGGTTATTAGATCATAAATCTACTCCAGCAGCAATGCCTGGAAAAGATCAGGCACTATTTTTGTGAATGTCAGAGATACTGCCCAGAGAGGGGCTGGAAGCCTCTTTAGAGTTTGATATAGTTCTTAGATTAAGAAGGATGAGAGGACAGCAAGCAGAACAGAATTCCATAACAGCATAATGTCCTCAAGACACATAGTCCTCAGGGTGATGCCACACTGAGGCCCACCCATGTGACTGTGGTAACACGTGGGCTGCATTCCATGAGTTCTAACACCATTTGTCATTCCTCCAGCATGGCTCTCTGCACTAAGTTAAATCTGAAAATCACGAAAGCACACTTTTTATTGTATATTTTATTTATTTACATTTCAAATATTATCCCCTTTTGCTGGGAGCCTCCTGGCCTGAAGAGATAGCGGTGGGGGCACAGAGTAAGACTCTGGTGGTGGCTTTGAAGTCTGAGGGTCTCAGGGCTGTCTAGCCCTCTAACTGTACTGAAATGCTGAGGATAAATTCTGAAGAGTCCTAAAAACTTCTTGCTCTTTCTGAGGCTGAAAGACTGCTGGTTTAGGTGATTAACACCTGCAGCCTGACAGGGAGGATTAAGCAATGTGGCCTTTGCTCTATCAGAGCAGGAACTGCTGGGCTCTAACTTTCAGCCTGCTAGTCAATCACAGGAAGAAAATGGGACACTTAGAGAAGTGGTAATAAAGTATATTAATAAGTTGTAAAATAGTTCTTCATTCCACAGCTTCAGATTGCAAAGACATAGTCCTCATTCCTCAAAGCAAGTTAGACTCACCAAGACGGAGAAGTTTCAGTATTACTATGAATCTTGAAGGTTCAAATAACCAATCTGAATCTAGAAAAACTTAAGACTACAGAACATTTTTAAAGAAAAGAAGTTCTTGCTGCTCTTACTGCTCTCATAAATAGTAAATCTGAATATAAAAATTTTCCAGGAGTACTATTCAGTCATTAGAAACAATGAATTCATGAAATTCTTAGGCAAATGGATGGAGTTGGAGAACATCATACTAACTGAGGTAACCCACTCTCAAAAGATCAATCACGGTATGCACTCACTAATAAGTGGATATTAGCCTAGAAAACTGGAATACCCAAAACATAATCCATACATCAAATGATGTCCAAGAAGAACGGACGAGTGGCCCCTGGTTATGGAAAGACTCAATGCAGCAGTATAGGGCAAAACCAGAACAGGGAAGTGGGAAGGGATGGATGGGGGAATAGGGGAGGAAGAGGGATTATGGGATTTTCAAGGAGTGGGAAGCCAGAAAAGGGGAAATCATTTGAAATGTAAATAAAAGATATATCGAATAAAAAATAAAAATAAAGTTTTCTATGAAATCTATCTAAGGGGAAAATTGGAAAGATCCTAAGTGGAGAAAGTGGAAAAGTTTTTCTAGGTGGGGAGGAAAGGTAAAAGGAGAGGGGAGAGAGAGAGAGAGAGAGAGAGAGAGAGAGAGAGAGAGAGAGAGAGAGAGAGAGAGAGAGAGGAGAGAGAGAGAGAGAGAGAGAGAGAGAGAGAGAGAGAATCCCCTTTCTTGTTGTCTTCAGTACTTATACATCTTTCAGAGTACATGATCACATGTTACAAAGTTTATCACAAGTTCACACAGAAAAATCAAGTGTTAAATTGAAATAGAGTTACAATGGAGAATGTTTGCATGAATATTCATTAGGTGTTATTATGTAGCTAAACATCCATTACCTGTCTCAGCTTCAGCAGGTTCACTTAAGGTTTAAAATCATAACTAAGTTATTAGTAGGGTTTTGTATAGATAAACCCAGTCAGTATTTTATCTTCTGTTCTAGAACCTATAATAAATCTTTAGTTCCCTTATTATGACCTTTGGTTAATTGTTTAACAACCTCTTGGAATGTGCTCTGAGTAGGAGACATTCTGGTTAGCATCTAAGAGCAATTAACTTGTGACACTTGGGAGACTGGCAGAGTTCTCATTGCAGTTGTGACTATCAGAAAAGGACCCAATAGCAGTCTCATTATAAAAGAGCTTAATAATCACAGATATCATTTTAGGAATTCTTATAGGATCATCAATAAGACTTAAGTCATCCATTTCTCTGTATAGCATCATTATGAGACAGTACATCTTCATGGATCTGCAGAGATCTGCTCCAAAGGGGTGTGCTATTACTTATTGATTATTATATATGTTTAATAATATCAGGAAAAGTTTATTAATAGCAGGAATCTTTTCTAAAATGAAGGCTTCACAGCCTTGCTTAATAAGGGCGCACCTGTGGCAGGTTATATGATAATCCAAAACAGGCCATTTCAGGATGATCACCTGCTAGTATATTTGCTTCCTCCATTATGGCTCCTGACACCCTTTCCCAGATTCCTATCCCCTCCCCCCTCCCTCTGCTTCTAAGAGGGCACTCTTCCACTCACCCACCCACTTCTAAATGTGTTTCATATTTTATTTACTTTACATTGTTTTTGCAAAGTTAACACTGATAGAAGATTGATTGCTTTTAAGGATATATATATATATATATATATATATATATATATATCAGTAATAAGATATAAAAGCTATTCTGAATTGTAAGTAGTCATCAAAATTGAAATCTTCTTTATAACAAACATTATTTTATCCTTTCTCTTTTTACATATGTATACATAGTGAAATAGCCCCATTGTAATTTAATTACATTTTAATAAATTATAACAAAATATTTAAGAGAATCCATGTGTATTTATATGTGTGTATCTACTTATCACAAATCCATAAGCTAACCATAACCAATTAAGAAATATTTTGCTTTAAAATGATCTAAGCAATTTTTGCCCATGAATTATTTAGTTATAATAATTGATTACAAGTTTAATATTGTGTTAATATTATTTCATTAGAGTAAAACCGTTGAATGCTTTGGAATCTATGGATTATTTGAATAACAAACAAAATCATCTGTGGTGTATATTTTCTCAGTCTTAATGAATTTAAGATAATAATTCTTGGTTCTGTTTTTGAAAATTTTTTATTGACCGATTAAAAACAAGTACATCATGAATTTTGCAGGCAAGTGCGTATAACTAAGAAATATCATCCTGAGTGAGGTAACTCAGACCTAAAAGGACATGCATCATATGTATTTACTTATAAGTGGACTTTAGCCATAAAGTACAGGATACCCATGATATACTCTACAGACTCAAAGAAGCTAAATTAGATGGAAGGCCCAAGAGATGATGCTAGAATCTATCATAGAAGGGGGAATAAAATAGTCATGGAAGGCTGATGAGGTGAACTTAGTAGTAGAGAGGATGGAGAGGGGAATGGGGAGTTTCAGGATCAGCTGCTGGAAGATACAGTAGATAGGGTCAGAGAGCCAGGAAAATTAATGGAAATCTGCATCTGACAGGGGTGGAGGGGTTAGTGGCATCTCTAGGACATGCCAGAGACCTGTGTTGGGGCAAACTTCCAGGAGTCTATGAAGATGATTTTAGCTGAGTCACATAGCTGTGGGGAGATCGAACCTATATGTCCTGTGGCCAGACAAGAACCTCAGTGTAGTGATAGGTACACCAACCCACCCACAAAACCTTTAACTGAATATTTGTCCTATCTACAAGAAATGCAACAACAAAGATGGGGCAGACACAGAGGGAATGGGCACCCAATGATGTGCCCAACTTAAGAACCAATCCCCAATACTATTAATAATAAGGTGTTATACTTGCATACAGGAGCCTAGAGTAACAGTGATCTAAAAGGTTCCACTCAGGAGATGACTGAAACAGATGCAGACATCCACAGACAAACATTGGAAGGAGCTTGGGGAGTCTTTTGGAAGAGTTAGGGAAGGATTGATGATATAAAGGAGTTAGGAACTCCATAGGAAGACCAACAGAATAAACTAATTTTTAACCTTGGGGGCTTCCAGAGACTGAACCACCAAACAAAGAGCATACACAGGTTAGACCTAGGACCTCCATGCATATCTAGCAAATGTGTGGCTTAGTGTTCATCCTGGTGCCCCAGCAACTGGACCAGGGGTTGTTCCTGAAGCTATTGCCTGCCTGTGGATCCCATTCCCCTAACTAAGCTGCCTTGCCTGGGCTCAGTGGAAGAGGATGTACCTAGCCACTTCATGTGAAGTGACATGAAGTGCCAGGTTTGGGGTATACGATGGGGGGATTCCACCCTCTCAGAGGATAAGGGAATGTGATGGGGGGAGGGAATATGTGAAGGGAAGAAATGGAGGTAGGGCAGTGATTTGGATGTAAAGTGAATAAATACATAAATGAATAGAAAAAAGAAATATATTGGTTTAATTTATATCTGAATTAAAATAGAACTTAATAGCAAAATAAAATTTTATACCTCTAATCATCATTGTTCATGTAAGATAAATGGAAGTCAAGTGTGTGAAGTGTATGAGTGTGTACTTGTATGTCTGTGTATCCTTTTATTTTGTGAGTGTCATAATGAAGATTTAAGAGTCTTTGAGCTTCTTCAACTGCTGTATGGCTAGTTGATAAAGAAACACTGAGTATAATTCTATTAATATAGTTTTATTATTTAATTGCCTAAATTATCACAAGATGACATTGATATTTAAGTTATTATGTATGACTTTCAGTTTTCTCCTTTCTCTCAGTCTTCAATTATTTTGTTCTAACATCTAAGATTTTGTATAAAATGAAGTGTTATTTTGAAATCATTGAAAAGCATAATGAATGCAGTAAGAATAATTGAGGATAAATACAAGTAAATGCAGTCAAGTAAAGGTTAATATTCTGCTAGAGATGTTTTGTAACAGTTGGAGAAAAATATATATATGGAGAGGGATGTGCAAATAACAATAAAAAGTATAGGCATATATAAGAATCAGAAAGTTTAAACACACACACACACACATACACACACATACACACACAGCACATCAAATAACAGCAGTCCCTAATAATACAAAGGCCTTGGAACTTTAAGGAGAATAGATGAAATGAACCAACAAACAAGCTTGTGAGACAAGCTTCACAGAATTGAAGATCTTTCCTTGGTATACATCTGACAGGATATTAGTACCTAGAATCTATAAAAGAAAGTTTAAATTTCAAAATTTAAACTTTAAACTTGCAAATAATTAAAAGAAATAAGAAATAAATGTGCTGGAAGTCCCAGCTGCTTAACCTAAGCATCACCATTTTGCCTCTTAAGACCCACATAGCATTAACAAGCTAAACTTCTATTCTGAGTTTCATTTATTGGTAGAAGAAGCTCTTCTCAGAATTCATGTTGGACTTGTGGTTGGGATTTGGCCCAGAGTAACACTCACCTAGCAACAGATTTGCCTGGAAGAACATATGCTACTGGCTGATATTCCCCAGATATTCCCTTTGTGCCTCTTAAAGGAGCTGCTTTTGCTTACAATAAATGAAGCTTGATCAAAATGTTGTCCTGCCTCTGTCTCTCTTGTCTCTTGCTTCCTCATCCCCACCCCCTCTCTTAGAGACCCTGTCTACTGTCCTGGTGGGCTGGGCACAAATGAACTCAGTAAATTGTTCTCCAAAGAGGATAAATAAGTTCATAGAACATATGAATAATGCAATGAATTTATGCAGCAACAATTTGCAAACCAAAGTATATTATGATTATATACTACTCCAATCTGAATACCTGACATATAAACAAATAAACAAACAAAACACTTGTCACTGTTACACACCACTGGTTGGGATGAAAAAACAATTTAGGTACTATGGAAGTCACTACTGAAGGTCCTCAAGAAACTTAAAATATAAGCACCACTTATTTCAGATGTGTGTCTTTTGGTATATTAAAAGCTTAGATCTCAAACTCTAACTAAACCTACCACAGAGATTCTCATGTATCCAGAAGGCAGGAAATTGAAACTCTGTAAATTTACCCATTTCACCTATTCTCCTGAAAGTGCTAAGACCTCCTTTATATTATCAGGAATTATTAGGACTGCTGTCATGTGCTGTGTGTGTACATGTGTGTGTGTGTGTGTGTGTCTGTTTAACCTTTCTGATTCTTTTGTATGCCTACGCCTGTTTTTAACCAAAACATGGATTGAATAAAGAAGATGTGATACATATATACAAATAACATTATTAACATATAAAGAAAAAGGAAATCATTACAATTGCAGAAATCCTGCATCATACACCAAACTGGCCCTAGACCACCTATAAAATTTAATCTATTTCTCCCTCACAAGGAAATCCATATGCCGTCTAGTCCCTTCCTCTATATCTAATCTCTCTGTGTATAGGGATTGAAGTTGCTTACCTTTATTTAATGGCTAATATTTACATATAAGTGAATACATACTGTTTTTATCTTTCTGGGTATGGTTTACCTTACTAAGGATTTTTTCTGGTTTATTCTACTTGCCAGTAAATTTAATAATGTTATTTTAAAGAGTTGAATAATGTTCCATTAGGCAAATGCATTTTATCTACTGGATAAAATTATTTATCCAGTTCTTGGTTGTGGGTCATCTAGGTTGTTTCCAATTTTTGGTTATTATGAATCCAATAGCAATAACATGATTCAACAAGAGTCCATGTGGTAGGATGGAACTTCCCTTGGGTATAAATTCAAGGTGATGTACCTGGATCTAGAAGTAGATCTATTTCCTGAGGTGGAACCTTAAGGGTTCTTTGGAAAGTCAGTTGTGTTAGACGGTGTTTGGCTGGGGCAAACATGTAAAGCAATATTTAGTCGAATTAGACACAGATGAAAGGCTAAAACAGACTCTTGAAGGAACATTTAACTAAAACAGACATAGGAGAAAAGATGTTCTAATAAAACAAACAGGTCAAAAGACGTGATAAAGGAGTCTTTGCTTACAACACACAAGTATTGGTCTGCCTTACATTTCCTAGTTAAACTACATCTGTAGGGACTCCATAGAGAGAAATGCACCAAAAAAAAATTCTGGTGATATGTTATAGTTTATTGCCACTTCTGAGGACTCAGGCTGATTGACAGAGTGGTGTCAACTGAAACAAGACGTGCTGAGGCAAGACCAAAGGAGGATGAGTGCTATTTCGAGAGAGTATAAGTAGAACTCGATGGACAGTGTTTGAGGCTAAACATGGCTTGCTTACAGAGCTAGCTGTACAATGCTTGTTGGTCTCATGCCTTCTCTGATCTTCCCTTCCCACAGAGAAGCATGGCTAAGAACTTCTTCTAATGTTGCAGTTGGTCCCTCCTGCCTACTCATGCTGAATCTGTGGCCTGGCTGTCTGTGCTGGGTAGCACACCACTGCTGACACTAGACTACTAGGGTATCTGTAAAGTGTTTGCAAGTAGAATTAGCTGCTTCTGCCTGATAACCTATAAATTAAACTGCCTATTTCTAGACAACACAGACTAGAGTTGCTCCAAACAATCTTTCAAAATAGGTCCACTTCCTCCATATTCTTTCTTTCCCATTACCTCTGGTGGGTGGTTGGCTACAATGGAGGGATAAGCATTTAAGAACCATCATTAATAATAAAATTAGAAAAAAACAATAAAGTTACAGTTTCCAGGTTTCTGAGGAGCTGAGATATTGCTTTCTACTGTGGTTGCATAAGGTTTCATTTGATTTGTGTTCCCCTGATAACTATGGTCATTGAACACTTCTGTAAGTGACTCTCAACCACTTGAGTTTACTCCAAAGAGAATTCTGTTTACTTCTGCACTCTGTTCTTAAATGGATTATTTCGGGTTTTTTTGTATATAGCTTCCTGAGATTTTAAATATGTTTTTTATATTATTCATCTATCAGATGTGAAGTTGATAAAAAAAATTTACCATTTATCATACAAGTTTTTCACTTGCTTGATTAGAGTGCCCCCAAATTATTGTATATTATTTGAAACTACTGTTAAAGGTCTTGTCTTCATGTATTTTTTCATTTCATTTGTCATTTGTGTATAGGAGAGCTATGGGTGTGTGTGTGTGTGTGTGTGTGTGTGTTTGTGTGTGTTAATCTGCACTCAGCTGCTTTTCAGAAGCTGTACATCAACTGTAGGAGTATTCTGATGGAATATTTAAAGGCATTAATGTATACTATCATACCATTTGCAAATATAGATACTTTGAATTCTTCATTTCGAATTTGTATCCCCTCAATTTCCTTCAGTTGTCTTATTACCGTAGCTAATATTTCAAGTACTATATTGGATAAGTACAAATGTACAACCTGATCTTGTTCCTGATATTAGTGTAATTGCTTTGAGTTTCACTCCATTTAATTTGATATTAGCTATAGGCTTGCTGTAAATTGCCTTTATTATATTTGTGTGTTTCCCTTGTATCCCTGGATTCTTCAGGACTTTCCTCATGAAGGCGTATTTCATTTTATAAGAATGTTTTCTGCACCAACTGAGATGATCATATGATTTTCGTCTTTCAGTTTATGTATATGGTGTGTTACATTTATTCCTATAATGAACCGTCCCTCTATCTCTTAGATAAAGCCTACTCATTTGATCACAGTTGATCTATTTAGATGTAATCTTGGATTCAGTTTTCAAGCATTTTGTTGAAAATTTTTGCATGGATTCTCATGAGAATTATTGGTTTGTAATTATCTTTCTTTTTTGAGTGTTTACATGGTTTGAGCATAAGGATAACTATGGCCTCATGAAATGAATAGGACAGTGTTCCTTCGGTTTTTACCTTGTGGAATAATTTGAAGAATAGTTGTATTAACTCTTTTTTGAAATTCTGGAAAAGTTTGAATTCATTGAAAATTCTGTGCTAAAACCATCTTGTCCTGGATGGTTTTTGTTTGATTGTTTGGTTTGGTTTTTGTTTGGCATTTGTTTGTTTTGGTTGGCAGACTTTTAATAAATTCTTCTATCTCACTAGGAGAGTAGCTCTCAACCTCAACCTTTCTTATGCTATGACCCATGAATACAGTTCTTTTTGTTGTGGTGATCCAACCCAACATTATTTTCATTGATACTTGAAAACTGTAATTTTGCTACTTTTATGAATTATAATGCAAAGCTCTATGTTTTCCAAGGCTCTTGAGTGACCCCTGTGAAAGTGTCATTTGACTCCCAAAAGGGTCATGACAAAAAGGTTGAAAAATGTTGTACTAGGAATTATAGGTCCTTTTAAATTGCTGAAGTATTCCTGATTTAACTATGATAAGTGATACCTGTTGAAAAAACCATCCATTTATTTCATATTTTCCAATTTCGTAGAGCAAATTTTTTTAGAATATATAGTGGCTATTCCTGGTTGTCAACTTGACTATATCTGGAACGAACTACAATCCAGAATTGGAAGGCTCACCTGTGATCCTGATCTTCAGCCTGGGAGAAACAATTTTCTGATCTGGATCTTGGCTTGGAGATCTTGAGGTATAGTGGCTATGAATACCAGGAGACAGACTAAGGCAAGGAGATCTCTGAATTCAAGGTTATCTGGGACAAAGCAACTCCTAGATCTAGGCATGGTGATATGCCCTTTTATCTGGGCCACACCTGCTGAAGACCTACATAAGGACATTAGAAGAAGGAAGATTTCTCTCTTTTTCACCTGCTTGCCTTGTGGGACAGAGAAACTACTAAATTCTTGGGCTTCCATTCATAGCTACTGCTGACCATTGTTGGGGAGATAAGACTATAGACTCTAACTCATCAACAAATTTCCTTATTGTAAAGAGACTGCTCATACCATACGTTCTGTGACTCTAGAGAACCCAGACTAATACAGAGTATGTCCATATGATCCTATGGATTTCTTGAGTTTCTGGTGGTATATTTCCATTTTTGTTCTGATGGTTCATTTGGATATTCTTTATCTCATTTTTAGTTTGATTATACACAGGTTGTTTATCTTATTTGTTTTCTCAAAGAACCAAGTCTTTGTTTCAATGATTCTTTGTATTGTGCTCTGTACTGGCTGGTTTTGTTTCAACTTGACACAGGCTGGAATTATCACAGAGAAAGGAACTTCAGTTGGGGAAGTGCCTCCATGAGATCCAGCTGTGGGGCATTTTCTCAATTAGTGATCAAGTGGGGGGGACACATTGTGGGTGGTGCCATCCCTGGGCTGGTAGTCTTGGATTCTATAAGAGAGCAAGCTGATCAAGCCAGGGGAAGCAAGCCAGTAAGAAACATCCATCCATGGCCTCTGCATCAGCTCCTGCTTCCTGACCTGCTTGAGTTCAGTCCTGACTTCCTTTAGTGATGAACACCAATGTTGAAATATAAGCTCAATAAACCCTTTCCTCCTCAAATTGCTTCTTGTTCATGATGTTTGATTAGGAATAGAAACTCTGACTAAGCTAGACTCTTTCTATTTAATTGATTTCAGTCCTCAGTTTATTTGTTGATGTCCATTCCTAGTAGTTGTCATTGCTTCTTTTTTGTTTTAGAGCTTTCATATCAGGTATGCTGTTAAGTGGCTAGTATGCGATGTCCTCAAATGTTTTCTCTTAATATATGCATTATTTTTATGAACTGAACTATTTGAATCTATTATACCATGTCCCATAAGTTTAGGTGTTGGCATTTAGTCTATACTCCACCCCACAGTTACCTGGCAACAGTGAGTCATGCCTCACTATAAAAGGGGCTGCTTGCTCATCCTCATGCTCTTGCTCTTTCCTCTTGCTCCTGTTCTCTTCCTCCTCTCTCTACATTCCCCTCCTGCTTCTCTCTCCACTTCCTTTCTCTTTCTCTACAACACTCTCTACTCCCCTCCCCATGTCCTGAATAAACTGTTCTATACTATACCATCCATCATGTGGCTGGTACCTCAGCAGAGGAAGTGATGCCTCAGCATTGGCCTGCAAAGGCATACCCTTTCCCCATACCATACATTGCCTCTACCAAATATATCCCTGGCCTCTCCTATCTTTTTATAAAACACAACAATAGATGTGCTTTGTATTTATTTTATGTTAATTCTAGAAAATGTTATTTCTTTCTTAATTTCTGTCTTGACTCATTTTTATTTACTGGAGTGTTACTCACTTTCCATGAGTTTGTAAGCTTTCTCTTGTTTCTGTTGTTAATGTTCAGCTTTAGTCAGTTGTGTTCTAACAGAAGGCAGTGTTTATTTCAATTTTCTTGTATCTTTTGAGACGTGTTTTCTGTCTGAGTGTGTTTTAAGTTTTGAAGTAGGTTCTCTGAGTTGCTGATAAGTAATATTATTTTGTGTGTGGGGGGGTGTGAAATGCTCTGTAACAATTTTAGGTCCTTTTGGTTTATAACATCTGTTAGTTCTAGTAGTTTTGTGTTTAGATTTGTCTCTATGACATAATCCATTGGACAGAGTGAATTATTGATGTCTCCCACTATTGATGTGTGAGGGTAAATATGTGAGTTGGAGTCTAGTAGTGTTTCTTTTATGAATTTTAGTATTCTTGTGTTTGGGCATAGATGTTAAGAATGGAAATGTCATTTTGGCGAATTTTTCCTTTGATGTAAGTATGTAGTGTCTTTTCTTATCTCTTTTTATTAGTTTTGGTTTAAAGTCTATTTGTTAGGTATTAAAATGACAATGCCGGTTGCTTCTTAGCTCCAGTTGCTTACAATATCTTTTTTTTCTCTTTGAATGCCAATATGATATATATCTTTAATGTAAAGTTTTGTTTCTTGGCTGTACAGGAAGGATGGATCTGTTGTCCCATCCATTCTGTTAGTCTGTTTCTTTTTATTAAGTAATTGAGACCACTGATGTTTAGAGATATCAATTACCAATGGTTGTTGACTCCTGTTATTTTGTAGTTGTTGGTAATGGTGGTGGCAGTGATGGTCTTAGTGGAGGCAATGGTAGGTTGTGTGTGTGTTTCTTTTCCTTCAACTTTTATGGTGAGAGATTATTTCCCATGTTTTTCTGCGTGTAACCTCTTTAGGCTGCAGTTTTCTTCTATCATCTTCTGTTGGGCTGAATTTGAAGATAGATCATTGGCTTCCTTGTCCTGCCATCATGCCTTCCCAGCAGTGATAGACTATATTACCTAAAACTTTAAGTCACAATAAATCATTACTCCTTTAAGTTCTTTCTTGTCAGGGATTTTAATCACACAAAAAATGAGAATAGTGACCAATATAACCTATAAACATAGCAGATAAGTTCACACTTAGGAATGCTTATGATGTCTGAAACCACAGATTATCCACATTAGTGATTGAGAAAATGTAAATTTCACTCTGTGATGTGTGACAGAAAAAATTATTATAAACAAGTATTTTTAGATGTTATATAAATTTAGCCTACTTTAGAGTATGAGGTATGTATAAATTATAATTGTATTTCTTTAGTCATTGATACATCTTGAAATTATCTCAATATTTATATGCAGGTTCCAAGATCTCCACAAGTAAAGTGCAAATTTCAAAATCCTCTGGGATCAAAACCAGATAAGGGATTCTGAGTCTACGATGTGGGTAGTGAAAATGATCCTAGATTGGGATTTGAAGGTAAGAGTTGGGACATTGATATGACCAAGATACATTGTACAGATATATGAAACTTCAAATAATAAATTAAAGCATGATTTAAAATAACACATTTTAGTGTTCTATATGTATAGGAATCAATTAGCAATAATATATTCTAAGGAGAATTTACCAATATACCAATGGCTATACTAAAGGTATTATATTAGGATAAAATAGGTTCACTTGTAGAAATAATAAACATAGTTCTTAATATTGGATATTTTTTAGCCTTGTGTTACTACATTATAAGATTCAGGAAAGACTATTGCTATTATTCAAACTAGAATTTCCAGTTCAATTATCAGGGTAAATTGTACTCTATTTAAAAAAGAATGGTGAATAAATTTTAGGAAGAAATTAAACTTTAGCATGCAAGAGAAAAGGGCAAGCATTAAGTGTCATAAATCAAAGAAAACTGAAAAGCTGAGAGATAAAAAACATACTCCAGATGTAATGTGCCTTAGATACAGAAAATCAAATACACTCATCATTGAAATTAAGAGGTATTCTGCTTAATATGATACTATCAATCATATAAGACTCCAGAAAAATATGGTACTCCAACTTTTTGACATCTTATTAGAGTATAAAACCAGCAAATATATCTATAATACTTTAATATGTTTGCTTTAAATTGCATGGTAAAATTCAAAATGGTCATTTGAGCAAAATATACTTTTCAAGTGTATAAATGCCACAGAAAATTTGGAGGACCCTATATAATGAAAATTAATTGAATTAATAAATATCCTGGGAGCACGTTTCCTTATTACATGCTGGGGAATCCTCTGGGTATATGCCCAGGAGTGGTATAGCAGAATCCTTTGGAAGTGATGTGCCCAGTTTTCTGAGGAAACAACAAACTGATTTCCAGAGTGGTTGTACCAATTTGCAACCCCACCAACAGTGGAGGAGTGTTCATCTTTCACGACATCCTCACCAGCACCTGCTGTCTCCTGAATTTTTAATTCTGACTGGTGTAAGGTGAAATCTCAGGGTTGTTTTGATTTGCATTTCCCTAATGACTAATGATGTTCAACATTTTTTAAGATGCTTCTCTGCCATCCGAAGTTCTTCAGGTGAAAATTCTTTGTTTAGCTCTGTATCCCATTTTTTAATAGGGTTATTTGGTTTTCAGGGGTCTACCTTCCTAAGTTCTTTGTATATATTGGATATTAGCCCTCTGTCAGATGTAGGGTTGGTGAAGATCTTTTCCCAATTTGTTGGTTGCTGATTTTTCCTTTTGATGGTGTCCTTTGCCATACAGAAACTTTGTAATTTTATGAGGTCCCATTTGTCAATTCTTGATCTTAAAGCATTAGCTATTGGTGTTCTGTTGAGGAACTTTTCCCCTGTGCCCATGTCCTCAAGGGTCTTTCCCAGTTTATTTTCTATTAGTTTCAGTGTCTCTGGTTTTATGTGGAGGTCCTTGATCCACTTGGAGTTGAGCTTAGTACAAAGAGATAAGGATGAATCAATTCACATTCTTCTGAATGTTGACCTCCAGTTGAACCAGCACCATTTGTTGAAAAGGCTATCTTTTTTCCGCTAGATGTTTTCAGATCCTTTGTCAAAGATCAAGTGGCCATAGGTGTGTGGATTCTTTTCTGGATTTTCAATCCTATTCCATTGATCCACCTGCCTGTCACTGTACCAATACTTTAACACTATTGCTCTGTAGTATTTCTTGAGGTCTGGGATACTGCTTCCCCCAGAATTTCTTTTGTTGTAGAGAATAGTTTTAGCTATCCTGGGTTTTTTGTTATTTCAGATGAATTTGAGAATTGCTCTTTCTAACTCTATGAAGAACTGAGTTGAGATTTTGATGGGTATTGTGTTGAATCAGTATATTGCTTTTGGAAAGATGGCCATTTTAATTATAGTAATCCTGCCAATCCACAAGCATGACAGATTTTTCCATTTTCTGAGGTCTTCCATTTCCTTCTTCAGAGACTTGAAGTTCTTGTCATACAGATATTTCACTTGTTTGGTCAGAGTCACACCAAGGTACTTCATATTGTTTGGGGCAATTGTGAAGGGTGTCATTTCCCTAATTGCTTTCTGAGCCTGATTACCTTTTGAGTATAGGAATGCTACTAATTTGCTTGAGTTGATTTTATAACCTGTCACTTTGTTGAAGTTGTTTATCAACTGTAGGCATTCTCTGGTGGAGTTTTTGGGTCACTTAAGTATACTATCATATCATCTGCAAATAGTAATAGTTTGACTTCTTCAACAGAATACTAAATGGCTGAGAAACATCTAAAGAAATGATAAACATCCTTAATCATCAGGGAAATGCAAATCAAAACAACCCTGAGATTTGACCACACACCAGTCAGAATGTCCTGGAATAAAAAACACAGAGACAGCAAATGTTGGAGACTGTGTGGAGAAAGAGGAACATGCTACCATTGCTGGTGGGATTGTAAGCTGGTAAAACCATGCTGGAAATCAGTTTGGCCTTTCCTTAGAAAATTGGACATAGCACTACTTGAGGACCCAGTTATACCATTCTTGGTCATATTAGCCAGAAGATGCTTCAAATGCAATAAGGACACATGTTCCACTATGTTCATAGCAGCCTTATTTATAATAGCCAGAAGCTGGAAAGAACCCAGATTTCCCTCAACAGAGAAATGGATACAGAAAATGTGGTACATTTCTACATTGGAGTACTACTCAGCTATTAAGAAAAAGGAATTTATGAATCTCTTGGCAAATAGATGGAACTAGAAGCTATCATCCTAAGTGAGGTAACCAAATCACAATAGAACACACATGATATGCACTCACTGATAAGTGGATATTAGCCCAGAAGCTTGGAATACTCAAGACACAATTCACATATCAAATGATGCCCAGGGAGAAGGAAGAATAAAGTATGGATACTTTGGTCCTCCTTAGAAGGGGGAACAAAATACCCACCAAAGGAAATACAGAGACAAAGTGTGGAGCAGAGTCTGAGGGAAAGACCTTCCAGATAGTTAGTGATCCATCCCATATGCAGTTACAAAACCCAGACACTCTTATTGATGCCCACGAGTACTTGCTGACTGGAGCTGGATATTGCTGTTACCTGGGAAGCTCTGCTAGCACATGACAAATACAGATGGGGACACTCTCAGCCAGGCATTGAACTGAGCACAAGGTCCCCAATGGGAGAGTTAGAGAAAGGATACAAGGAGCTGAAGGCATTTGCAGTGCCACAGGAGGAAAAGCAATATGAACCACCCAGTACTTCCAGAGCTCCCAGGGACAAAAACATCAACCAGATAATACACATGGAGGCACCCATGGCACCAGATGCATAGGCAGCAGAGGATGGACTGGTTGGGCATCAAAGGGAGGAGAGGTCCCTGGTCCCAGAAAGGCTCAATGCAGCAGTGTAGGGGATTACCAGGACAGGGAAAGAGGAGGGGCTTGATTGGGGAACAGGAGGAGGGGAGATAGCTTATGGAACTTTTGGGAGGGAAATCAGGAAAGGGGAAATCATTTGAAATGCAAATAGAGAATATATTGAATAGGAAAAAAGAAAAAAGTGAAAAGGCAAACAAACAAACAAAAGAATAGGGTCTCCAATGGAGCAGCTAGAGAGAGGACCCAAAGAGCTAAAGATGTTTTACAGCTCCACTGGAGGAACAATAAAAAGTACCAAACAGTACCTCCCGAGTTCCCAGTGACTAAACCACCAACCAAAGAGTACATATGGAGGGACCTCTGACTCTAGCTACATATATAGCAGAGGATGACCATTTTAGACATCAATGAAAGGGGAGGTCTTTGGTCCTGTGAAGGCTCTATTCCCCAGAATAGGGAAATGCAAGTCAGGAAATTGGAGGGTGGGGCAGTCAGCAGGGGAAGGGTGGATGGGACAGGCAGATTTAAGTGGTGTAATTTGGAAGGGGGTTAACATTTGAAATGTAAATAAAGCAAATATCTACTAAAAAAGAAAATGTAATACTGATGAATGCTGTTCATCACTGATTACTAAAAAAAGAAAAACATTTTGTTTATTCATTTTTGTCTATGGATTTTGACTTTTTAAAATATAAGACCATAGTAGATCTTTGTTAACAAATTTTGCAGCCTGATGTTAAAGCACCATCTTGTACTTTAATTGCATTTTTCAACAATATAAATACAGAACTGATCTATTTCAACAGCTATATATTTAATAGACTGAACTTCTATTTGTCTGTAATATATTCTTTCTCATTATAAAAAATTAGTAAAAGTCTTATCAAGTACATTATGAGACAAAATTAGTTCTCTAAAAGTAGTTGTTGTGAATACCGAGTGTCCAGGGATGAAACTTCATATTTATGACCAATAAGAAAATGCTGAACTTATTATGTCATTAAAGATTTCTTCACATGTAAATGTAAATTTGATTACAAGCATTTATATTTCAATTGTCCTCAAAGTATACTACATCAGTAAATGTCCTGAAATTTTGTCAATTTAATTAAGTATCCTAATTGAATAAACTTATCAGATATTTGCTTTAACAATCCAATATATGCAGCAGGCCCTGGCGGGAGTCTTCAGGTGTCTGCTTCGGGATCTGAACAGCCTGGGCCTGAGCACTCAGTCTCCAGGAAGTGCAAGAGGCCCTGCTTGCACCAGGAGGCAGAATGGGAGCTCACAGCTTGCTCCAGCATGGAGCTTAGGTTCCAGTCCTGAGACCCCTGGCAGGAGCCTTCAGATCTCCCCTTCAGGATCCAGAACAGCCTGGGCTGCAACACCACATCTCCAGGTCCTGCAAGAGGCCAGAGGGGCAACCGGAAGGCCAGCTGGGAGGAGTCAGTGTGCTCTGGTGAGTCCAGCAGGCCCCTGCGGGAGCCTTCAGGTGTCTGCTTCGGGATCTGAACAGCCTGAGCCACAGCACCCTGTATCCAGGCAGTATAGGAGGTCAGCTGTGCACCAGAGTCCACATGGGAAGAGCCAGCTAGCACTGGTGAGTCCAGCATTGACAAGACCAACTAACACCAGTGAGAACTAGATGGCAAAAGGCAAACGCAGGAACGTCACTAACAAAAATCAAGGCAATGTGGCAGCATCTGAACCCAATTCTCCTTTAACAGCATGTCCTGGATACTCCATCATGCCAGAAAAACAAGACTTGGATTTAAAAACACTGGTCATGATGCTGGTAGAGGAACACATGAAGGACATACTTAAAGAAATTCAGGAGAAAATGGACAAAAAGTTAGAAGCCCTTACAAGGGAAACACAAACATCATTGAAAGATATTCAGGAGAATACAAAAGCCAATAAGGAGGAAATGCAAAAATCACTTAAAGAAATACAGGAGAACTTTGGTCAACAGGCTGAGGTCATGAAAGAGGAAACACAAAAATCTCTTAAAGAATTACAGGAAAGCACAAACAAGGAAGTGAAGGAGCTAAGCAAAACCACCCACGATCTAAAATCAGAAGTAGAAACAACTAAGAAAACTCAAAGGGAGACAACTTTGGAGATAGAAAACCTTGGGAAGAAATCAGGGGAAATAGATGCAAATATCAACAACAGAAGACAAGAGATAGAAGAAAGAATCTCAGATGCTGAAGATACCATAGAAACCATGGACTCAACAGTTAAAGAAAATGCAAAATGCAAAAAGCTTGTAACCCAAAACATACAGGAAACCCAGGACACAATGAGAAAAACAAACCTAAGGATTATAGGCATAGATGAGAGTTAAGATTTACAACTTAAAGGGCGAGCAAATATCTTCAATAAAATTATGGAAGAAAACTTTTCTAACCTAAAGAGAGAGATGCCCATGAATATACAAGAAGCCAACAGAACTACCTCCCGTCACATAATAATCAAAACACCAAATGTACTAAACAAACACAGAATTTTAAAGGCATTAAGAGAAAAAGGCCAAGTAACATATAAAGGAAGACCTATCAGAATCACACCAGATTTCTCACCAGAGACAATGAAAGCTAGAAGATCCTGGGCAGATCTCATGCAAACTCTAAGAGAACACAAATGCCAGCCAAAACTACTACACCCAGCAAAACTCTCAATCACCATAGAAGGAGAAGCTAAGATATTCCATGACAAAACCAAATTTACACAATATCTATCCACAAACCGAGCCCTACAAAGGATAATAGGAGGAAAACACCAATACAAGGAGGGAAACTTCACCCTGGAAAAAGCAAGATAGTAACCTTCTTTCATCAAACCCAAAAGAAGTTAACCAATCAAATTTAAAAAATAACATTAAACATGACAGGAAGTAATAATCACTATTCTTTAATATCTCTTAACACCAATGGATTCAAAGCCCCAATAAAAAGACATAGACTAACCAACTGGATAAGTAAACGGGACCCTACATTTTGCTGCATACAGGAAACATACCTCAGGGTCAAAGACAAACACTACCTTAGAGTAAAAGGCTGGAAGACAATTTTACAAGCAAATGGTCTCAGGAAACAAGCTGGAGTAGCCATTCTATTATCAGATAAAATTGACTTTAACCCAAATTGATCAGAAGAGACTCTGAGGGACACTTCATGCTGGTCAAAGGAAAAATACAACAAGAAGAACTCTCAATCCTGAACATCTATGCTCCAAATGCAAGGGCACACTCATTCATAAAAGAAACTTTATTAACGCTCAAAGCACACATTGCACCTAACACAATAATGGTGGGTGACTTCAACACTGCACTTTCCTCAATGGACCGATCAGGAAAACAGAAACTGAACAGGGACACAGTGAAACTAATTGAAGCTTTGGACCAATTAGATTTAACATATATATATATATATATATATATATATATATATATATATATATATATATAGAGAGAGAGAGAGAGAGAGAGAGAGAGAGAACATTCTATCCGAAAGCAAAAAAATATACCTTTTTCTCAGCACCTCATGGTACCTTCTCCAAAATTGACCATATAATTGGACACAAGACAGACCTCAACAAATATAAGAAGATCAATCGAATCCCATGCCTCCTATCAGATCACTATGGAGTAAAAGTGGTCTTCAATCGCAACAAAAACAACAGAAAACCCACATACACGTGGAAATTGAACAATATTCTGCTCAATGATACCTTGGTCAAGGAAGAAATAAAGAAAGAAATTAAAGACTTTTTAGAACTTAATGAAAATGAAGACACAACATACCCAAATCTATGAGACACAATGAAAGCAGTGCTAAGAGGAAAATTCATAGCCCTGAGTGCCTCCAAAAAGAAAATGGAGAGAGCATACACTAACAGCTTAATGACACACCTGAAAGCCCTGGAACAAAAAGAAGCTATTTCACCCAGGAGGAGTAGAAGGCAGGAAATCATCAAACTCGGGGCCAAAATCAATCAAGTAGAAACAAAGAGAACCATACAAAGAATCAACAAAACCAGGAGCTGGTTCTTTAAGAAAATCAACAAGATAGATTAGCCAGACTAACCAACCCTTAGCCAGACTAACGAAAGGGCACAGAGACAGTATCCAGAGTAACAAACTTAGAAATGAAAAGGGAGATATAACAAGAGAAACTGAGGAAATTCAAAAAACCATTAGATCCTACTACAAAAACCTATACTCAACCCAACTGGAGAATCTGGAGGCAATGGACAGTTTCCTAGACAGATATCTGACACGAAAACTAAATCAGGATCAAATAGATCATCTAAACAGTCACATAACACCAGAAGAAATAAAAGGGGTCATAGAAAGTCTCAAACCAAAAAAATCACGGGTCCAGATGGCTTCAGTGCAGAATTCTATCAGACCTTCAAAGAAGACCTAACACCAATACTCTTCAAACTATTCTACAAAATAGAAACAGAAGGAAGTCTACCCAACTCAGTCTATGAAGCCACAATTACACTGATACCAAAACCAGACAAAGATCCAACAAAGAAAGAGAACTTCAGGGCAATTTCTCTTCTGAATATTGATGGAAAAATACTTAATAAAATTTTTGCCAACCGAATCCAAGAACACATCAAAATGATCATCCACCATGATCAAGTATGCTTCATCCCAGGGATGCAGGAATGGTTCAATATAAGGAAATCCACCAATGCTATCCACCACATAAACAAAATCAAAGAAAAAAACCATATGATCATCTCAATAGATGCAGAAAAAGCATTTGACAAAATTCAGCATCCTTTCATGCTAAAAGTCTTGGAAAGAACAGGAATTCAAGGCCCATACCTAAACATCGTTAAAGCAACATACAGCAAACCAGTAGCCAACATCAAACTAAATGGAGAGAACCTTGAAGCAATCCCATTAAAATCAGGGACTAGACGAGGCTGTCCTCTCTCTCCATATTGTTTCAATATAGTACTTGAAGTTCTAGCGAGAGCAATTAGACAACATAAGGAGGTCAAGGGGATACAAATTGGAAAAAGAAAAGTCAAATTATCACTATTTTCAGATGACATGATAGTCTACTTAAGTGACTCGGAAACCTCCACCAGAGAACTCCTACAACTGATAAACAACTTCAGCAAAGTGGCTGGTTATAAAATCAACTCAAGCAAATCAGGTGTCTTCCTATACTCAAAGGATAAGCAGGCTGACAAAGAAGTTAGGGAAATGACACCCTTCACAATAGCCACAAACAATATAAAGTATTTTGGTGTGACTCTAACCAAACAAGTGAAAGATCTATATGACAAGAACTTCAGGTCTCTGAAGAAGGAAATCGAAGAAGACCTTAAAAAATGGAAAAATCTGCCATGCTCGTGGCTCGGCAGGATTAATATAGTTAAAATGGCCATCTTGCCAAAAGTGATCTACAGATTCAATGCAATCCCCATCAAAATCCCAACTCAGTTCTTCACAGAGTTAGAAAAAGCAATTCTCAAATTCATCTGGAATAACAACAAACCCAGGATAGCTAAAACTATTCTCAACAACAAAAAAATTCTGGGGGAATCAGTATCCCTGACCTCAAGCAATACTACAGAGCAATAGTGTTAAACACTGCATGGTATTAGCACAGTGACAGACAAGTGGACCAGTGGAATAGAATTGAAGATCCAGAAATGAATCCACACACCTATGGTCACTTGATCTTCGACAAAGGAGCTGAAAACATCCAGTGGAAAAAAGATAGCCTTTTCAACAAATGGTGCTGGTTCAATTGGAGGTCAGCATGCAGAAGAATGCGAATCGATCCATTCTTATCTCCATGCACTAAACTTCACTCCAAGTGGATCAAGGACCACCATGTAAAACCAGACACACTGAAACTAATAGAAAAGAAACTGGGGAAGACCCTTGAGGACATGGGCAAAGTGGAAAAGTTCCTGAACAGATCACCAATAGCTTATGCTCTAAGATCAAGAATTGACAAATGGGACCTCATAAAATTACAAAGTTTCTGTAAGGCAAAGGACACTGTTAAAAGGACAAAACAGCAACCATCATATTGGGAAAGGATATTCATCAACCTTACATCTGATAGAGGGCTAATATACAATATATAAAAAGAACTCAAGAAGTTAGACCCCAGGGAATCAAATAACCCTATTAAAAATGGGGTACAGATCTAAACAAAGAATTTTCACCTGAAGAAATTTGGATGGCTGAGAGGCACCTTAAGAAGTGCTCAACATCATTAGTCATTAGGGAAATGCAAATCAAAACAACCCTGAGATTTCACCTTACACAAGACAGAATGGCTAAGGTAAAAAACTCAGGAGACAGCAGGTGTTGGCGAGGATGTGGAGAAAGAGGAACACTCCTCCACTGCTGGTGGGGCTGTAAGATGGCACAAGCACTTTGGAAAACAGTCTGGCGGTTCCTCAGAAAACTGGACATGAGACTTCCGGAGGACCCTGCTATACCTCTCCTGGGCATATACCCAAAGGATTCCCCGGCATGCAATAAAGACACATGCTCCATTATGTTCATAGCAGCCTTATTTATAATAGCCAGCAGCTGGAAAGTACCCAGATGCCCCTCAAAGGAGTAATGGATACTGAAAATGTGGTATATTTACACAATGGAATACTACTCAACAATTAGAAACAATGAATTCACAAAATTCTTAGGCAAATGGTTTGATCTGGAAAATATCCTCTTAAGTGAGGTAACCCAGTCACAAAAGAGTACACATGGAATGCAATCTCTGATAAGTAGATATTAATTAGCCCAGAAGCCCTGAATACCCAAGGCACAAATCGCATAACAAATGAAGAAGTATGGCAAGGGTCCTGATCCTGGAAAGGATTGATCTAGCATTGGAGGGGAATATAAGGACAGAGAATAAGGAGGGAGGTGATTGGAAAAGGGACGGAGAGAAGAAGGTTTATGGGACATATGGGGAGGGGGGATCCGGGAAAGGGGAAATCATTTGGAATGAAAACAAAGAATATAGAAAATAAAAATATTTTTTAAAAAAGAATCCAGTAGATGAAACATAGATAATTGTGTATTATAGAATAAAACTATTACAACAATAAAAAAAGTTCTTGAAAGTGAGCAGCCTACCTTAGATTTCTCTCTAATCCCAGGAGAAATTTATTTGAGAGAAGCTTGTTATATTTCGAAAGATGTTGACTTTCTATATTTTGAAAGATGGGTTGACTGCACTATGTGTAAGTTCTTCCTTTATAGTGATGATCATTAATATGTTTTTTCTAGGGGCTGTGGCTGCTGCAGCAGCTGCAGCAGCAGTGGCTGGTCCAGCTGAAGTGCCATCAGCAGTGGTACCGAGGTGACAAGATCCAGGCAGGCCCTGCACCCATGACCACTGACCTTCGCTGGCCAGCTGGGCTGTAAGCAGGGGAGGATTTACTGTGCCTTTCACCTCACAGAAGCCACTCCAGAACTCTGCCTCCCACCGGTCACGAGAGACTCTCCTCCATCTTGGTTCTCGGTCTCCAGAGAGATCAGACAGACTGAGGTATGCAAACATAACCTGAAGCCAACATCGCGGGGGTCAAAGCCCGACAGGCGTTGGCCTGCACCCAGGCCCTGGGTTGTTCAGGGGGCCATCGGGGTGCCAACCCAGCCAGGAGGTTTTTTCCCCCGGCCCTGAGTGCATGCTGCCATTTTGCCTACAGGAAACCAGAGAGCTCTAGCAGGCAAAGCCGGCTAACAGGCATATCCCGAGGCTAACATAGCCGGGGTCTAGGCCCCAAGAGGCCCTGGACTGACCCCAAGAACTGGGCTGCTCGGTGGGCCATCTGTGTGTCAACCCTCCCAGGAGGTTGTTAGCCCAGCAGACTCTCCAGGCACTTTCAGGGAGCATGCCCGCACTCCTGCCATCTTGGCCATCTGACAGACCCAATTAACACTCATAGCCCAAGGGGAACTTTGCTCGGATCTTGGCCTCCTAGGCTTTTGCCTAGACTCACGGCCTGAGCAACTAGGCTAGCCTTGTGTGCACCAACCTGTTTGGGAGATCAGCTGCCCAGCAGAGTGAGCAGCACACTGAAAAGGTCCCCACAGCATAACACCCTTCAGCACTCCCTGAAGGAGCAAATGGGCACCATCTGGTTCACAGACACAATCTGGGGCAAAGTACACTAGGGCTGCAAGGGCACCTAAGAGGAGGGCAGCACATCAACAATCTGCTACAGGGGAAACCCAGCCAACCAGTGTTGTAGAAATAGTCCCAGAGCGCCTTAGGAGGTTCAGATACCAGCCAGAGACAAGACCAACTAATTCCAGAGAACAAGATGGCAAAGGGCAAACGCAGGAAAGCTACTAACATTAATCTAGGCAATATGGCAGCATCTGAAGCAAACTCTCCAACATCAGCAAGTCCTGGTTATTCCAACACACCAGAGAAACAAGATTTGGATTTAAAATCACTGGTCATGATGCTGCTAGAAGAACACAAAAAGGATATAAATGAATCTCTTAAAGAAATACAGGGGAAGATGAATATGCTAGAAACCCATATAATGGAAACACAAAAATCACTTAAAGAAATGCAGGAGAATAAGGCTCAAGAGATAAAAGCCAATAAAGAAGAAACACACACACACACACACACACAAAAAAAAAAAACTTAAAGAAATATAGGAGAACTTGAGTCAAGAGGCAGAAGTCATGAAAGAGGAAACACAAAATCTCTTAAAGAATTACAGGAAAACACAAACAAACAAATGATGGAACTGAGCAAAACCATCCAGGATCTAAAAATAGAAGTAGAAACAATTAAGAAATCATAAAGGGAGACAACTTTGGAGATAGAAAACCTTAAGAAGAAGTCAGGGACCAGAGATGCAAATATAAACAACAGAATACAAGAGATGGAAGAATCTCAGATGCCAAAGATACCATAGAAACCATTGACACAACAGTCAAAGAAAATGCAAAATGCAAAAAGTTTGTATCCCAGAACATCCAGGAAATCCAGGATACAATGAGAAGACCAAACTTAAGGATTATAGGTATAGATGAGAGTGAAGACAACTGAAAGGGCCAGCAAATATCTTCAACAAACTTATGGAAGAAAACTTTCCCAACTTAAAGAGAGAGATGCCCATGAATATACAAGAAGCCTACAGAACTCCAAACAGACTGGACCTGAGCAGAAATACCTCTCGCCACATAATAATTAAAACCCCAAATGCCTAATAAAAGAAAGAATATTGAAGGCAGTAAGAGAAAAAAGCCAAGTAACAAATAAAGGAAGACCTATCAGAATCACACCAGACTTCTCACCAGGGACCATGAAAGCTAGAAGATCCTGGGCAAATCTCATGCAGACTCTAAGAGAACACAAATGTCAGCCAAGACTACTATACCCAGCAAAACTCTCAATCACAATAGATGGAGAAACTAAGACATTCCATGAAAAAACCAAATTTACATAATATCTTTCCACAAACCAAGCTTTGCAAAGAATAATAGGAGGAAAATTCCAATAAAAGGAGGGAAACTACACCCTGGAAAAAGCAAGATAGTAAACTTCTTTCATCAAGCCCAAAAGAAGATAACCACTCAAATATAACAACAGAAACTGAGGAAATCCAAAAAAATCATCAGATCCTACTACAGAAGCTTATACTCAACAAAACTGGAGAAACTGGAGGAAATAGACAATTTCCTTGACAGATACCAAATACCAAAATTAAAACAGATGCTTCTCCGCCATCCGAAGTTCTTCAGGTGAGAATTCTTTGTTTAACACTGTACCCCATTTTTTAATAGGGTTGTTTGGTTTTCTGGAGTCTAACTTCTTGAGTTCTTTATATATATTGGATATTAGCCCTCTATCTGATGTAGGATTGGTGAAGATCTTTTCCCAATTTGTTGGTTGCCGATTTGTCCTTTTGATGGTGTCCTTTGCTTTACAGAAACTTTGTAATTTTATGAGATCCCATTTGTCAATTCTTGATCTTAGAGCATATGCTATTGGTGTTCTGTTCAGAAACTTTCTCCCTGTACCGATGTCCTCAAGGGTCTGCCCCAGTTCCTTTTCTATTAGCTTCAGAGTGTCTGGCTTTATGTGGAGGTCCTTGATCCATTTGGATTTGAGCTTAGTACAAGGAGACAAGGATGAATCAATTCGCATTCTTCTGCATACTGACCTCCAGTTGAACCAGCACCATTTGTTGAAAAGGCTAACTTTTTTTCCATTGGATGTTTTCAGCCTCTTTGTCGAGGATCAAATGGCCATAGGTGTGTGGGTTCATTTCTGGATCTTCAATCCTGTTCCATTGATCCTCCTGCCTGTCACTGTACCAATACCATGCAGTTTTTAACACTATTGCTCTGTAGTATTGCTTGAGGTCAGGGATACTGATTCCCCCAGAATTTCTTTTGGTGCTGAGAATAGTTTTAGCTATCCTGGGTTTTTTGTTATTCCAGATGAATTTGATAATTGCTCTTTCTAACTCTGTGAAGAATTGATTTTAGTCATTAGGGAAATGCAAATCAAAATAACCCTGCGATTTCAACTTACACCAGTCAGAATGGCTAAGATTAAAAATTCAGGAGACAGCAGGTGTTGGAGAGGGTGTGGAGAAAGAGGAACACTCCTCCACTGCTGGTGGGGTTGCAAATTGGTACAACCACTCTGGAAATCAGTCTGGCGGTTCCTCTGAAAACTGAGCACCACACTTCCAGAAGATCCTGCTATATCACTCCTGGGCATATACCCAGAGGATTCCCCACCATGTAATAAGGATACATGCTCTACTATGTTCATAGCAGCCCTATTTATAATTGCCAGATGCTGGAAAGAACCCAGGTATCCCTCAACAGAACAGTGGATGCAAAATATGTGGTATATATACACAGTGGAGTACTATTCAGCCATTAGAAACAATGAATTCATGAAATTCTTAGGCAAATGGATGGAGCTGGAGAACATCATACTAAGTGAGGTAACCCTGACTCAAAAGGTGAATCATAGTATGCACTCATTAATAAGTGGATATTAACCTAGAAACCTGGAATACCCAAAACATAATCCTCACATCAAATGTGGTACAAGAAGAAAGGAAGAGTGGCCCCTTGTTCTGGAAAGACTCAGTGAAGCAGTATTCAGCAAACCAGAACGGGGAAGTGGGAAGGGGTAGGTGGGAGGACAGGGGGAGAGAAGGGAGCTTGCGGGGCTTTCGGGGAGTGGGGGACTAGAAAATGAGAAATCATTTGAAATGTAAATAAAAAATATATCGAATAAAAAAAAATAAATCAGGACCAAATAGATCAGCTAAACAGTCCCATAACTCCTAAACAAATAGAAGGGGTCATAGAAAGTCTTCCAACCAAAAAAAAAAAAAAAAAAAAAAAAAAAAAAAAAAAAAAAAAAAAAAAAAAGCACAGGACCAGATGGTTTCACTGGAGAATTCTATCAGACCTTCAAAGAAGACCTAACACCAATATTCTTCAAACTATTCCACAAAATATAAACAGAAGGAACACTACCCAATTCCTTCTATGAAGCCACAATTACACTCATACCAAAACCACACAAAGATCCAACAAAAAAAGAGAACTTCAGAATAATTTTGCTTATGAACATTGATGCAAAAATACTCAATAAAATTCTTGCCAACTGAATCCAAGAACACATCAAAACGATCATCCACCATGAACATGTAGGCTTTATTCCAGTGATGCAGGGTTGGTTCAATATATGGAAATCCATCAATGCAATCCACTACATAAACAAACACAAAGAAAAAAAAACACACGGTCCTTTCATTGGATGTTGAAAAAGCATTTGACAAAATTTAGCATTCTTTCATGCTTAAAGTCTTGGAAAAAACAGGAATTCAAGGCCCATAACTATACATAGTAAAAGCAATATACAGCAAACTGGTAGCCAGCATCAAACTAAATGGAGAGAAACTTGAAGCAATCCCACTAAAATCAGGGACTAGACAGGGCTGCCCCCTTTCTCCTTATCTTTTCAATATTGTACTTGAGGTACTAGCTCGGGAAATTCGACAACATAAGGAGGTCAAAGGGATACGAATTGGAAAGGAAGAAGTCAAACTATCATTATTTTCAGATGATATGATAGTCTATCTATGTGACCCAAAAAACTCCACTAGAGAACTCTTACAGCTGATAAACAACTTCAGCAAAGTGGCAGGTTATAAAATCAACACACGCAAATCAGTAGCCTTCCTATACTCAAAGGATAAGAAGGCTGAGAAAGAAATTAGGGAAATGACACCCTTCACAATAGCCACAAACAGTATAAAGTAACTTGGGGTGACTCTTACCAAACATGTGAAAGATCTGTATGACAAGAACTTCAACACTATGAAGAAGGAAGTAGAAGAAAACCTCGAAAAATGGAAAAACCTCCCATGCTCATGGATCGGCAGGATTAATATAGTTAAAATGGCCATTTTGCCAAAAGCAATCTACAGATTCAACGCAATACCCATCAAAATCCCAACTCAATTCTTCACAGTGTTTGAAAGAGCAATCCTCAAATTCATCTGGAATAACAAAAACCCAGGATAGCTAAAACTATTCTCAACAATACAAGAAATTCTGGGGGTATCAGTATCCCTGACCTCAAGCAATACTACAGAGCAATAGTGTTAAAAACTGCATGGTATTGGTACAGTGACAGGCAGGAGGATCAATGGAACAGGATTGAAGTTCCAGAAATGCACCCACACACCTATGGCCACTTGATCTTTGACAGAGGGGCTGAAAACATCCCATGGAAAAAAGATAGCCTTTTCAACAAATGGTGCTGGTTCAACTGGAGGTCAGCATGCAGAAGAATGGGAATTGATCCATCCTTATCTCCTTGTACTAAGCTCAACTCCAAATGGATCAAGGACCTCCACATAAAGCCAGACACTCTGCAGCTAATAGAAAAGAAACTGGGGAAGACCCTTGAGGACATCGGTACAGGGGGAAAGTTCCTGAACAGAACACCAATAGCTTATGCTCTAAGATCAAGAATTGATAAATGGGACCTCATACAATTACAAAGTTTCTGTAAGGCAAAGGACACCATCAAAAGGACAAATCGGCAACCAACAAATTCGGAAAAGATCTTCACCAACTCTACATCAGATAGAGGGCTAATATCCAAGATATATAAAGAACTCAAGAAGTTACACTCCAGAAAACCAAATAACTGTATTAAAAAATGGAGTACAGAGTTAAACAAAGAATTTTCACCTGAAGAGCTTCAGATGGTGGAGAAGCATCTTAAAAAATGCTCAAATTCATTAGTCATTAGGGAAATGCAAATCAAAACAACCCTGAGATTTCACCTTACACCAGCCAGAATGGCTAAGATTAAAAATTCAGGAGACAGCAGGTGTTGGAGAGGGTGTGGAGAAAGAGGAACACTCCTCCACTGCTGGTGGGGTTGCAAATTGGTACAACCACTCTGGAAATCAGTCTGGCGGTTCTTCAGAAAACTGGGGACGTCACCTCCAGAAGATCCTGCTATATACCACTCCTGGGCATATACCCAGAGGATTCCCCACCATGTAATAAGGATACATGCTCTACTATGTTCATAGCAGCCCTATTTATATTTGCCAGATGCTGGAAAGAACCCAGGTATCCCTCAACAGAAGAGTGGATGCAAAAAATGTGGTATATCTACACAATGGTTTACTATTTAGCCATTAGAAACAATGAATTCATGAAATTCTTAGGCAAATGGATGGAGCTGGAGAACATCATACTAAGTGAGGTAAACCAGACTCAAAAGATGAATCATGGTATGCACTCACTAAGAAGTGGATATTAACCTAGAAAACTGAAATTCCAAAAACATAATTCACACATCAAATGAGGTACAAGAAGAAGGGAGGAGTGGCCCCTGGTTCTTGAAAGACTCAGTGAAGCTGTATATGGCAAAACCAGAACAGGGAAGTGGGAAGGGTTGGGTGGAAAAACAGGGGGAGGGATGGGGGCTGATGGGACTTTCAGGGAGTGGGGTTCTTGAAAAAGGGAAATCATCTGATATGTAAATAAAAAACATATCAAAAAAAGAAAACATTTTTTAAAATGTATTTGTGGAATTATATCTCAAAAAATATGTTCATTGTAGCAGTAAGAGACTAACTAATAGTTAAATGATAAATAAATCAAGCCAGTGAAATAAAAATAGTACTATCTACTTAACTAAGCTAAGGTAATATGGAAAAACAACTTAGAAAGCTTTTAACAAAATATAAATATGCATTATTTTTCCCAATTTCCATTTACCTGATAAATACTAAATTCTAACCATAGAACAAGAGTTGGGTTAGATTTGGTGTTACAATATTTAAAATATAGTTTTGATTTCTTTTGCAGATTGCTGTCATCTATCTTTTATTACATATCTCTTTCATTTGTATAGTTGATTTGTTTTAAGAAAAATTTTGAGAACATTGTGAAATGTACCATTTCTCTGATTTACTTCTCAGGACATTTGTCATTTGAATATACGAAGGCTACTTATTTTCTGTGTTAATTTGTACCTTGCTACTTTACTGAATGTCTTTATCACATATAGATGTTTACTGATAGAGTCTTCAGAGTCTTTTGTAAATAAATTTATATGGTCTACAAATACTTTTATTCTGACTTTTTTTCCTCTTCTCATTGTGACTCCTTGATCTCTTTCATACATCCTCATTGTTTCTGATAAAATTTTATGCACTATACTAAACATGAGTTTAGAATGTAGATATCTTGTTTCACTGTTTACCATGATTTGGGCAATGGATTTCTTTACTACTTACATCATATTGAGAATGGTTCTCTGTGTTACTATATTCTTCATTACTTTTATCATAAAGGAATGTTTGATTTTGTTAAAGATTTCCTGCATTAAATAAGTCAATCACATGGATTTTTTCCTTTGAGGATATGTGGTAGATCGCATTCATTGATTTAAATATATTGAACCATATCTGTATCTCTGCAAAGTAGCTGACTTGATCAAGATGGAATGATCTTTTGAATGTGTGCTAGAATTTGATTCTCAAGTATTATTTTATTACTATTAGATATTTTCTTATTTGTATTTCAAATGTTATTTGATTTCCTCAATTCCACTCTAAAAATCTCCTGCCTCAACTCCCTCCGCCTATTCTGGCATTTCTCTACACTGGGGCATCGAGCCTTCACAGGACAAAGGGCCTCTCCTCTCATTGATGTCCCACAAGTCCATCCTCTGGTATATATGTGGTTAATATCCACTTATCAGTGAGTGTATACCATGTGTGTTCCCTTGATATTGGGTTACCTCACTCAGGATGGCTTTCTACTTCTATCCATTTGCCTAAGAATTTCATGAACTCATTGTTTTTAATAACTGAGTAGTACTCCACTGTGAAAATGTACCACAATTTCTGTGTCAATTCCTCTGTTGTGGGTTTTTTTTTTTTTTACAGCTTCTGGCTATTATAAATAAGGCTGCTATTAGCATAGTGGAGCATCTTCTGGGTATATGCCCAGGAGTGGTATAGCTGGGTCCTCATGTAGTACTGTGTCCAGTTTTCTGATGCACTGTCAAACTGATTTCTAGAGTGGTTTTACCAGCTTGCAGTCCTACCAGCAGTGGAGGAGTGTTCCTCTTTCTCCACATCCTTGCCAGCACCTGCCGTCCCCTGAGTTTTTTATCTTAGCCATTCAGAATGGTGTGAGATGGAATCTCAAGTTTATTTTAATTTGCATTTCCCTGATGACTAAGGATGCTGAACATTTCTTTAGTTGCTTTTCACTCATTAGTTATTACTCAGTTGAGAATTTTTTGTTTAGCTTTGTACCCCATTTTTTTAATAGTTATTTGGTTCTCTGGAGTCTATCTTTTTGAGTTCTTTGTATATATTGGTTATTAGGCCTCTATCTGATATAGAATTGGTAAAGATTCTTTCCAAATCTATTGGTTCTCCAGTTTTCTAAGAAACCACCAAAATGGTATCTAAAGTGGTTGTACAAGTTTGCCGTCTCACCAGCAACAGAGGCATGTTCTCTTTGCTCTACATTCTTGCCAGCATATGATTTGAATTTGAGTTTTTAATCTTCTGATTCTGATGGATATAATGTAGCTTGTGGGTCCTGAGTCTGCTCAGCCACAGAGCATAACCACTTGAGGAGGTGGGACAAGGGGAGTTTGTGTTTACCCCTGTGAAGGGTTTGGGCTATAGAGAACCCCCAGGACACTGCTCCAGGGGTGGGGGAGTTCAGTCCGAAAAACACAGGAGCTGGCTTGATAGTACCTGGGCATGATTGTACTTGGCTTTATTGCTGACTCAGTAGTGGTTATGGCTGGGAGTACAGAGAAGCCTTCTGTGGGAGATTAGGTAGCAACTCTGTCGAAAAGGCTTCTCCATGTCTCCCTATGGTGGATTCTGATGAAAAAAGCCAGTCCATGGTTTCAAATAATTTATTGTCTTGGAGGGAAGTGGATATGTAAAGCCATACCCTTCTCTGGATGGGCCTGAGATTACATACCTTTTGCAGGGAGGTATGTCTGGGAAGGAAAGCTTTTTGGCTATGCCCTCAGGACCTCTAGGTACCTCATTAGCTTGTAGATCTCTGTCTTAAGCCTATATGACCACAGGTAAATGTGGACCACAGGTCATACCTCTTTTCCTGTTGTCTTGGTCTGAGAAGTTAGAGAGGACTCATCTACATGTGGAAGGGCTTGGGGGCATTTCCCTTATGTGACCGATTGTCATAAATCCATGAGGGACTGTGGCTACATGACAGGGCCCTGGTGCCAGGGAGTAGGTGAAGCTCCTACAATCCCTTCAGGGTCTCTGAAGTTTCAAAACCTTTAATTCAACTGAGAACCAGGTGGTCCACCACCTCACAGTATAACATGGAATCTCACAGTCATTTTGATTTGCATTTCCCTGATGACTAAGGATGTTGAACATTTCTTTAAGTGCTTCTTGGGCATTAGAGATTCTTCTGGTAAGAGTTCTCTCTTTCGCTCTATATCCTATTTTCATTTGGGTTATTTGGTTTGTGCCTAATTTCTTGAGTTCTTTATTTATGATGGATGTTATTCCTCTGTTGGATGTAGGGTTGGTGAAGATCTTTCCTCATTTTGTAGGCTGCTGTTAGGTCCTATTGATGGTTTCCTTAGCCTTGAAGGAGCTTTTCCATTTCATGTCTTAGTGCCTGAACTATTGGTGTTCTGTTTAGGAATTTGTCTCCTGTGAAAATGAGTTCTTGGCTATTCTCTACTATCTTCTATAAGAATTTTTAGATCTCATTTTGTGTTGAAATCTTTGATCCACTTGGACTTGAGTTTTGATCAGGGTGATAAATATGGGTCTATATACACTAAAGGCACATTTTCTTTTATTACTGTCCATAATTGTGTAGATTTATTTCTGAATGTTTGAATGAGTTCCATTGACAATCTGTCTGCATTTATGCCAGGATCATGTACTTTATAAAATTACTTTTCTTCTGTAGTACAGCTTGAAACTAATGAGAGTGATACATCTAGAATGTCTTTTATTGTACAGGATTGCCTTGGATATCCTGGGTTTATTATTTTTCCACATGAAGTTGAGAATTGTTCTTTCAATGTCTGTAAAGCAATCTGTTGGAATTTGGGTGGGAATTGCACTGAATCTATAGATTGCTTTTGGTAAGGTGGCCATTTTTTACTACACTAACCTTACAGATCCATGAGCATGGAAGATCTTTTTCATATACTGATATCATCTTCAATTTCTTCCTTCAGAGACTTGAAGTTCTTATTATGTTAGTTTTTCACTTGCTTGGTTAGAGCAAGATATTTTATATTATTTGTGGCTATTGTTAAAGGTATTGTTTTCCCAATTTCTTTTCTCAGCCTGCTTGCTTATGATTTGTATAAAGGAGGCTTACTTATACTTTTTAGTTACTTTGTTATCCATCCACTTTGCTGAAGGTGTTAATCAGCTGAACATATTTTGTTTTAGAATTTTTAGGGTCACTTATGTATATCATTATATTATCTGTGAATAGCAATACTTCGACTTCATCCTTTCCAATTTTTCTTTGCTTTATCCCCTTTACTTGTTTTACCACTGTAGCTAGAGCTTCAAGTACTATATACAAGAGATACAGAGAAAGTTGACAGAATTTTGTTGTGCCTGATTTTAGTGGAATTAATTTCAGTTTGTCTCCATTTAATTTTATGTTGGCTATTGGCTTTCTGTATATTAATTTTATTGTCTTGGGTATGGGCATTGTATCCATGATCCCTCCAAGAATTTTATTATGAAACAGTATTGGATTTTGTCAAAGGATATTTTAGCATCTAATGACATTGTCATGCAGTTTGTTTTTCTTTCACAATTTATCTATTTGGTGGATTATATTCATGGAGTTTTATATGCTGAACCATCCTTGCATCCCTCAGATGAAGCCTACTTGATTATGGCAAATGAAATTTTGATGTGTTCTTAGATTCATTTTACAAATTTTTATTGAATATTTTCCCATCAATATAAGAAAAAAATGGTCAGAAATTCTCTTTCTTTCTTGAGTCTTTGTGTAGCTTAGGTATCAGTGTGACTTTGGACTCAAGAATGAGTTTGGCAATATTCCTTCTGTTCCTGTTTTACAAATAGATTGAGAAATATTTGAATTACTTCTTTTTTAAAATGTCTGATAGAATTCTGTGCTGAAATCATCTGACCCAGAGATTTTTTGGTTGGGAGATTTTCATGACAGCTTCTATTTGATTAGGAGTGATAGGAATATTTAGATTGATTACTGATCTTGATTTAACTTTGTTAGGTCATATCTCTGTCTAAAAAATAATGCATTACATTTAGATTTTCTGATTTTGTGTAGTATAGACTTGTTGAAGTAAGATCTAATGATTCTTTGGCTATCCTCAGTGTGTGTTGTTATGCCCCTCTTTTCATTTCTGATTTTGTTAATTTGTATATTGTTTCTCTACCTTTCACTTATTTTGGCTAAGGTTTTGTCTATCTTGTTGATTTTCTCAAAATACCAGTTCTTGGTTTCATTGATTCTTTGTACTGTTCTCTTTGTTTCTGATTTATTGATTTTAGCCTTGAGTTTGATTATTTTCTGACCTCTACTCTTCTTTGGTGTATTTGCTTCTTTTTGTTCTAAAACTATTAGATATGCTGTTAAGTTGCTAGCATGAGAACTCTCCAGTTTTGTTATGAAGACATTTAGTTCTATGAAATTTCCTCTTAGTGCTGCTTTCACTGTGTCCAATAAGTTGGGGTATCTTGTGACTTTATTTACATTGAATTCTAGAAAGTCTATAATTTCTTCATTTCTTCCCTGACCCATCATTGAGTAATGAGTTGCTCTGTTTCCATGAGATTGTTGGCTTCTTGTAGTTTTTGTTGCTGTAGTCAAACTTTAATACATGATGTTATGGTAAGATACAAAGAATTATTTCCATTTTCTCATATCTGTTGAAGTGTGTTTTGTAATGGAGAATATGGTCAGTTTTGAAGAAGGTTAAGTGAGGTACTGAGAAAGTATATTCTTTTGTGTTGGAGTTAACTGTCCTGTAACCTGTTAGGGCTCTGATTGTGTCCTATTGCCCTGGTTTTTGTTTGTGTTCTTACATTGAACTTGAGCCATCTGTTATTCCCTGGTGTTGGCTGGATGTTCCAGATTCCAAAATGACTCCTTGAGGAGGCAGCCAGGTCTTGGAGCTGACAATGGAGCTCAGGAAAGAGCATGCTGCTTATGTCTGCTGGTTGTGACTCAGGTAGACATGACAGGGGGATAGAGAGGTTGGAAACTAACCCGGGTGTTCCAGGAGCCTAGCAGGCCTAGATGTTTCTGGGGCAAGGTGCTCCTACCCTGGAGGGAAAGCAATGGAGCTTGGGGGATAATGTGCAGTTCACCTCTGCCCCAGACCTTTCTGTCCCTTTTTATGCTATATTCCCTTAGTGTTATGTGCAGAAATGTTTCTATTTTCTAAAGTATTTGAACATACAACAATTGATTCTTTCTTTTTCTCATTAGTATATTTCTCTGTCATTCCTGTTCCTTTTTAATTAAAATGGACTTTTGCTTGTCTAATATGGCATCAAATCTGTCTTCTCTTTTCTCCATCTTTTATGAATTACTTACTGTCCTTTCAAAATTTACAGTTTAATTTTGTAGCATTTATTTGTGTGCTTGGAATTATCTCTGACAGTCTACATTGTTGTTGGCTTCTTTTTCTAGTTATTAACAATGCTCTGATTATTAATTTAAGTACTAAAAGTATTTGTCAAATGCACTTAATATTCAAAATAAGGTAACATTAAAATAGATTTTCAGGGTTGGGCAGTGGTGTCGCACACCTTTATTCCCAGCACATGGGAGGGAGAGGCAGGCAGATTTCTGAGTTCAAGGCTAACCTGGTCTACAGAGTGAGTTCCAGGACAGCCAGCGCTACACAGAGAAACCCTGTCTCAAAGTAAAAAATTGAAATCTTATGTGTATTCAATAGTAAATAGACAAAATTTTATTTCCACTTACAAGAAGAGTTACATTTCATATAAAGTTTACAAATAATGGTTTTTATTTTGATTTTTCAGTATAAAAAAGTTACCTTGATGGCATATTATGATGTAATGCTAATTGCTTGTAGGACAGTTGATTGTCAGTATTGAATCTTAATCTCTAGCTGCTGTCTTGTAGATATGGACGAATGTCACCAAGCATGTGTTTCCTATTTTGTCGCATCATACACTGCAACTAATAAGCCAAGAAATCAACATATATTAGGTGCATGTTCTGTTTCTTCAAACCACATGCCAAGAATGATAAAGTATCAATAGAGTTTAGTATTTTCTAATTTTACTATACTCTTTTGTTATGTATAAGTAGGGAAGTCATAAGGATTATAAATTCAAATTGAGTAAAGTTTAAAATCATGTGTCTTATGATAAAGGGCCTTTAACTTTAGATGGCCAAAGCACTGATATTATATATTTGCTGTAAAGAGAATTACAAGAGTTTTATTTTTCTGATATTACAAGTTGCCACACCAACTCCAGTGTTGTCTGTGTGACATGACAGTACGTCATTAAGGTAGACAGGAGAAAAAGGCCCCTCGGGGCTAGGCTCCCTGAAGGTCCCTGGCAGTGTGCCCACCTCTGGACTTAGAAAGGGCCTTGATGTTCTCCAAGGATATTGTACTTCCTGGGTTATGGGTTCTGTACTGTGTCTTTCTTCTTCCTATTCTTAATTCTTTATACAGCATGATCCCAGCCTACAAGCTGGTTAATTGATAAAGGAGAACTTGGTATTCCAGTAGAAAGAAAAAGAGGATGTGGCAATTACGCCTACTGCTTCCAGTCCTAAACTCAATGAACTCATGTTGAACCTTAGTGAAACAAAGTCTTGGAATGTTTTTCAACAGGGCCTGTCTTTATCACTAGCCTTAGCAAAGGTAATGCACAAAGAACAGAGACATTAGGGAATGTTATGAATAGTTTGTAGCAGGAAGAATACAATATGAAAAAGTATAGGACTACTGATGAACTATTGCTTTATACAGGTACTTATGATAAGAAGGTAATAGATGGATAAAAACATTGAAGGTTAGAAGGTCCTATAATATTCTTGAGATTGTGGACATAGATTAGCTTGAGCCTGACCACCTTGGTGTTTGCTGTCCAGGGCAGTAGAGAGGGCTCTTGAAATGAATATGTGCTCATTTTTAAAGCATTTTGACTTTTGATGACAGAAGAAGGCTTTAAGCATACAAATTGGTCTGAAGGCCCAAGTTCTCCTGTTGATTATTAACACAACTTTAATAAGTAACCACAAGTTAGACTCGAGCACCATTTGTCTGAGGTTCATGATCATAGTGTGCTTTTGATCATGGTTCACAGAGTAAGAGTTCCTGTGGGCATCATGTCATGTCTACTTGCTGTTCTAATTAAGATGGAAATGTACCTTGTTTAGCAATTGTTTGAGTGTTTCTGGAGGTGTGCCAACCTCGATCTGTTCTTCAATATACTATAAATATGCCTTACTAAAAAGTAAAGTTGCAGCAGATTCAAACCGCTCTCTGGTGTGTCTGGCTGTCATTACCTCTCCGCACCTGTGCCTTCCTGAATACCAAAGCCCTGGTTTTCCCTAGGTCGTGACTCCCCTGGCTGGGTCAGTCCATGGCAACAAGTTACTTTAAAAACACTTGTTTCCATTAACTTGAAAAAACAAACAAAATAGATTTTCAAAGTGAAATATGCTTAATTACAAGTGTGCTATAAAGTCATAACTTTCCCTGGCTTATCATAATTATAAAACTGACAGATACAAGTATATCAATTCAAATGTTCATTGTGGCCTTGAAGATAAGGGAGATAAGATGTTAATGGATATTGGCCTCTTCTAAGGCTAAAAACATTTATCTCTTGAGACAGATAACAAGATATTTACATATCACCATACACCTAATAGTCACATTTTAAATTATATTTTTCATAAAGAGTATGAAGATTTTGCAAGTATACTACTCTTAAATAAAAATAGAAGAGCATTCGCTATTTAAATTTTCAAACTGTTTATAATGAATTCTAGTTGTTTCAACCCTCATTCTCTTCTTTGTTACTAGTCCTTGATTGGAATGATTCCTTCTTCCTTCTATGAAAGAAAACTGACATCACTTCCTGCAGCAATTATTACTGCCAAATAATAAGAGAGATGAGATCCATATATCTCTTACTCACATAGAATGAAATGTGGCCCTGTTTTGTCCATGTTTTGTGAAATTAGCAAAAACTTCAGTGAGTTTATGAGTGCAATAGCTCTATTGTGCTCAGAAGCTATTTTGTATCTTCTGGACATTATTTTGTTCACATTACCTTCTTTGATGTCCCATGAGCCTTTTTTTAATTTTTATTTTTCAAGACAGGGTTTCTCTGTATAGCCTTGGCTGTCCTAGAACTTACTCTGTAGGCCAGGCTGGCCTTGAACTCAGAAATCTGCCTGCCTCTGCCTTCCAAGTGCTGGGATTAAAGGCGTGCGCCAGCACTGCCTGGCTCTATGAGCTTTGTAGTTGGTTATATAGGTGTCTCAACTATAACCAAGTATTCTGCTGTCATGTATGCTTGGAACTTTGAGTCAGTGATAGGTTTCTGTGTTCACTAATAACTAATGCAACAATGTTTCCCCAAGGAAAGCTGGATGCAACACTAATGCATGTGTATAAATATAAATTTTTTAAGGCAGTTTGCTATCATGATCATGCATTTTTATCATTGTTTCAGCTTAAACTTGGGATAGAAAAAGAAGATAAATCACTTTGGAAATTTCTCAGAAAGTGCGGAAAAAATAGAACTACAATATAACTCAGATATTTTATTCTTAGACATACACGCAGAGAAATCGATATTCTACTATAAATCTATTTTTAACATTTCATTGATTCTTTGCGAATTTCACATCATTTATTCTAATCCCACTTGTCTTCTCATTCACTTGTATCTTCCCCCTACCTCTGTAACCTCCACTCAAAATGAATAAAGAACAAAAACATAACTAAATTTAAAATATTCGGAAAGAAAAATATAAGCTCATTGTGGAAGCTGTAGTTTGTCACAGGGTGTCACACATTACACCCCTTTGTCCACACTTCTTTGCTTGCAAATATTCATTAAAATGAATCATTTTTCTGATTCATTCCTTCTGGTTTCCCTTATACTATCAATATTGGATCCTTGCTGGAACTCCTCTCAGATATCCTGTTGTTGCTCTATGTCATGGAGATCCTGGAATTTTGAATCTGAAGGACTAGACTAGGCCTTTCAGGCACTTAAGTAGTTCACAGATGGGGTAGGTATTTGGGTGGACCAATTGAAAACACTGTATCTGGCCTGGGGTGATATCTGAGATGGTCATCCCTCCAACTCACCTGCACCCACTCCTGCAGGTTCAGTTCTACTGAACCACTCTCCTGAGTGCTACAGCCTATAAGGGGTGGCACCAGCTCTGCATGGCCCCTTTACAGTAACATGTTCCCAGGAAGCAGCGCAGATCAGAGATGTCTGTATGGCCTTTGGTGTTAAGATGAGCTATGAGCTACAGGCTGGGAGCAGCAGGAGCATCAGCAACAGCAGCGGCGGCTGGTCCAGAGGAAGGGCTATCATCAGTAGAACCAAACTGACAGGGTCCAGGCAGACCCTGCACCCACGAACATTGGCCATTGCTGGCCAGCCGGGCTGCAAGCAGCCGAGGATTTACAGTGACTTTCACCACCCAGAAGCCACATCAGAACTCTGCCTCCCGCCAGTCAGTTACAAGGCCTCCATATTGGTTCTTGGACGCCAGAGACATCAGACAGACTGAGGTACGCAAATATAACCTGAGACCAACATCGCGGGGGTCTAAGCTCGATGGGCGGGGGGGGGGGGGGGGGGGCACCGGTATGCAAACCCAGCCAGGAGGTTGTTTGCTCAGGCTGGCACATACGCCTCCGCCATTTTGCCTATGGGAAGCCAGAGACTCCTAGCAGGCAAAACCAAACCAGCTAACAGGCATAGCCCGAGGCTGACATAGCTGGGGGTCTCAGACGGTCAGGCCCTGGACTGCCCCCAGGCCCTGGACTGCTCAGTGGGCCATCTATGTGGAGACCTGGCCAGGTGGTTGTTAGCCCAGCAGACTCTCCCAGCACTCTCAGGGAGCACGCGCAGGCCGCCATCCTGGCCACCTGACAGACCCAATTAACACTAACAGCTGAGGGGAACTTTGCTCAGACATTGGCCTGCCAGGCTTTTGCCTAGACTCAGGGCCTTGTGTGTACCAACCCGGTTGGGAGTTCCGCTGCCCAGCAGAGTGATCAGTTCACAGAAAAGGTCCAGGCATCATACACCCTCAGCACTCCCTGAAGGAGCAAACTGGCACCATCTTGTTTACAGACACAATCTGGAGCAAAGCACACTAGGGCTGCAAGGGCACCCAAGAGGAGGACAGTACATCAGCAATCTGCTACAGGGGAAACCCAGCCAGCCATCCAGTGTTGCAGAAATAGCCCCAGGGCCTTCAGGAGGCTCAAACACCAGCCACAGATAAGACCAACTAGCTCCAGAGAACAAGATGGCAAAGGGCAAACGCAGGGACGCTACTAACAGAAATCTAGGCAATATGGCAGCATCTAAACCAAACTCTCCAAAATCAGCAAGTCCTGATTATGCCAACACACCAGAGAAATAAGATTTGGATTTAAAATCACTGGTCATGATGCTCCTAGAAGAACACAAAAAGGACATGAATGAATCTATTAAAGAAATACAGGGGAACATGAATAAGCTAGAAACCCGTATAATGGAAACACAAAAATCTCTTAAAGAAATGCAGGAGAATAAGGCCCAAGAGATAGAAGCCAATAAAGAAGAAAGGCAAAAAAAAAAAAAAAAAAAAAAAAAAAAAAAAAAAAACCTTAAAGAAATGCAGGAGAACTTGAGTCAAGAGGCAGAAGTCATGAAAGAGGAAACATAAAAATCTCTTAAAGAATTACAGGAAAACACAAACAAACAAATGATGGAACTGGGCAAAACCATCCTGGATCTAAAAACAGAAGTAGAAACAACTAAGAAATCACAAAGGGAGACAACTTTGGAGATAGAAAACATTGAGAAGACAAGAGATGGAAGAAAGAATCTTAGATGCTGAAGATACCATAGAAACCATTGACTCAACTGTCAAAGAAAATGCAAAATGCAAAAAGCTTGTATGCCAGAACATTAGGTAAATGCAAATCAAAACAACCCTGAGATTTCACCTTACACCAGTCAGAATGGCTAAGATTAAAAATTCAAGAGACAGCAGATGTTGGTGAGGATGTGGAGAAAGAGGAACACTTCTCCACTGCTGGTGGGGTTGCAAACTGGTACAACCACTCTGGAAATCAGTCTGGCAGTTCCTCAGAAAACTGGGCACTTCACTTCCGGAGGATCCTGCTATACCACTCCTGGGCATATACCCAGAGGATTCCCCACCATGTAATAAGGATACATGCTCTACTATGTTCATAGCAGCCCTATTTATAATTGCCAGATGCTGGAAAGAACCCAGGTATCCCTCAACAGAAGAGTGGATACAAAAAATGTGGTATATCTACACAATGGAGTACTATTCAGCCATTAGAAACAATGAATTCATGAAATTCTTAGGCAAATGAATGGAGCTAGAGAACATCATACTAAGTGAGGTAACCCAGACTCAAAAGATCAATCACGGTATGCACTCACTAATAAGTGGATATTAACCTAGAAACCTGGAATACCCAAAACATAATCCACACATCAAATGAGGTACAAGAAGAAAGGAGGAGTGGCCCCTTGTTCTGGAAAGACTCAGTGAAACAGTATTCAGCAAAACCAGAATGGGGAAGTGGGAAGTGTTGGGTGGGAGGACAGGGGGAGAGAAGGGAGCTTATGGGACTTTCGGGGAGTGGGGGGGGGGCTAGAAAAGGGGAAATCATTTGAAATGTAAATAAAAAATATATCGAATAAAAAAAACGTTTAAAAAAAAAGATGAGCTCTGAGCATATTCACAGACCCCTGCTGCTGCATGGCCATGGAAACACACATGGCCAGCAGCAGCAACATGGGCCTGGACTTTACCATGGCAGAGTAGGCTATTTCCATCGGGTTATTCTTCTCCAATCTGGAGCCCCCTGTTCTGCTACCCTTCACAGTGCTCAAACCATTCTGCCTCTCTTTCTCTCCTTACTCTCCAGCACAAACTTGCACATCAAAGTATAGTGGCTCAATCTGGGTGGGTCTCAGGGCAGGCAGGTTTCTGGGTGTCTTCTTCCCACCTGCTCTATAAAGCTATTAAGTACTTTTTGCTTATTGGTGTTTTACTTACTATAACAATTAATTGGAATCAATCTATGTGTCCATCAACAGAAGAATGAACAGCGAAATAAGATTTGTTATTATCTCAGTTTGTGTTCTATTACTGTGAAGAAACACAATGATCATAGCCAGTAATGAAAGGAAACATTTAATTGATGGCTTGTTTATACTATGAGAGAATTAGTCAATTATTATCATGGAGATAAGAATGGCAGCATGCAAGGAGGCCTGCATGGCACACGAGCAATGTTGAGAGCTTGCCATCTTGATCTTCAGGCAAGAAAGAGGCAGAGAGAGTGAGTGAAACTGGACCTGTTACAGGCTTTTGATATCCCAAAGCCCACTTTCAGTTTCATAGTGCCTCCCACAAGTCAATTCTTCCTAATCCTTCTTAAGAGTTCAAATGGGAACCAAATAGTCAAATATATAAGTCTACGAAAGAAATTTCATTCAAACCACCATACCACTGATGAACAATAACAAGCCTATTTATAAATTTTATAATTTCAATTATTATAATGTAAGAATAGAAAACAAGACTGAGTAGATGGGTATAGCCTGGAACACAAGCAACCCCCAAGTGTAAGATCACATGGGACATGGTCTGCCAGTGCCTTACCTGTACCCAGGAGCTGCTCAGCTCCACAGCCATCTGTGCACCTATCCTGACAGGGGACCTCTGCCTTGCAGGGACTTCCTCATTTTGAAGGCATCCTGCATTTTGACATGAAGTTGCCATTTTGAGCAGAGCGGTGCAATCAGGAACACAGAATACTGGAGTGTAAGTACACTAGGGACTCAGTCTGCCAGGGCCCGACCTGCACCCAGGAGCTGGGCAGCCCCACAGCCATCTGTGCACCTAGTCTGCTAGAGGATATCTGCTCTGCAGGGAGTCCTGCAATTAGTGGTGAGGACACCATCTTGACTCCTATGACTGAGCAGACTGATACAGCCAGGAGTTCAGAGAACACCCTAGTGTAAGATCACTTGGGACTCAGTCTGCTAAGGCCACGCCTGCACCCAGTAGCTAGGCAATGCCACAACACTCTGTGCCAGGGGAGAGCCAATCACCTAGGGATGCTGAGAAAGGCTTGAAGGCACAGGAGGTACAAGCACTAGCCAGAGACAGCAGGACAAACTTACACCACAGATAACCTGAGGGCAAAGGTCAAACATGGGAAATTTATTAACAAATCAAGGAAACATGGCACCATCCGAACATAATTCACCCACAACAGCAAGTTCTAGATATCCCAACACACCAGAAAAGCAAGATTTGGTTTTAAAATCACAAGTCATATTGCTGATAGAGGGCTTCAAGAAGGACATAAATAATGCCCTTAAAGAAATACAGGAGAACAAAAGTAAACAGGGAGAAGGAATTAAAGAACTACAGGAAAACACAACAAAACAGGTGAAGGAAATGAACAAAATCATGCAGGATTTAAAAATGGAAGTATAACAATAAAGAAATCACAAAGGGAAAAAACTTGAGACATAGAAAACATAGGAAAGAAGTCAGGAGTCATGGATGCAAGCACCAACAACAGAATACAAGAGATAGAAGAGAAAATCTCAGACGCAGAAGATACCATAGAAAGCATTGACAGAACAGTCAAAGAAAATGAAAAATGCAAAAAGTTCCTGACCCAAAACATCCAGGAAATCCAGGACAAAATGAGAAGACCAAATCTAATGATTATAGGTATAGAAAAGAGTGAAAATTTCCAAATTAAAGGGCCAGCAAGTGTCTTCAACAAAATTATAGAAGAAAACTTCCATAACCTAAAGAAAGAGATGCCCATGAATATACAAGAAGCCTACAGAACTCCAAATAGATTTGACTAGAAAAGAAACTCCTCCCATTACATAATAAGTAAAACACTAAATGTACTAAACAAAAAAATAAAATTAAAAGCAGTAAGGGGAAAAGGTCAAGTAACATATAAATGAAGACCTATCAGAATTACACCAGACTTCTCACCAGAAACTATGAAAGCTAGAAGATCCTGGGCAGACGTCATACAGACCACTAAGGGAACACAAATGCCAACCCAGACTGCTATACCCAGATAAGTCTTTCAGTTACCATAGATGGAGAAACCAAGGTATTTTATGACAAAAACAAATTTACAAAGTATCTTTCCACAAATCCAGACCTTCAAAGGATAATGAATGGAAAACACCAACAAAAGGAGGGAAACTACACACTAGAAAAAGCAAGAAATTAATCTTCGTTCAACAAACACAAAGGAAGATAACCACAGAAAAATAAAATTAACATAAAAATAGCAGGAAGCAACAATCACTATTCCTTAATCTCTCTTAACATCAATGGACTCAATTTCTCCATAAAAAGACATAGACTAACAGACTGAATACACAAACAGGACCCAACATTTTGCTGCATACAGGAAAATCATCTCAGTGTCAAAGACAAACACTCCCTCAGAGTGAAAACAATTTTCCAAGGAAATGGTTCCAGGAAACAAGCTGGTGTAGCCATTCTAATATACAATAAAATAGACTTTCAACCAAAAGTTGAAAAAAGACACTGAAGGACACTTTTTACTAATTAAAGGGAAAATCTACCAAGAAATCTCAATTCTGAACATCTATGCTGCAAATACAAGGGCACCCTCATTTGTAAAAGAAACTCTACTAAAGCTTAAAGCACACATTGCACCTTGCACAATAATTGTGGTTGACTTCAACACACCACTCTCCTCAAAGGACAGATCAGGGTAAAACAAACTAAACAGAGACACAGGGAAACTAACAGAAGTTTTGGACCATAAATATTTATATCTATAGATATAGATATTATAGGTATAATCAAAAGATTATACCTTCTTCTCAGCCCCTCAGGGTACCTTCTCCAAAATTGACCATTTAGTTCTTCACAAAACAGACCTCAGCAGATATAACATGATTGAACTAATATCATGCCTTCTATCAGATCACTATGGAGTAAGGGTGTTCTGGGAACCCCATGCTCAGTCCAATCGTTGGCTGTTAGCATCTGCCTCTGTATCTATAAGGCTGTGACAGGGCCCCTCAGGAGACAACCATGTCAGGCTTCTTTCAGCAAGTACTTCTTAGCATCCACAATACGGTCAGGGTTTGGTGACTCTTTATAAAATGAATCCACAGGTAGGACAGTCTCTGGATGGTCTTTCCTTCAGTCTCTGCTCCACACTTTATCTCAAAAATTGCACCTGTGTGTATTTTTTCTCTTAGCACTGCTGTCATTGTGTCCCATAAATTTGGGTATGATGTGCCTTCATTTTCATTAAATTCTAAAAAGTTTTTGATTTCTTTCTATATTTCTTCCTTGACCAAGTTATCATTGAATAGATCATTGTTCAGTTTCCATGTGTATGTGGGCTTTCTGTTCTTTTTGTTGCTATTGAAGACCACCCTTACTCTATAGTCATCTGATAGGAGGCATGGGATTAATTTGATCTTCTTATATCAGTTGAGATCTGTTTTGTGGCCAATTACACGGTCAATTTTGGAGAAGGAACCATGAGATGCTGAGAAGAAGGTATATTCTTTTGATTGAGGATGAAATGTTCTATAGATATCTATCAAATCCATTTGTCCAAAAGTTCTGTTAGTTTCACTGTGTCCCTGTTTAGTTTGTGTTTCCCTGTCCTGTCCATTGAGGAGAGTGGGGTATTGAAGTGTCCCACAATTATTGTGTGGTGTGCAATGTGTGCTTTAAGCTTTACTAAAGTTTCCTTTATGAATGAATCGGCCATTGTATTTGGGGCATAGATGTTCAAAATTGAGAGTTCTTCCTGGTAGAATTTTCCTTTGATCCAAAGTGTTCTTCTGGATCTTTTTTGATGACTTTTTGTTGAAAGTTTATTTTATTGGATATTAGAATGGCTATTCCAGCTTGTTTCCTGGGACCATTTGCTTGGAAAAAGGTTTTCCAGCCTTTTACTCTGAGGTACTGTTTGTCTGTGACACTGAGATGTGTTTTCTGTATGCAGCAAAATGTTGGGTCTTGTTTATGAATCCAGTCTCTTAGTCTATATCTTTTTATTGGGGGATTGAGTCCATTGATGTTAAGAGATATTAAGGAATAGTGATTGTTGCTTCCTGCTATTTTTGATGTAATATTTATGTTTGTGTGGTTCTCTTCTTTTGGGTTGTTTAAAGAAGGTTGATTTCTTGCTTTTTCTAGTGTGTAGTTTCCCTCCTTTTGTTGGTGTTTTCCATTCATTATCCTTTGAAGGGCTGGGTTTGTGGAAAGATACTGTGTACATTTGTTATTGTCATGAAATATCTTGATTTCCCCATCTATGGTAATTGAGAGATTTTCTGGATATAGCAGTCTGAGTTGGCATTTGTGTTCCATTGGGGTCTGCATGACAGCAGTCCAGGCTCTTCTGGCTTTCATAGTCTCTGGTGAGAAGTCAGGTATAATTCTGATAGGTCTGCCTATATAAGTTATTTGACCTTTTCCCCTTACTGCTTTTAATATTCTTTCTTTGTTTAATACATTTGGAGTTTTAATTATTATATTACAGGAGGAATTTATTTTCTGGACAAATATATTTGGAGTTCTGTAGGTTTCTTGTATGTCCTTGGGTATCTCTTTCTTTAGGTTATGGACGTTTTCTTCTATAATTTTGTTGAAGACATATATGTCCCTTTAAGTTGGAAATCTTCACTCTCTTCTAAACCTATAATCCTTAGGGTTGATCTTCTCATTTTGTCCTGGATTTTCTGGATGTTTTGGGTCAGGAGCCTTTTGCATTTCACATTTTCTTTGACTCTTGTATCAGTGCTTTCTATGGCATCTTCTGCATCTGAGATTCTCTCTTCTATCTCTTGTATTCTGTTGTTGATGCTTGGATCCATGACTCCTGAATTCTTTTCTAGGTTTTTTATGTCTCGAGTTGTTTTGCTTTGTGATTTTATTATTGTTTCTACCTCCTTCTTTAGATCCTGGATGGCTTTGTTTAATTCCTTCACCTATTTTGTTGTGTTTTCCCTTAGTTCTTCAAGGGCTTCTCCATGTTTACTTGTGTTCTCCTGTATTTCTTTAAAGGAGTTATTTATGTCCTTCTTGGAGCCCTCCATGAGGCCCTCCTTCAGCATTATGACATGATTATAAATCCAAATCTTGCTTTTCTGGTGTCTTAGGGCATTGAAGAATTGCTGTTGTAGGAGAATTGGGTTCGGATGTTGCCATATTGCCTTGATTACTGTTAGGAAAGTTCCTAAGTTTGCCTTTAGCCATCTGGTTATCTCTGGTGTTATTTGGTCCTGCTGTCACTGGCTGCTGCTTGCCCCTCCTGTGTGCCTTCAGGCCTATCTTGCTGTGGTGCTGCTGAGTTCCAGGGTGCAGGTGGAATCCTGGTGGGGTGTGTCCCAAGGGATCCTGTACTCTGTTGATCCCTGCCTACCAATCTGTTACACAGTCATAGGAGCAAAGATGGCATTCGAGACCCACTCTCTTGTAGTTGTATTTGGGTATGTAGCTCTGTGGCCCTGATCAACTCTGGATGTAGCCTGTACTGTCTGTCTCCTCTGTGCAGCTGGATTCATAGCTGGCTTCCTGTGCCACTTGTAGATGGTGCACTGTGGTAGAGGATGGTCCTGATCCAGAGGTGGAAACTATTAGGCTCCTGCCAGAGGCCTCATAACAGGATCCTCAGATCTGCAGGGCTGGTCTCAGTTGTGCAGGCTGCCTCCTCTGTGATGGCTGCTGGGTGGATATCTCTCTTCCTGGGCCACTTGGAGATGGCAAGCTGTGGCAGGGGATGTTCCTGATCCCATCTCTTGTCTTTATTATTGAAAGTTAGTTTCAAATTTAAATATTACTTTACATTCTAACCCTTAGTTTTAAGATTATAGAAAAAAAATAAAGTATATCTGAAAACTTATTTCAATCCACTGTGAAATATATATTTAATAATAGAAACAAGCATTTCATTACTGATTATCTAATAGTGATGAAAGACCAAAAAATATTTTCCTAGAGAGAGATACCAAAATTTAGAACTATCAAGTAAACAATTTTACTGAAACTATATTTTTATTTTAGTAGATTTTGCTTTTACTCTAGCTAGACTAGTGAAATACTGAGAATTATTTTTAAATACCAAACAAGGCAATAAAAAGGAAAGCACTGTAGTGACATTCCTTGGATAGCCAGAGGTAAGTTTAGTCCCTGAACAGTTTACAAGAGAGGAACAGTCTCACACTACATTCATTGAAATTGAGATGAATGTAAGTCTACTAAGAACCATTCTCTTTTAACAGAGAACTGTAAATTTACAGTTCCTGGATTGTTTTCTCCAAGAAAGGCATCATAACATATATCACACACATTGTAAGCCTGTGAGCAAAATTGACCTTCTTGGATGAAACCTAATGAAGAGTTGCTTTTCATCTCCATCCGCAGCTGATTGCATATAATCACATCTCATTTAATCTCTTCAGCTCAGATAACCAGTTCACTTTGGCACCTAAAGAGTCAGAATACCCGATGGCAATCAGCAGGAGGCTAATAGAGTCCTGAAGCAAAAAGTTTTAAAAAGTTGGTTCTGATAGCTGTGTAGGTTCTACTTTAGATTTGTGTTAAATACAGTAATTTTAGGATTCCAGAATGGTAATGGGCTTTGGAAAGCAGACTTTGACATCAGTAATTCACAAATAAGTACACTAAAGGTAGTCAGAGCAAAGTACATTGTCAAGGAGCTTGAATAGGCTCAGAAATATGGGATGAAAAACTTCTGCAACAGCTAGTGTCCTGAAGCTGATTAATTGACTCAGCAAAGGCATATTGCTCTTGATAATGATCCACATGCTTAGAGGCCCTTCCAAGATGAAACCAGCCTTTCAGTGAGTACCCACTCAAACACAAAAAAAGATAACATTTAAGAAGAACAATGATTAAATATTTATGCAAAATAGTAAGTCAGTTTGTGATTGATTAGTACAGAGAAGGGGAAGTCAGGAATCAGGAAAGACTGAGTAGCACAATAACTACTGTATAACATAGCACATACACAAGAGTAATATGTAAAATGTTTAAACATAATGAAGAGAGTCTGGTTTTAGATTTTGTTCTCAGAAGAGGACACAGAGACCATGGGGCATTCTTATCTTCTTAATAAGTTATAGATACAATACAGAGGATAGAGACAGAATATGAAAATGTGGATTCCAAGAATAAGACAAGTCAGATGATAGTCTGTAATTTAAAGTATTATAAAGATGTCTTACTCTGGAGTAGCAAAATGTCCCAAAGATACAAAGATAGAAGATACCTTATCTCATAGTAGTCAAAACATTACAGAGTAAAGCAAAATTATAAGTTTCCAAATGATTGAGAGGTAAATTCTTAAACTGGTGAAAAGAAGCCACAAGATGGAAGAATAGGGGAAAGAAATACGACTTTTGACATGTTTATTGTAGGAAAATATTTTGGGAGTAGGTACAGGCAAATTTAGGTGTGTACTGTCACAACACAAACTATAAATACCAAATGAAACAGAGACTGACAGCTGGCTGCTAATGAGGCTCCACTCTAAGATAAAAAATAAAAATAAGAAAGTATGAAACATTTGGTGGGCCCGATGACAAGAAAAGAAACATCCTAATTTAGACATGAGAAGTTACATTATGACATTATAGATTAGGCTAGCCTCCATACAATATTATCTAGGCCTAGAATGTTTTCATCTTGAAATATATTGCTGAGTAAATTCACTCTTGTTCTTTTTGAGCTCGTGCTGGCTGGTTCAACTCAGCTGTTCTGGCTCAACCTCCTCTTCAAGCTGACTGATTCAATCTGGTTTCTCTCTTGGCCTCTCACTGAATTGCCCTGCTTGCCTTCATACTAGCTTTGGCAATCTGTTCCAGTCTTCTGGCTCCTTCTCAGTCTCTATCTTGTTCTGTCTTCACTTGTGTCTAGCTTGTTCTCTCTTTGCAACCTGTCTATTTAGAAATCTCCAGGTAAAACTCTCCTGCTCTTTTTGCACTTCCCCTTAAGTAGCTTCCCTTTATTCTGTTTTCTCATGATAACTGGGTATATCCTCTTGTGTCAAATTCTTCGCTGATTCACCATTTTGGCTGCCCTTCCACTAGCCATCATGTTTGAGCATGGCTTCTTCCTTCAACAAACTATCTCTACCTTCATTGTTTGGAAATAAAGGTAGGTATGTATGAATGGTGTGTCTATATTCCAGACAGAAGGATTAAAGATGTGTGCTAAAGACTGAGCAACATCCTACATAGAAAATTTTGTTTTTAGTACATAACAAAATCGAGGGCTTCACAGTGTGATCAAATATCCTGCAAAACTCCCTAAAGCAAATGACCTGGTAGGAACAATATGAAATGAATACTGATTTCAACACAAAATGAAGGTATATGGAGAGTAATATGTTAATGGAAGCATACTTATCTATCATCTGCTTACTTTAAGCATACAATTTTATTATTTTCAATAAAACTTTACCTGTTAAACATTTAACATAACTATTTTCTGGAAGATGTCAGTCATTGTATTATAAAAATGCATTAAATCTATAAATATAGATACACATTGTAAGATACTATTTCTATTTATACATAAACATGATACAAATTTATGCTGATGATTTAGTCATTATTTTACAAGTTTCTTATTGATTTATTTCTTCAATAATTTTATATTGAAGTCCCAAAGACATAAAAATCAAACATATTTTTCTTTTGGGAAGCTGGAGAGATGGATCAGCCAATGAAGTGTTTACAATGCAACCATGAACATTTGAGTGTGAAATTCTAGCAGACATATAAAAAGCCAGGCTCAGCATTGTATATCAGTTTCCAGCATTGATAGGGCAAGAGGACACTTTGGTCAACATTAGTGAGCTCTATTTTCAATGACAAACCCTATAGCAATGTCAACTTCCCATCTACAGATATAATTGCACACCAAACCAGTCACACTGAAACTAATAGAAAAGAAACTGGGGAAAACTCTTGACAACATAGGCACAGGGGAAAAGTTCCTGAACAGAACACCAATAGCTCATGCTCTAAGATGAAGAATTGACACATGGGATCTCATAAAATTACAAACATTCTATAAGGCAAAGGACACTGTCAAAAGGACAAAATGGCAACCAACAAATTGGGAAAAGATCTTCACCAACCCTACACCTGATAGAGGGCTAATATCCAATATATATAAAGAACTCAAGAAGTTAGACCCCAAGGAACCAAATAACCCTATTAAAAAATGGGGAACAGACCTAAACAAAGAATTTTCACCTGAAGAAATTCAGATGGCTGAGAAGCACCTTAAGAAATGCTCAACATCATTAGCCATTAGGGAAATGCAAATCAAAACAACCCTAAGATTTCACCTCACACCAGTCAAAGTGACTAAGATTAAAAACTCAGGAGACAGCAGGTATTGGCAAGGATATGGAGAAAGAGGAACACTCCCTCACTGCTGGTGGGATTGTAAGATGGTACAACCACTATGGAAATCAGTCTGGCGGTTCCTAAGAAAACTGGGCATGACGCTTCCAGAGGAGCATGCTATACCTCTCCTGGGTATATACCCAGAGGATTCCTCAGCATGCAGTAAGGACACATGCTCCACTATGTTCATAGCAGCCTTATTTATAATAGCCAGAAGCTGGAAAGAACCCAGATATCCCTCAATGGAGGAATGCATACAGAAAATGTGGTATATATACACAATGGAGTATTATTCAGCAATTAAAAACAATGAATTCATGAATTTTTTTAGGCAAATGGATGGAACAGGAAAATATCATCCTAAGTGAGGTAACGCAATCACAAAAGAATACACATGGAATGCAATCATTGATAAGTGGATATTAATTAGTCCTGAAGCTCTGAATACTGAAGATACAATTAGCATATCAAATTATTCCCATGAAGAAGGAAGAAGAGGGCCCTAATCCTGGAAAGGCTTGATCCAACATTGTAGGGGAGTACCAGGACAGAGAAAAGGGAGGGGGAAAGATAGGAGAATGGATGAAGAGAAGAGGACTTATGGGGCATATGGGGAGGGGGAACTGGGAACGGGGAAAGCTTTTGGATTGTAAAGAATATAGAAAATAAAAATATATATTAAAAAAAGAGTTTCCAAGCTCCAAAAAAAATTGCATACAGTCATATGCACAAACACTTATGTACAAAATAAAATCATCTTTTATTTTTATAATAATGTAAAAACAACCATTAAAGATGTAACCATGAAACAAATTAAAATTCAGTATGGCCAGTCTTAAATTTGATACATGTTCTGGAAAGATTTCATTTTCATTTTTCTTGAAATCCTGAAATATAACCTAGTTATGATTATATATATTGAACAGACAAGGACTCAGTAGACATCTGTCAATAGTGGCAAGCATGATAGGAAAAAATAAGAATTTAGACATTCTTAGATATTTTGATGATTAGAAGGTGCTTTTTGTCTAAGGAAAATAGATTTTGTCTTCTAAAAACTGTGTCTCAGCATTCATAAATATAAATAAACCATGTTCTTTTACCTCGTACTGGAACATTAATTATTGTTCAGCCTATCACAATCTATTTAATACCTACAGTGTGTCAACCATTATAAAAGCAACTAAAATACTCAATATTAGAAGTTCCTTCATTGTTATCCCACAGATCTATACATGCTTCATCATATATGTAGCAAATTTTGTCATATTATGTGTTTAGAAAGACTACTAGGCCTTATCATGCTAGAGGCAAATGAGAGTGGTTGCAAAAGAAGTAAACAAACATCTTGAGTTCTTTGTATATATAGGATATTAGTCCTCTATCAGATGTTGGGTTGGTGAAGATCTTTTCCGAATTTGTTGGTTGCCATTTTGTCTTTTTTTTTTAATTTTTTTATTCGATATAATTTATTTACATTTCAAATGATTTCCCTTTTCTAGCCCCCCCACTCCCCATAAGTCCCGTAAGCCCCCTTCTCTTCCCCTGTCCTCCCACCCACCCCTTCCCACTTCCCCGGTCTGGTTTTGCCGAATACTGTTTCACTGAGTCTTTCCAGAACCAGGGGCCACTCCTCCTTTCTTCTTGTACCTCATTTGATGTGTGGATTATGTTTTGGGTATTCCAGTTTTCTAGGTTAATATCCACTTATCAGTGAGTGCATACCATTTTTGACGGTGTCCTTTGCCTTACAGAAACTTTGTAATCTTATGAGATCCCATTTGTCAATTCTTGATCTTAGAGCATAAGCTATTGGTGTTCTGTTCAGGAACTTTCCCCCTGTGCCCATGTCCGCAAGGATTTTCCCCAGTTTCTTTTCTATTAGCTTCAGAGTGTCTGGCTTTATGTGGTGGTCCTTGATCCATCTGAAGTTGAGCTTAATACAAGGGGATAAAAATGGATCAATTCCTATTCTGCTGCATGCTGACCTCAAGACCAGCACCATTTGTTGAAAAGGCTTTCTTTTTTCCATTGGATGTTTTCAGCTCCTTTTTCAAGGATCAAGTGGCCATAGGTGTGTGGGTTCATTTCTGGATCTTCAATCCTGATCCATTCATCCACCTGCCTGTCACTGTACCAATACCATGCAGTTTTTAACACTATTGCTCTGTAGTATTGCTTGAGGTCAGGGATACTGATTCCCCCAGAATTTCTTTGGTTGTTGAGAATAGTTTTAGCTATCCTGGGTTTTTTGTTATTCCAGATGAATTTGAGAATTGCTCTTTCTAACTCTATGAAGAATTGAGTTGGGATTTTGATGGGTATTGCATTGAATCTGTATATTGCTTTTGGCAAAATGGCCATTTTAACTATATTAATCCAGCTGATCCATGAGCATGGGAGATTTTTCCATTTTTTTCGGTCTTCTTCCATTTCCTTCTTGAGAGTCTTGAAGTTCTTGTCATACAGATCTTCCACATCTTTGGTAAGCGTCACTCCAAGGTACTTTATGCTGTTTGTGGCTATTGTGAAGGGTGTCATTCCCCTAATTTCTTTCTCAGCCTGCTTATCCTTTGAGTATAGGAAGGCTACTGATTTGCTTGGGTTGATTTTATTACCTGCCACTTTGCTGAAGCTGTTTATCAGCTGTACCAGTTCTCTAGTGGAGTTTTTTGGGTCACTTAGGTAGACTATCATCATCTGCAAATAATGATAGTTTAACTTCTTCCTTTCCAATTTTATCCCTTTGACCTCCTTATGTTGTCTAATTGCATGAGCTCGTACCTCCAGTACAATATTGAAAAGATAAGGAGAAAGGGGGAAGCCCTGTCTAGTCCCTGATTTTAGTGGGATTGCTTCAAGTTTCTCTCCATTTAGTTTGATGCTGACTACCAGTTTGCTGTATCTTGCTTTTACTATATTTAGGTATGGGCCTTGAATTCCTGTTCTTTCCAAGACTTTAATCATGAAAAGATGCTGAATTTTTTTGAATGCTTTTTCAGCATCCAATGAAATGACCATGTGTTTTTTTTTTTCTTTGAGTTTGTTTATGTAATGGATTGCATTGATGGATTTCCCTATATTGAACCAACCCTGCATCCCTGGGATAAAGCCTACTTGATCATGGTGGATGATTGTTTTGATGTGTTCTTGGATTTGGTTGGCATGAATTTTATTTAGTATTTTTGCATCGATGTTCATAAGGGAAATTGGTCTGAAGTTCTCTTTCTTTGTTGGATCTTTGTGTGGTTTTAGTATCAGCATAATTGTGGCATCATAGAAGGAGTTTGGTTGTGTTCCTTCTGTTTCTAGTTTGTGGAATAGTTTGAAGAGTGTTGGTGTTCAGGCCCTTCTGGCCATTCAAGTCTCCATTGAGAATTTATATGATATTCTAATTGGGTTGGCTTTATAAATTAGTTTGTCTTTCTCTCCAGCAGCCTTTAATATCCTTTCTTTTTCTTTATATTTAGCTTTGATTATAATTTGTCATTGGTGTTTTCTTTTCTGGTATTGCCTATTTGGTATTCAGAATACCTCTTGTGTGATCCTCCTTAGGGTATGGTAATTTTCTTCTAAAACTTTTTTAAAGTTATACATTCTATACATTTCACCCATGTTTCTTTTCCTTCTCCCATCCTTGTTATTTGTAGGTTTTGTGTTTTCACTTTGTCCTAAATGTCCTGGATGCTTTATGCCTGGATTTTCAGATTTAACATTTTCTTTGACAAAGCTATTTTTGCCTTCTATTTTTTTTTAACATCTGAGATTCTTTCTTCTATTCCTTGTAATCTGATAATTTGTCTTAATTTTAAGTTTTTTTAACATTCTAATTTTTTTTTCATTTCCAGCTTTAATTCAGTTTGGGTTTTTGTTAGTGATTTTATTTCTTTGTTAAGTTCAATTTTCATATCTTTAATTATTCTCATTATTTTTTCTATTGTTTAATTATGCTTTCACAGATTTTATTAAGGTGTTTATTCATGTAACTTTTTTATTGGATACTTTATTTACATTTTCATGTAATTTTTTTATTTTTTTTATTTTTTTTATTTATTTATTTTTATTTATTTATTTATTTATTTATTTTTTGAGACAGGGTTTCTCTGTATAGCCCTGGCTGTCCTGGAACTCACTCTGTAGACCAGGCTGACCTTGAACTCAGAAATCTGCCTGCCTCTGCCTCCCAGAGTGCTGGGATTACAGGAGTGCACCACCACTGCCCAGCTTCATGTAACTTTTAAGGTTCTTAAACATGTTCCTAATTGCTATTTTGTAGTCCTTGTTTTATGCTTCAGCTGGATTTCACTTCTCAGGGACTTCTAGAATATTGCCTTTTAGTGGAAATATACTGTTTTGGTTGTTCATGTTTTGATTTTGTGTTGAGGTTGAGGCATTAGACCAATATTAAACAAATCATTCAATAGTCTGTATTTGTGTAATGTTGATGAGTAAGTTCATTTCAAGAAAAAAATATGAAGTTTACACAGGCAATGCACCAAAAAGAGGCAAATATATTTCTCTGTGTAGATAATAAGGAGAAAAAGTTAGCCACTGAAAAAAATACATCTTTGGAGAGATTTGAAGAATGAAAAACCATGTAACGCAAATTTCAGTGAGCAAAGAACTGCACAGCAGTTAATTCTCCCATGTGGTGGGGATAGGAAGACATGCTGCACAGGAATTTGACAACCAGAAAGCAACAGACTTCCATGCAGTTCAGAGACAAACTTTCAGGCAGCATTCAAAAGGAAAGTTGTCTTTCCAGAGAATCATATAACACTTCCTCTGGGACAACTACATTGGGCTTCAATTTGAATTCAAAAGACATTTGCAGAACTGAAAAAGTCACATCTCCAGCACTTACACAGATTGTATAATTAGCAATTAAGAACCAAAACAGTTAGGGTACTGGTAATATCTACACTTTAAATGGTGAGTTTTCTGCAGTTGTTGACACTCAAACTGAAAACTCATTGAAATGGAAGCATTATGTCAGATCAAGTGAGCCTACACTGAGATGTGCACAGAAATCTACATATGCAAGAAGAGTCTTGAGATGTAGGTCTGCAGTATCTCTCATTGTACAGAGCCCAATCAGAGTCATTTCTGACAAGCATTTTGTGCATTCCACGGTAGTTTTTCATTCTGCTGTTTGATATTTTTCCACTTCATATAAAAACCAAATAAAACAATCACCAACAAAACAATATCTTTCTGGATCTTAGGAGATGGCTCTGTGGTAAAATATGTTTGCTATGTAGGCATGAATCTTCAAAATCTCTCTCTCTCTCTCTCTCTCTCTCTCTCTCTCTCTCTTGCTCTCACTCTCACTCTCACTAGCTCTCTCTTGCTCCCTCTCTCTAGCTTGTTCTCTCTTGCTTGCTCTCTCTCGCTCCCTCTTTTGCTCTCTCTTTCTCTCTCCTTCAAGAGATCCTCTTACTGGATCCAGAAGTCCCACTCTAGTCTTTTCTGGCTTGATAATTGTCTGATGATCCCTGTATTGATTAATCAGACTGTGATGGAGAACAATGTTTACAAAACACCAAAACAGGTAATAATTCAAAAAATAACAATACCAAAATCCAGCCTGTATTCAACTACTTTTTTATAGAAATCATCATTGGAATAGGAAATGACAACCTTGACACAGTGCACAAAAAGTTTATAGGTACACATGACAATCCCGAGAAAAGCTGTCCGAGTAGGCCATGTAATCTACAAGCTTCAGGCTTAGTGAGGGACCTTACTCAAAAAAATAAATAAATAAATAAATAAATAAATAAATAAATAAATAAATAAAAAATAAAGTGGAGACCAAAAGAGGAGATCACTGACTGCTCTTCTGAAGTTCCTGAGTTCAAATCCCAGAAACCATATAGTGGCTCACAACTATCTGTAACGAGAACTGACACCCACTTCTGGAGTGTCTGAGGACAGCTAGAGTGTGCTTACATAAAATAAGTAAATAAATCTTTAAAAAGAAAAAAGAAAAAAATGAAAGAGGAAGATACTTAATGTTGAGTACTCATTTGGCTGTACAAATGCAAATAAGGGTCACACTCACTGGCATATTTTTAATAGTCTGGGGAAAATATGTAAATATAGCCATGAACCGTATAATAAGCCATAAACTGAGAGCAAAGAATATATAAGACTCATTTCTTTTTTTTTAATTTTTTATTCGATATAATTTATTTACATTTCAAATGATTACCCCTTTTCTAGCCCCCCCACTCCCCGAAAGTCCCATAAGCCCCCTTCTCTCCCCCTGTCCTCCCACCCACCCCTTCCAACTTCCCCGGTCTGGTTTTGTCGAATACTGCTTCATTGAGTCTTTCCAGAACCAGGGGCCACTCCTCCTTTCTTCTTGTACCTCATTTGATGTGTGGATTATGTTTTGGGTATTCCAGTTTTCTAGGTTAATATCCACTTATTAGTGAGTGCATACCATGATTCACCTTTTGAGTCTGGGTTACCTCACTTAGTATGATGTTCTCTAGCTCCATCCATTTGCCTAAGAATTTCATGAATTCATTGTTTCTAATGGCTGAATAGTACTCCATTGTGTAGATATACCACATTTTTTGCATCCACTCTTCTGTTGAGGGATACCTGGGTTCTTTCCATCATCTGGCAATTATAAATAGGGCTGCTATGAACATAGTAGAGCATGTATCCTTATTACATGGTGGGGAATCCTCTGGGTATATGCCCAGGAGTGGTATAGCAGGATCTTCTGGAAGTGAGGTGCCCAGTTTTCGGAGGAAACGCCAGACTGATTTCCAGAGTGGGTGTACCAATTTGCAACCCCACAAGCAGTGGAGGAATGTTCCTCTTTCTCCACACCCTCTCCAACACCTGCTGTCTCCTGAATTTTTAATCTTAGCCATTCTGACTGGTGTAAGATGAAATTTCAGGGTTGTTTTGATTTGCATTTCCCTAATGACTAATGAAGTTGAGCATTTTTTAAGATGCTTCTCCGCCATCCGAAGTTCTTCAGGTGAGAATTCTTTGTTTAACTCTGTACCCCATATTTTAATAGGGTTGTTTGGTTTTCTGGAGTCTAACTTCTTGAGTTCTTTATATATATTGGATATTAGCCCTCTATCTGATGTAGGATTGGTGAAGATCTTTTCCCAATTTGTTGGTTGCCGATTTGTCCTCTTGATGGTGTCCTTTGCCTTACAGAAACTTTGTAATTTTATGAGGTCCCATTTGTCAATTCTTGCTCTTAGAGCATACACTATTGGTGTTCTGTTCAGAAACTTTCTCCCTGTACCGATGTCCTCAAGGGTCTTCCCCAGTTTCTTTTCTATTAGCTTCAGAGTGTCTGGCTTTATGTGGAGGTCCTTGATCCATTTGGATTTGAGCTTAGTACAAGGAGATAAGGATGAGAATTCGCATTCTTCTGCATGCTGCCCTCCAGTTGAACCAGCACCATTTGTTGAAAAGGCTATCTTTTTTCCATTGGATGTTTTCAGCCTCTTTGTCGAAGATCAAGTGGCCATAGGTGTGTGGGTTCATTTCTGGATCTTCAATCCTGTTCCATTGATTCTCCTGCCTGTCACTGTACAAATACCATGCAGTTTTTAACACTATTGCTCTGTAGTATTGCTTGAGGTCAGGGGATAGTGATTTCCCCAGATTTTCTTTTGTTGCTGAGAATAGTTTTAGCTATCCTGGGTTTTTTGTTGTTCCAGATGAATTTGATAATTGCTCTTTCTAACTCTGTGAAGAATTGAGTTGGGATTTTGATGGGTATTGCATTGAATCTGTATAGTGCTTTTGGAAAAATGGCCATTTTAACTATATTGATTCTACCGATCCATGAGCATGGGAGGTTTTCCATTTTTTGAGGTCTTCTTCCATTTCCTTCTTCAGAGTCTTGAAGTTCTTGTCATACAGATCTTTCACATGTTTGGTAAGAGTCACCCCAAGATACTTTATACTGTTTGTGGCTATTGTAAAGCGGGTCATTTCCCTAATTTCTTTCTCAGCCTGCTTCTCCTTTGAGTATAGGAAGGCCACTGATTTGCTTGAGTTGATTTTATAACCTGCCACTTTGCTGAAGTTGTTTATCAGCTGTAGGAGCTCTCTAGTGGAGTTTTTTGGGTCACTTAGGTAGACTATCCTGTTGTCTGCAAATAATGAAAGTTTGACTTCTTCCTTTCCAATTTGTATCCCTTTGACCTCCTTATGTTGTCGAATTGCCCGAGCTAGTACCTCAAATACAATATTGAAAAGATAAGGAGAAAGAGGGCAGCCTTGTCTGGTCCCTGATTTCAGTAGGATTGCTTCAAGTTTCTCTCCATTTAGTTTGATGCTGGCTAACGGTTTGCTGTATATTGCTTTTACTATGTTTAGGCATGGGCCTTGAATTCCTGTTCTCTCCAAGACTTTAAGCATGAAAGGATGCTGAATTTTGTCAAATGCTTTTTCAGCATCCAATGAAATGACCATGTGGTTTTGTTCTTTGAGTTTGTTTATGTAGTGGATTGCATTGATGGATTTCCGTATATTGAACCAACCCTGCATTCCAGGGATAAAGCCTACTTGATCATGGTGGATGATCATTTTGATGTGTTCTTGGATTAGTTTGGCAAAAATTTTATTGAGTATTTTTGCATCGATGTTCATAAGGGAAATTGGTCTGAAGTTCTCTTTCTTTGTTGGATCTTTGTGTGGCTTTGGTATCAGCGTAATTGTGGCTTCGTAGAAGGAATTGGGTAGTGTTCCTTTTGTTTCTATTTTGTGGAATAGTTTGAAGAGTATTGGTGTTAACTCTTCTTTGAAGGTCTGATAGAATTCTGCACTGAAACCATCTGGTCCTGTGCTTTTTTTTGGTTGGAAGACTTTCTATGACTCCTTCTATTTCTTTAGACATTATGGGACTGTTTAGATGGTCTAGTTGGTCCTGATTTAATTTTGATATTTGGTATCTGTCAAGGAAATTGTCCATTTCCTCCAGATTCTCCATTTGTGTTGAGTACAGTCTCTTGTAGTAGGATCTGATGATTTTTTGGATTTCCTCAGTTTCTGTTGTTATATCTCCCTTTTCATTTCTAAGTTTGTTAATTTGGATACTTTCTCTGTGCCCTTTGGTCAGTCTGGCTAAGGGTTTATCTATCTTGTTGATTTTTCTCAAAGTACCAGTTCCTGGTTTTGTTGATTTTTTGTATGGTTCTCTTTGTTTCTACTTGATTGATTTCGCCCCTGAGTTTGATGATTTCCTGCCTTCTACTCCTCCTGGGTGAAATAGCTTCTTTTTGTTCCAGGGCTTCCAGGTGTGTCATTAAGCTGGTAATGTATGCTCTCTCCATTTTCTTTTTGGAGGCACTCAGGGCTATGAGTTTTCCTCTTAGCACTGCTTTCATTGTGTCCCATAGATTTGGGTATGTTGTGTTTTCATTTTCATTGTGTTCTAAAAAGTCTTTAATTTCTTTCTTTATTTCTTCCTTGAACAAGGTATCATTGAGTAGAATATTGTTCAGTTTCCACGTGTATGTGGGTTTTCTGTTGTTTTTGTTTCTATTGAAGATCACTTTTACTCCATAGTGATCTGATAGGAGGCATGGGATTAGTTCGATCTTCTTATATTTGTTGAGGTCTGCCTTGTGTCCAATTATATGGTCGATTTTGGAGAAGGTACCATGAGGTGCTGAGAAAAAGGTATATTCTTTTGCTTTAGGGTGAAATGTTCTATAAATATCAGTCAAATCCAATTGGTCCAAAGCTTCAATTAGTTTTACTGTGCCCCTGTTTAGTTTCTGTTTTCCGATCGGTCCATTGAGGAAAGTGGAGTGTTGAAGTCCCCCACAATTATTGTGTTAGGTGCAATGTGTGCTTTGAGCTTTAGTAAAGTTTCTTTTACGAATGAGGGTGCCCTTGCATTTGGCGCATAGATGTTCAGAATTGAAAGTTCTTCTTGGTGGATTTTTCCTTTGACCAGCAAGAAGTGTCCTTCTGTGTCTCTTTTGATGACTTTAGGTTGAAAGTCAATTTTATCTGATATTAGAATGGCTACTCCTGCTCGTTTCCTGTGACCATTGGCTTGTAAGATTGTCTTCCAGCCTTTTACTCTAAGGTAGTTTTTATCTTTGACACTGAGGTGTGTCTCCTGTATACAGCAAATTGTAGGGTCCTGTTTCCTTATCCAATCTGTTAGTCTATGTCTTTTTGTTGGGGAATTGAGACCATTGATGTTAAGAGATATTAGGGAATATTGATTATTACTTCCTGTCATTTTTGATGTTCTTTTTATATTTGAGTGGTTATCTTCTTTTGGGTTTGATGAAGGAAGGTAACTATCTTGCTTTTTCCAAGGGTGTAGTTTCCCTCCTTGTATTGGAGTTTTCCTCCTATTATTCTTTGTAGAGCTGGGTTTGTGGAAAGATATTGTGTAAATTTGGTTTTGTCATGGAATATCTTGGTTTCTCCATCTATGGTGAATGAGAGTTTTGCTGGGTATAGTAGTCTTGGCTGACATTTGTGTTCTCTTAGAGTCTGCATGAGATCTGCCCAGGATCTTCTAGCTTTCATGGTCTCTGGTGAGAAGTCTGGTGTGATTCTATAGGTCTTCCTTTATATGTTACTTGGCCTTTCTCTCTTACTGCCTTTAATATTCTTTCTTTGTTTAGTGCATTTGGGGTTTTGATTATTATGTGACGGGAGGTATTTCTGCTCAGGTCCAGTCTGCTAGGAGTTCTGTAGGCTTCTTGTATATTCATAGGCATCTCTCTCTTTAAGTTAGGAAAGTTTTCTTCCATAATTTTGTTGAAGATATTTGCTGGCCCTTTCAGTTGCAAATCTTCGCTCTCATCTATACCTATAATCCTTAGGTTTGGTCTTCTCATTGTATCCTGGATTTCCTGGATGTTCTGGGATACAAGCTTTTTGCATTTTATATTTTCTTTGACAGTTGAGTCAATGGTTTCTATGGTATCTTCGGCATCTGAGATTCTTTCTTCCATCTCTTGTATTCTGTTGTTTATATTTGCATCTATGGCCCCTGATTTATTCTCAAGGTTTTCTATTTCCAAAGTTGTCTCCCTTTGTGATTTCTTAGTTGTTTCTACTTCTGTTTTTAGGTCCAGGATGGTTTTGCTCAGTTCCATCATTTGTTTGTCTGTGTTTTCCTGTAATTCTTTAAGAGATTTTTGTGTTTCCTCTTTCATGACTTCTGCCTCTTGACTCAAGTTCTCCTGCATTTCTTTACGGTTTTTTTTTTTTTTTTTTTTTTTTTTTTTTTTTTTTTTTTTTTTTGCCTTTCTTCTTTATTGGCTTCTATCTCTTGGGCCTTATTCTCCTGCATTTCTTTAAGTGTTTTTTGTGTTTCCATTATACGGGTTTCTAGCTTATTCTTGTTCCCCTGTATTTCTTTAAGAGATTCATTCATGTCCTTTTTGTGTTCTTCTAGCAGCTTCATGAACAGTGATTTTAAATCCAAATCTTGTTTCTCTGGTGTGTTGGCATAACCAGGACTTGCTGATGATGGAGAGTTTGGTTCAGATGCTGCCATATTGCCTAAATTTTTGTTAGTAGCGTTCCTGCGTTTGCCCTTTGCCATCTTGTTCTCTGGAGCTAATTGGTCTTGTCTCTGGCTGGTGTTTCAGCCTCCTGAGAGGCTCTAGGGCTATTTCTGCAACACTGGATGGCTGGGTTTCCCCTGTAGCAGATTGCTGATGTGCTTTCCTCCTCTTGGGTGTCCTTGCAGCCCTAGTGTTCTTTGCCCCAGATTTTGTCTGTGAGCCAGAAGGTGCCCGTTTGCTCCTTCAGGGAGTGCTGAGGCTGTATGCTGCAGGGACCTTTTCTGCATGCTGATCTCTCTACTGGGCAGCAGCACTCCCAACCGGGTTGGTGCACACAAGGCTAGCCTAGCTGCTCAGGCCCTGAGTCTAGGCAAAGCCTGGCAGGCCAATGTCGGAGCAAAGTTCCCCTCAGCTGTGAGTGTTAATTGGGTCTGTCAGGAGGCTAGGATGGTGGCGTGCACGGGCTCCCTGAGAGTGCTGGGAGAGTCTGCTGGGCTAACAACCTCCTGTCCGGGTCAGCACACAGATGGCCCACTGAGCAGCCCAGGGCCTGGGGGCAGTCCAGGGCCTGACCGTCTGAGACCCCTGCTATGTCCGCCTCGTGCTATGCCTGTTAGCTGGTTTGGTTTTGCCTGCTAGGTCTCTCTGGCTTCCCTTAGGCAAAATGGTGGTGGTGCGCATGCTGGTCCGGGGGCGGGGGGTGGGGGGGAACTTCCTGGCCGGGTTTGCACCCCGGTGCCCCCCCCATCAGCCCAAGGCCTGGGTGCAGGCCAATGCCCGTCGGGCTTAGACCCCCACGATGTTGGTCTCGGGTTATATTTGCGTACCTCAGTCTGATTTCTCTGGTGATCGAGAACCAATATGGAGGCCTCGTAACTGACTGGCGGGAGGCAGAGTTCTGATGTGGCTTCTGTGTGGTGAAAGTCACCGTAAATCTGCCGCTGCTTGCAGCCTGGCTGGCCAGCGATGGCCAGTAGTCATGGGTGCAGGGTCTGCCTGGACCCTGTCCGCTTGGTTCTACTGCTGATGGCCCTTCCTCTGGAGCAGCCGCTGCTGCTGCTGCTGCTGCTGCTGCTGCTGCCGCCGCCGCCGCTGCCGCTCTCCGACTCATTTCTTTTTAGACAAAAATAATACTGAATTCCTCCTAGGTTCAGACAACCAACCCCTTTTGTAATTCACAGAATCAAAACAGTTGAAACGGAAGTGCTCCCTTTTGGTTTCCTTTCCCTTTACTAGCTTCACATTACACGATTTAAATAAAGGAGAGGGATATGAAAATTAAATACTCAACAGTTCAAAACAGATGAACAGAAGCAATCCTTTCTATTTATGCACAGAGTAAGAATTATTTGAAAGGCAGGCTTTGGAAGTTGAATCACAAGCCATTTGTAGATTCACAGCCATGTCATAGGTACACATGACAATGTTGAAGAGCACAGATACTACAATCATAGCCAGTAATCCACTATATTCATTATATTCCCCATTGCTGGCAAAAATACCGACAAAAACAACCCAGGAACAGATTTATTTTGCTTCACTGCACAAGGAAACACCCCATCCTGGTGTACAAATCATAGCATTAAGAACATGAACTGGCTATTCACAGTGTTTTAACAATCAAGAAGCAGAAAGAGATAAATGCTGATAATTATCTCTCATTTTTATTTATCTCGAGAGAAAAGTCTATGTAATGACACTCAGATTGAGGGAAAGGTCTTTCCACTTCTATTTGCAACCTCCCAGAGAAACAGGCTTAGAATTTTCTGTTCTAGGTGACACTCAATCTAACCACAGTGGCAGTCACTTTTAAATTATAGCACAGGAAATTCACCAGTTTTCAGTAGCTGTGAAATTGAAGAAGTTAAGTGTCATGACAAAAAAGGGAAAGGCTCTTTGGAGGTCTCTAGTAGTCCTGAGCATTTCAACCATGGCTCTGCTTGCCCTATTACTCACTAAGGTCTATTCTCTTATCTGGCTATTTCCTCCTCTTGGGGCTAACCACCAAGGTCCAGCTATCAAAAGCCAACTTTTGGGTCCCTTAATTAACATGTGCAATCAAAATGAAACTTCTCATCCTAACACTGGGTTTTCCTTTTAATCTTTATATTTTTACCTTATGGGCCACATCTGTTGCCAAATGTCTGCTGATCAATTCAAAGAACCAATTCCCCACAGTCCAAAACAATCTTTTCCCTAGAGAATGTTATAATGTTCCCAGGAGTGTTCTGTGACTGAGTAGCTATGTGAACAGCAGTGTAACCACAATTTCATTCTCACTTGTATTTTGTTTTCAAAACACCCCTTGTTTTTGTCCAAGCTCTACCCCTCACTTACCTGGCAACAGCCAGATGTGCCCCCTCACTACAAAAGGGGCTGCTTGCCCCCTCTGCTCTCTCTTGCTCTTGACTTCTTGTTCTCCTCTGTCTTCTTGCCCCTTCCCCCATCTCTCCTCATTCACTTTCCCCTACTCTTGCCATGCGCTCATAGCCAGCCTCTACTCCTCTATTCCTCTCTCTCTCTCTCTCTCTCTCTCTCCCTCCCTCCCTCCCTCCCTCTCTCTCCCCCTTTCTCTATTTCTATTACTCTCTTAGCTCCCCTCCCCAGTTCCTGAATAAAATCTGTTGTATATTATACTTTCTTGTGACTGCTCCCTCAAGGGGAAGCAGAATCCTATTTTCCATATGGTCTTTCTACCTCTCTCCCCTTGCTCCATCTCTACTTCTTCTTCTCTTGGTCCATCTCCTACTTTTCCCTCTCTGGAAAGCCTCCCTGTTTCCTCCACCCAGCTAAGTGGCTGACCAGCTCTTTATTGACCAATCAGAAGGTGATGGAGAAGAATGTTACAAACACTGGCACAAGCAAAGTTTCATAAAAATAATAATGCCAAAGTCCAGCCTGAACTCAACTCTCTGCTGAGGTATAGAAATTAGCATTTGAGTAATAGGATAATCATTATACAGTGCACAAAACATCTCTCCAAAAAATTAAAGACTAACTAGAAAATAAGCTTAGATATTAAGTAGAATTTACCCAAACAAGAATGTGATCTCTGTTCTTTCCAAGCATTTTTGTTTGTTTGTTTACTTCTTTTTTATTTTTTTTATTTTTTTATTTTTTTAATTTTTTTATTTATTTTCTATATTCTTGGTTTACATTCTAGTAGCCTTCCTCTTTCCCAGTCCCCACCCCCATATGTTCCATAAGTCCTATTCTCTCCATCCATTCTCCTGTCTTTCCCCCCTCCCTTTTCTCTGTCCTGATACTCCCCTACTATGCTGGATCAAGCCTTTCCAGGATTAGGGCCCTCTTCTTCCTTCTTCATGGGAATAATTTGATATGCTAATTGTATCTTCAGTATTCAGAGCTTCAGGACTAATTAATATCCACTTATCAATGATTGCATTCCATGTGTATTCTTTTGTGATTGCGTTACCTCACTTAGGATGATATTTTCAAGTTCCATCCATTTGTCTAAAAAATTCATGAATTCATTGTTTTTAATTGCTGAATAGTATTCCATTGTGTATATATACCACATTTTCTGTATGCATTCCTCCATTGAGTGATATCTGGGTTCTTTCTAGCTTGTGGCTATTATAAATAAGGCTGCTATGAACATAGTGGAGCATGTGTCCTTATTGCATACTTAGGAATCCTCTGGGTATATGCTCAGGAGAGGTATAGAAGGGTCCTTTGGAAGTGTCGTGCCCAGTTTTCTTAGGAACTGCCAGACTGATTTCCATAGTGGTTGTACCATCTTACAATCCCACCAGCAGTGAGGGAGTGTTCCTCTTTCTCCACATCCTCACCAACACCTGCTGTCTCCTGAGTTTTTGACCTTAGCCATTCTGACTGATGTGAGGTGAAATCTCAGGGTTGTTTTGATCTGCATTTCCCTATTGGCTAATGATGTTGAGCATTTCTTAAGGTGCTTCTCGGCCATCCGAATTTCTTCAGGTGAAAGTTCTTTGTTTACGTCTATACCCCATTTTTTAATAGGATTATTAAGCTGGCTGAGAAAGAAGTTAGGGAAATGACACCCTTCACAATAGCCACAAAAAATATGAAGTACCTTGGTGTGACTCTAACCAAACAAGTGAAAGATCTTTACAACAAGAACTTCAGGTCTCTGAAGAAGGAAATCAAAGAAGACCTCAGAAAATGGAAAAATCTGCCATGCTCGTGGACTGGCAGGATTAATATATTTAAAATGGCCATCTTGCCAAAAGCAATATACAGATTCAATGCAATCCCCATCAAAATCCCAACTCAGTTCTTCACAGAATTGGAAAAAGCAATTCTCAAATTTATCTGGAACAACAAAAAACTCAGGATAGCTAAAACTATTCTCAACAGTAAAAGAACTTCTGGGGATATTAGTATCCCAGACCTCAAGCAGTACTACAGAGCAATAGTGTTAAAAACTACATGATATTGGCACAGGGACAGGCAAGTGGGCCAATGGAATAGAATTGAAGAGACAGAAATGAATCCACACACCTATGGTCACTTGATCTTCCACAAAGGAGCTGAAAGCACCCAGTGGAAAAAAGATAGCCTTTTCAGCAAATGGTGCTGGTTCAATTGGAGGTCAGCATGCAGAAGAATGCGAATTGATCCATTCTTATCTCCTTGTACTAAGCTCAACTCCAAGTGGATCAAGGACCTCCACATAAAACCAGACACACTGAAACTAATAGAAAAAAAACTGGGGAAAACCCTTGAGGACATAGGCATAGGGGAAAAGTTCCTGAACAGAACACAAATAGCTTATGCTCTAAGATCAAGAATTGACAAATGGGATCTCATTAAATTACAAGGTTTCTGTAAGGCAAAGTACACCATCAAAAGGACAAGTTGTCAACCAACAAATTAGGAAAAAATCTTCCCCAACCCTATATCAGATTGAGGGCTAATATCCCCTATATACAAATAACTCAAGAAGTTAGACACCAGAAAACCAAATAACCCTATTAAAAAATGGGGTACAGAACTAAACAAAGAATTCTCACCTGAAGAACTCTGGATGGCTGAGAAGCATCTTTAAAAAAAATGCTCAACTTCATTAGTCATTAGGGAAATGCAAATCAAAACAACCCTGAGATTTCACCTTACACCAGTCAGAATGGCTAAGATTAACAACTCAGGAGACAGCAGGTATTGGCTAGGATGTAGAGAAAGAGGAACACTCCTCCACTGCTGGTGGGGTTGCAAACTGGTACAACCACTCTGGAAATCAGTCTGGAGGTTTCTAAGAAAACTGGGCCCGTCACTTCTGAAAGATCCTGCTATTCCTCTCCTGAACATATACCCAGAGGATTCCCCAGCATTTAATAAGGATACACGCTCCACTATGTTCATAGCAGCCTAATTTATAATAGCTAGAAGCTGGAAAGAACCCAGGTATCCCTCAACAGAAGAATGAATACAAAAAATGTGGTATACATACACAATGGAGTACTATTCAGACATTAGAAACAATAAATTCATGTAATTTTTAGACAAATGGATGGTGTTGGAGAACATCATACTAAGTGTGGTAACCCAGGCTCAAAAGATCAATCATGGTATGCACTCACTAATAAGTGGATATTATCCTAAAAATTTAGATTACCCAAAACATAATCCACACATCAAATGAAGTACAAGAAGAACGGAGGAGTGGTCCCTGGTTCTGGAAAGACTCAGTGTAGCAGTATAGGGCAAAATCAGAACAGGGAAGTGGGAAGGGGTGGATGGGATAACAGGGGGAGAGAAGTGGGCTTATGTGACCTTCAGGGAGTGGGGGGGGCTGAAAATGGGAAATCATTTGAAATGTAAATAAAAAATATATCGAATGAAAAAAAAGAAACAGAAGGAATACTACCCAACACATTGTATGAAGCCACAATTATGCTGATAGTGAAACCACACAAAGATCCAACAGAGAGAATTTCAGACCAATTTCCCTGATGAATATTGGTGCAAAAATATTCAATAAAATTCTTGCCAACTGAATCCAAGAACACATCAAAATGCTCATTCACCATGATCAAGTAGGCTTCATCCCAGGGATGCAGTAATGGTTCAATATACGGAAATCCATCAATGCCATCCACTACATAAACTCAAACAACAAAAAAAGACATGGTCATTTCATTAGATGCTGAAAAATCTTTTGACAAAATTCAGCATACCTTCATACTAAAAGTCTTGGAAAGAACAGGAATATAAGGCCCATACCTAAACATAGTAAAAGCAATGTACAGCAAACTGGTAGCCAACATCAAACTAAATGGAGAGAAGTTTGAAGCAATCCCACTAAAATCAGGGACTAGACAAGGCTGGCCTCTCTATATATATCTTTTCAATATAGTACTTGACATTCTAGCTAGAGCAATTAGACAATATAAGGAGATCAAAGGGATACAATTTGGAAAGAAAGAAGTCAAACTATCACTATTTGCAGAAGATATAGCATAGTTAAGTGATCTAAAAAAACTCCTCCAAAGAACTCCTACAGCTGATAAACAACTTCAGCAAAGTGGCTGGTTATAAAATCCACTCAAGCAAATCAGTGGCCTTCCTATACTCAAAGGATAAGCAGGCTGAGAAAGAAATTAGAGAAATGACAGCTTTCACAATAGCCACAGACAAGATAAACTATCCTGGTGTGACTCTAACCAAACAAGTGAAAGATCTGTATGACAAGAACTTCAGGTCTCTGAAGAAGGAAATCGAAGACCTCAGAAAATGGAAAATCTTCCATGCTCATGGATTGGCAGGATTAATATAGTAAAAAAAAAATGGCCATCTTGCCAAAAGCAATATACAGATTCAGTGCAATCCCCATCAAAATCCCAACTCAGTTCTTTATAGAGTTAGAAAGAACAATTATCAAATTCAGAGAGCTAAAGCTCTCCTCAACAGTAAAAGAACTTCTGGGGGAATTAGTATCCCTGACTTCAAGCAATACTACAGAGCAATAGTGTTAAAAACTGCATGGTATTGGTACAGTGACAGGCAGATAGATCAATGGAATAGGATTGAAGATCCAGAAATTAACCCACACACCTATGGTCACTTGATCTTTGATAAAGATGCTAAAACCATCCAGTGGAAAAAGGATAGCCTTTTCAGCAAATGGTGCTGGTTCAACTGGAGGTCAGCATGCAGAAGAATGTGAATTGATCCATTCTTATCTCCTTGTACTAAGCTCAACTCCAAATGGATCAAGGACCTCCACATAAAACCTTACACACTAAAACTAATAGAACAGAACCTAGGGAAGACCCTTGAGGACATGGGTACAAAGGAAAAGTTCCTGAACAGAACACCAATAGCTTATGCTCAAAGATCAAGAATTGACAAATGGGACTTCATAAAATTGCAAAGTTTCTGTAAGGCAAAGGACACTATCAAAAGGACAAAACAGCAACCAACAAATTGGGAAAACATCTTCATCAACCCTACATATGAAAGAGTGCTAATATCTAATATATACAAAGAACTCAAGAAGGTAGACTCCAGAGAGCCAAATAATCCTATTAAAAATGGGGTACAGAGCTAAACAAAGAAGTTTCACCTGAAAAAGTTTGAATGACTGAGAAGCACCTTAAGAAATGTTCAACATCATTAATTATGGAAATGCAAATGAAAACAACCCTGAGATTTCACCTCACACCAGTCAGGATGGCTAAGATTAAAAACTCTGGAGATAACAGGTATTGGTGAGAATGAGGAGAAAGAGGAATACTCCTCCACTGTTGGTGGGAATACAAGCTGGTACAACCACTCTGGAAATCAGTCTGGCAGTTTTTCAGAAAACTGGGCATGACACTTCTGGAGGACCCCATTATACCACTCCTGGGCATATTCCCAGAGGATTCCCTGGCATGCAATAAGGACACATGCTCCACTATATTCATAGCAGCCTTATTTATAAGAGCCAGAAGCTGAAAAGAATCCAGATGTCCCTCAGTGGAGGAATGGATACAGAAAATGTGGTATATACACACAATGGAAAACTACTCAGCAATTAAAAACAATTAATTCATGAAAATTTTAGGCAAATGGTTAGAAATGGAAAATATCATCCAAAGTGAAGTAACCCAATCACCAAAGAATACACATGGATGCAGTGACTGATAAGTGGTTATTAATTAGCCCAGAAGCTCTGAATACTCACGACACAATTAACATTTCAAATGATTCCCAAGAAGGAAGGAAAGGGTCCTGATCCTGGAAAGGCTTGATCCAGCATTTTAGGGGAGTACCAGTAGAGGGAAATGGGAGGGTGGTGATTGGGGAATGGGTGGAGGGAAGAGGGCTTATGGGACTTATGAGGAGGGGGTAACAGGTAAAGGGGAAAGCATTTGGAATGAAAACAAAGAATATAGAAAATAAAAAAGAGAATGCCTCACAAAAGCTTTATTGCAAATGCACTAATCTGGACCCTGAAAATCTAGAAGGTAAGCAACTTCTGATGACCTATTTTTCCCAGAGCTACCCTGACATAAGAGCCAAACTTAGAATGTTGTTGGGGATTGTGGCTAACTCCACAGGCAGAAGTCTTGGTTGTGGACTTCAAAGTGTACTATGAGAGAGTCAAGAAAACCTGAAAAAAGAAATGCCACATGCTGGCAAAGACTGTCTGACCAGCTTCAGCTACTACTCCAGACCCCTGGCCTTCTAAGGCTCAGAGACCACCAGGCCCCTGCTATAGATGTGGTCAACAGGGTCACTGGGTAAGGGCTTGTCCTACCCCGGGCAAGCTAAGAGGACCATGTCCTAGGTGACATCAGGAGGAGCATTGGGTTGTTGATATCCCTAAAATTGCATAGAACAGAGGGCCATCACTCCCCAGTATTCCTTCAACCAACTTCCTTGGCTTGGCTATGGATAACTGAAGGGGTCTGATCTCCTTAGACTCAACTACTCCTATCACTAGCAGAGAGCCCTGGGTAGCTATCGTTGTATGTGTGCAGCATATCTACTTGCTCTTGGATACCAGGATCACTTACTCTGTCCTGACTGAGTTTTGTGGTCTCACTTTACCTTTGTGTTTTCCTATCATCATGATAGGAAGACAACCTTATCTTCCTCCCTCTTCCTCTGGACAAACTTCCAGATCTTACTACTAAGTAGGGTACCACTTGCATTTTCAGGAGGGTACCTCTCACCCGTTCTTTTTTTGGTAATGCTGACATGTCCTGTCCCCTTATTGGGAAGGGATCTTTTACCTAAGTTGGGAGCACCTATTTCCTTTGCTCCTCCCACTCACGTGAACCCAATCTTGCCAGCAGTTCCTCTGTTCCATCTAGCCAGTCAACCTACTAACACTATCATGTTGTTTCCTTACCACCTTCTCAGGTGGACCCCAAAGTTTGGGATGTCTAGAACTCCTCTGTTGCTAAACATCATTCGCCTGTTTTCATACAGTTACTGGACTCTACCAGGTATATCACCCAAGCTCAATACTCACCCCCTCTCCAGAGCCTCAGGGTCTTAAGCCTAACATTTCTGACATCTTAAGGAATAAATTCCTTCATCCTACCTCTTCCTCCTTTAACACCCCTATACTAGCAGTTAAGAAACCCAGTGGAACCTGGTTCAAGACCTCAAACACATTAGTTCTGCAGTGGCACCCCTCTATCCTGTTGTATCTAACCCCTATATACTTCTTTCCACTATCCCCTCAGGAACTTCTCATTTCTCAGTCCTAGATCTCAAGGATGCATTTTTCTCTATCCCCCTTGATGCCCATTCATAGAACATATTTGCCTTTACCTGGGCAGATCCAGACATCCACTTTTCTACCCAACATACCTGGACTGTTTTATCTCAGGGATTTCTAGAAAGCTGACACACATAATTGTCCAGGCCCTAGCTTCTGAGTTTGTCTTTTTATCTCTCTCTAAATCTAGGATTGTAGTTTATGTATATGATGTCATTCTCTGTAGCCCCTCTCTAAAGACTAGCAAAGCTGACACCTCTGCTCTTCTAAAATTCCTTTCCAGTTCAGGCTACAGGGTCTTACCTTCTAAAGTCCAATTGTTCACGCCTCAGGTCACCTATTTGGGACTAACAATTACCCCAACCCATAAGGCTTTTACCTTAGATAGAAAGAATTTGATTTAGTCTCTAACAATTTCTTCTACAAAGGAAGAGATTTTATCATTTTTAAGAATGGGTAGCTTTTTATATTCCTGGGTTCCTTTCTTTTCCCTCCTTTCTCACCCTTTATATGAAGCAGCACTAGGAAGGACCCACCAATGAACTTCTCCTCAAACCTGCTACCAAGCCCTTTCAGAGGCTCCAACAGGCTCTCAAGGCCCCCAACCTTACATCTCCCTGACCTGACTCATCCTTTTTCCCTATATGTAACTGAAAAGGAGGGACTTGGTCTTGGAGTCTTAATTCACCTAATGGGACCTTCTTTTGCACCTGTAGAATACTTGTCAAATAAACTAGATCTAACCTCCCAGGGATGGGTACCTTGTATTTGTACCTTAGCAGCTGCTGAACTCTTTATTTGAGAGTTAAAAAAAAACTAACCTTGGGGTTGCCTATAACTCTCCTCTCTTCTGATAACCTGTCACAGCTTCTCACTTACAAAAGACTTACACACACTACCTCCCTCACGGGTTCTGCCTCTTCAGGTAGTGCTAATAGAAGATTCCACACTCACCTTCCAATCATGACTTCGTTTTAATATTTCCAATCTTCTTCCTTGACCTAATATTAACCACTCTCTTTCTTACTCCTGCACTGAAACTTTAGAGGAACTATTACCTCATCCTTCCCACATACAGGAGGGCACATTGCCTCTAGCCAATCATACTTGGTATTCATATGTAAGCTCCTTTCTATATGAAGGGACTAGAAAAGTTGGCTATGCCATAGTGTCAGAAACTAAGGTGGTGGAGGCACAAGCTCTTCCTGCTCACACCATTAATCAACAGCCTGAACTAATAGCCCTTACCCATGCCTTTTAATTGGCACAGGGACAATCCTTCAACATCTACACAGATTCCAACTATGCATTCCATATCCTCCTGTCTCATGTTGCTATCTGGAAGGAGTGCTAATTACCTACCATGAAAGGAGGATCAGTAACTAATGTAAACCACATTATGGCCATGCTAAACGCCTCCTATCTCCTCACAGCTATTGTGATTGTCCACTGCAGATCCCACTTGATAGATGACTCTATTGTCTCCAAGGAAAACAACTGAGCCAATGAGGCAGCTATAGCTGTGGCCTTTGGGTGCCTGGACCCATTTCACCCTCCTTAGGACATCCTTACACTGCAACATCCCCATCCTCACCCACTGATACTTGCCAAACTCTGTGCTATCCTCACCAACACCTTCATCCTAATAGCCAAATATGGTTTTCTTTTGTCAAGACACACATACAGCCTACTCCTGAGGACTTAAGTTTCTTAAAATCTATCACTGCTTCTTGCAAAATCTGTCAGATGTCAGACTCCAACTTGAGGTACCTTAGTACTCCTTTTCCTACACATCAGGATATAGGTTCTCTTCCTGGAACTGACCGACAAGTTGATTTTACCCATATTCCTCCTGTTAGATATGCCAAGTATCTGCCAGTCTTGGTGGACACATTCTCAGGGTGGGTGGGGTATATCCCACAACAAACAAAAGGCCTCAGACAGTCTCTGATCTCCTCCAAGAGATTATTCCCGGTTTGGTGTGCCAACCTCCCTCTAGTCAGGCAATGGTCCTGAATTTACTTCCCAGATTTTTTTAAAATTCTATCTAAGGTCCTAGACATTCCCTGACATCTTCACATTGTCTAGCACCATAAATATTCAGGTAAGGTAGAAAGAACTAACAACACTTTTAAAACCACTCTTGCTAAGCTGTCACAGGAACTTCACCTTGACTGGGTAAAACTCCTACCTCTGGCTCTTTTCAGGCTATGAACACTCCCAGAGCAACCTATCCTCATCTCACCCTTTGAACTCATGTATGGACGTCCAGTCTTATCTCCTGGTCTTTCACCTAAATGCTCTCCCCTCCCAGACCATCTACTCACTCTATTGCTTGGCCACCTCCATTCTCTCCTATGGAACTTTGCTGACAACCATCTACCACAGCCACAGTCTGTCTCCTGTCCACTGCCTGTCAACATTGGGGACCATGCCCTTCTATCCCTTACATATAATTCACCCTCACCCCTCTCTCCCAAATGGCAGAACCCTTTTAAGGTAATTCTCGTGACCACTACAGCAGCTACACTTGAGGGACTCTTTCATTGGTTTCATCTGTTTTTCCTCAAACCTTTCATTCCTCCATCTAAAAATGACTCTTCTTCATATATGTTGACTGTAACAGGACCATGCAGTGGATATCGAGAACACCCACCTTGTCCCCAATCCCAGAAAATGGGGCTCCACTCCGGCAGCCTAGCCTGATCTCACTGGATTAGACATGGGTTTCTGGTCTACCCCCTGTTCTTCGTGTCCATCCAGAGCAGCCCTTACATCTGGAGATTTGAAGTTCAAGAACCCCCCACAGATAACAAACAGTCTTTCCAAATAAGGTCAGGAAACTGCTCCAAAGCTGGATGCCAGGAACCAATCCAAATGGCTATCATCTCTGTATCTGTTATCCCATCTAAATATTATGATCTCTATACTTCCTTTCTCTTTGACAAGACAATATTTTATTGTAGAAAATGGCCAGATAAATATGAGGGCTGCCCATATTGGTCTTGTCAGAAACATATGCTATGATCACAGACCAATCATTTCCTCTATCACTCTTCATCTATCACTCAATCTTCAGGTAAGATAGAAACACTTTTCTTCTATATACAAGACACATCGGATTCCAGGTGGAGCACACGAGTTTTTGGCAAGCTCTACCATAAAAAGCCAGGGTCCCCAGTAAATACTATCTATATCCAGAGAAAATATGTCCCAATTGCCCAACCCCTAGACATCAGAAAAGTAGGGGAGATATTTAAATACTCCTCCGAGGTCCTTACCTCTTTGACATTACCCCTCATAAATGGCACTATCTTGTCATTTTGCCTTTTACTTCAGACCTTGACCTCGGTGCACCAATTCCTTAATGTCACCAGGTGTGGTAGCTTTAAAGAATGCTGGTTATGTGTACCCCCTGGAAATAACTCATAATTGCCACTTACAGCCTCTCCAGTGATACTGCAAAATAACCTTACCTCACCTGTTGTCAGCTGCCCTCGCTCAGATGTTGCCATGACTCCTTACTTTATCTCTATCCCTCTCTTTGGCATGGTAAACTGTATTAAGACCTCTGGGACACATTCCATAGAAATGCTAAGCTCCCTAGACTGCAATAGAACCATAATCCTTGATATATCATATATGCCACAATGCTCTGCAGTCCAGAACACATCAATTCTTTGTGGCACTCAGTTATATCATCACCTACCTGGCAGCTGGTCAGGAGTTTGCAAGTTGGTACTCCTTTTCCCTGAACTTGGAGTAATCCAGGAAAATTATAGTTGTAGATATGATAGCTGTCTGACTTAAGAGGGCAGTTCATGTCATGTCACTCTTGGTTGCTAAGGGAACAGCTGTAGGTGTTGGTACTGGAGTTTCATGGATAATGACTTCCATGACCCAACATAATACATTCACTTCCCAGTTTAAAAGTGATCTTCAAGAAATTACTGAAACTGTGTTTAATATCCTGAAACTGATTGATTATTTGGCAGTGATTGTGCTTCAGAACTGACAGGGGCCTAGATGTCCTGACAGCTAAAGAAGGTGCTCGAAGGTGCTCTTTTCCTGTTTCTCTTAGAAGAATGCTGTTTCTACATCAACCAATCCGGGATAGTGAGAAATAAAATCCAGGGGCTACAGTCAGATATAAAGAATTTCAGGGATCGTGACACCCCCCCCCCCCCCCCGGTTCTGGGATTTTTGAAAACCCTATATAGAAGTAGATACTCCCTTCTGTAATACCTTTTCTAGTCATCCTCCTGGTGTTATTTCTTCCTCCCTGCCCCATTAACCTTGTTTCTACTTTCCTTCAAAAAAAAAAAAAAATTCTAACCAAACTATTAATCAGTTCCTGTTACATGGTTACCAGCCACTGCCCACAGAGGAGCTGCTCTCCACAAAGGAACCTGATGGCATCCACTGTGGGCCACAATGAGGAAAGTCAGCTACACCCCAAGATTGATGATGCCTTTAGACAGCAGGAAGCAGCTTAAGAGACAGGACACCCTAATTCCCTTTCTCCATTGGCTTCTCCCTCCCCCTTTTATTTTTCTCTTTATAATAATAAGGAGGGAGGAATGTTGGTATCAGGACCCCTGAAACCTGTGACATCAGGTAGGTGACAGCACAACCTGCACACCTGTTGTCAAGGCAACAGCCACCATATTCACAGAATCTACTTGGCTACCCACCCAACTTTATCTGTGACTATGTCGTTATCCCTGTATAAAGAAAGGCCCCTCTGATCTCTCTTTGTCTTCACCTCCTTCTCTTTATACTGACACCTTGCCCCTTCTCTTTTCACTGCAACATGAATAAACCTCACATGGAAATTTTTGGCTTGGTCAGGTCTTTCTGGAGCTGCCCAACAGTACTAACACCTCGAGACAAAATTAATAATCAGAGAGAATGACAGCCAGGCTAGATGACCAGGTTGCCATATGGTAAACTCAGTGGCTATGTTGAGTCCCATATTCTTGGGAGAAAGAGGCCCACCTATGCTTATGGATTCGGTCTATGCCTGCAAAAGCCCAAGAAAGGGGTCACAACCTCTTTCATGAAGGGGTGTCTACCAAGGGTTAGAGGATCTAGAACAAGGTTCAGTGAAAAGACCAGACATAGACACTGAATATCTTTGTCCTCAGAAGCTGCAGAGGGGTGGCTCTGAGCTCAACAACACTACCCTGGGACAAGGGGGATGCTTACCCTGAGCAGTTGGGGAAGGGAAGCTTATCAGTTCTCCAAAGTTTAGGCTAGTGAGTGATGCCTCTCCACCTGGTAGCAGGGGGCATGCAAACCTGTAGAGTTTCTAAATCCTAGTCACAGCACAACATGTTGTGTTTTACAAAACTATAGGGAGAGAGAATATGTTTGGTGATGTCAGGTGTGGGGAAAGAGGGTGCCTCTGTGGGCTCATTCTGAGGTATCTCCTTCCCCAAGGGACCAGCCCCATGAAGGTATATTATAGAATAGAGTTTATTCAGGGCCTGAGAAAGAGGAGTTGAGAGTGTAGTAGAGACAGAGAAAGGCAGAGAGAGAGACTAGAGGAATAGAGGCCATCCATGAACATTTGAAGAGAGAGAGGGGGGAACAGGAATAGGAAGAGATGGGGAAGGGGCTGGAGGACAAAGTGAGAGCAAAAAAGTAAGAGAGAGAAGGGGGCAAGTAGCCCCTTTATAGTGAGCCAGACACACATGGCTTTTGCCAGGTAACTGTGAGGTAAAACCCAGACAAAATGCTAACAGCTTTAATATAGAATTCATATGATTAGAGGCAGAATATTCCTGTGAAAAATCCAACATTTTCTCATGATAGTAATCTTAGAGAAACAAGCTATATACCATAAGATAATAAAGGTAGTTTCCAGTAATTCTTGTATAAACCTACATGAAGAGAAACTCAAAACATTTTAGTAAAATCAGAAAGAAGAGAATAATGCCTATTCTCTCCATACATATTCAATATAGTATGAAGTCTGAGAATAATAAGACAACAGAGGAAGATGAAGAGAAGTAAAACTATCTTTATTTCCAGATGATATGACTTATGCATCAAAAAACCCATTGAATTTACCAAGAAATTTCAACACTTGATACAACTTTCAGTAAATTAGCAAGATATATAACACACAGAGATCACTAGTCTTCCTATATATAAATGAAAAGCAAACTGAGACAAAATAAAGGAAATAGTACATTTCACAGTAGCATCAATAAAATAAAATATCTTGGCATAACACTAGCCAAGTATAGCATTTGGAAGCTGTGTGACCAAGGAACAGGCCCAGGGCAAGTATAGTGTTGAAGCTTGTCCATACCCTGGAAATCTCATCCTACAATTGGCAGTAGGATTATTTCCTCCATGCTCCATATCTGCTTGTCCCAGAGTTTATAGCCCTGTGTCCACACCTTTGTCACACAGGTATCCATGTAACCAAATAATGCTTCCTCTACCTTTATAAGGTTATTTTCAGGTGTTCATTAGCACCTGAAATTCTGCTTTATGCAAATAATACATCCCCAGGTCACTGGATCTGGCCAATAATGTACAGCTACTTTACCTCTATTTACTCCACAAAGGTTTAAATAGCCCTTGTTCTCCACATTAAAATGAACTGTCTCCCTCCTACCAGTATGTTCTCAATATGATTCCTGTCTCCTGAGGTCATTCACGCCATGGTATTTTGGTTCTGTGGTGTTCCCTGACTAAGGGTCCACTATTTGTGACTGCAGGGTGATAACACTTCTATGTGTTTGGAAGCAGAGTCTGAACAGTATCCCAGCAAGTGAAATGCTATATAATTAATCATTAAAGATATTGAAGACAAGAAAAGATGGAAAGATATCCCATACTCATGGGTTGGTAAGACTAATTATGTGTAAATAGCCATTGTCCCAAAAGCAATCTACAGATTTAACACAATCTCTATAAAACTTATAACACAATTCCTCAGAGAAATTGGAAACACAAATACTCAACAAAATAAAACTAACTAACCAAACAAGCAAACAAGCAAACAAAACACTAATTGTAAGATTAATCTGGAAACACAATTCCCCTGATAGCTAAAACTATCCTGAATAATAGAAGAAGGACTGGAAGGTATCAGAATCCCAGAATACAAGTATACTACAGAGAAACTGTAATAAAAATTAGTATGGCATGGACATAAAAACAGAAATGCTCGCCATCAGACTAAATTCCAGACAAAATTCCATATACCTATTGACACTGATTTTTGACATGATAAAATATTCTTGGAGAAAGGGCAGCATCTTCAACAAATGCTGATAATAAAACATGCAAACAGGTCCATAGATCTTTATCACCCTGCTTGAAATTCAACCACGAATGAATCAAGGACCCCAACAGAAGACCAGGCACCCTAAATCTGATAGCAAAGATGTTTGAAATAGTCTTGAACTCATTAGCAGAAGAAAAGAATTTCCAAACAAGACACCAATAGAACAGTCACTAAGATCAACAAATAATAAATGAGACTTCATAAAACTGAAATCTCTTGTAAATCAAAAGATATCATCATTCAGATAGTTGCTATCTACAATATATAAATCTAAAAAAATGAGCATCCATTAAAAATAGATGACAAAAATAAACAGAATTATCAAATTATGGCTGAGAAAGACATTGAAAAATATTCAATGTCCTTATTCAGCAGGGAAATACAAATTAAAACTACTTTGATATTTCATCATAAACTAGTCAAAATGTCAAATATAAATAAAACAAATGACTGAATTTGTTAGGAAAGACATCATAAGAGGGATGCTTATGTACTGGTAGTAGAAATGAAAACTTGTACTGATACTATGGAAGTGTTGGGACACTGGAAAAACATCTACTTTTAATACAGTTTATACTACAACTCTTGGGCATATATACAATGAACTCTGCATCCTACTGCAGAGATACTTGCCCATTCATGTTCAATGTTGCTGTCTTCACAGCATCCAGAAATAGTAAACAGACTGGATTTCATTTAATGGATGAATGAATAAAGAAAATATGGTAAATTTACACAGTGGAACATCTAGCTCTTGAGAAAAATGAAAATTATGAAACTTGTGGGTAAATAAATGGAGTTAGAAAAGAAATCTGGGTGAGGTAACTCAGACCTCAACAGACAAATGTTGTATATTATCTCTTATATTTGCATTTTAGCTTTTAAGTGTTCTGCACACTTCAGTCCAAATACCAGTAAAACTTATAAAGTGCTAGAGCTACTGTTGTGAGCACAGGCCACTATGCTGCTGCTCGCCTGTCGCTCCCAATCAGGCAATAGATATCTCAAAAGACCTAAAATCCAAGATGGCCACCCTCAAGAGTCGTCAATCTTCTTAAGGAAGAACAGGTCCCCCAGAACAAGATTATAGTTGTTGGGGTTGGTGCAGTTGGCATGGCTCGTGCCATCAGTATCTTAATGAAGGATTTGGCAGATAAGCTTGCCCTTGTTGATGCCATGGAAGACAAACTAAAGAGAGAGACGATGGTTCTCCAGCATGACAGCCTTTTCCTTTACACCAAAATTCGTCTCCAGCAAAGACTATACTGTAACTGCAATCTTCAAGCTGGTCATTATCACAGTGGGGGCAGTCAGCAAGAGGCAGAGAGCCACCGACTCACTCTGGTCCAGTGAAACATGAACATCTTCAAGTTCATCATTCCCAACATTATGAAGTACAGTCCACATTGCAAGCTGCTTATTGTCTGAAATCCCATGGATATCTTGACCTACACGGTTTCAAAAATCAGTGACTTCCCCAAAAGTCGAGTTGTTAGAAGTGCTCTCAAACTAGATTCAGCTAGGTTCTGTTACCTGATGGGAGAAAGGTTATAAATTTCCCCACTGATCTGTTATGGGTGGGTCCTGGGAGAACATGGCGACTCTAGTGTGCCTGTGTGGAGTTGGATGGCCATTGCCAGCATCTCCCTGAAGTTTCTGAACCCAGAACTAGGAACTGATACAGGTAAGGAGCAGCAGAAGGATGTTCCCAAGCAGGTGGTTGACAGTGGCTACAAGGTTATCAAAATGAAAGAATATACATCTGGGGCCATTGGCCTCTGTGGCAGACTTGGTTGAGAACATAATGAAGAACGTTAGGCTGGTGCATTCAATCTCCACCATGATTATGGATCTCTATGGAATCAATGATGATATCTTCCGCAATGTCCCATGAATACATAGACAAATTGGAATCTTGGATGTTGTGAAGGTGACACTGACTCCTGAAGAAGAGGCCCATGTGAAGAAGAGTGCAAATACCCTCTGGGGAATCCAGAAGGAGCTGCAGTTCTAAAGGTTTCCCAGTGTCTTAGCACTTTCCTGTGCAAGCTGTAGCTGGGACACACACTTCTCATCTGAGTTGTGGTTAGTACAATTGTGTTGAGGTGATCTGGAGAAAAAATTCTCAGTTCCCACAGCTCTACCCTGCTGCCAAGTGGTCCGTGTGTAGTGGTAACCTGGTTAGTGTGACAGTCCCACTGTCTCTGAGACACCCTGCCAACTGTGTACAGTCTTCAATCACCCCGTGAGCCTGCTGCACTGCAGTGCTGTGCACCCTCACCAAACAGGACCAGGTCAAGTTCCCAGTTCATCATAACCGGTCTCCAGTGTGTAAATCCACTAGATATATCTTGTGTATAAATGTTCTACAGGATATTTATGTATTATATATGTCCATAGTATACATTATGTGAAATTTAAGATCTGCATATGGATGATGGAACCAACCACTCAAGTGTCATGCCAATGAAAACAACAAATAAACCTTGAGCAGTGAAAACAAAAAAACTTAGGTAGATAGCGAAGGATAGGAGAACAGTATCTCCTAATAAATGGGAGATAAAAAGTATTGTTATGGACAAAATATGGGGGAATTGAATATGGAGGGAAGTTGATTAAAGAGGGGTGAGCTAACACTAAGAAACTTTTGAAAAACCACATGGAAACCACTGTAGAAGATACATGAAATATCTAAATATATTTACCAGTAGTAGAGGAGACAATAGCCCAACTAGACATTTTATGAAGAAGTAAAATTTCCAATGCCAAGAATGGGCTACATCTTGCTGAATCGCTGACCAAAAGTACCCTGTTGAAATCCCTAAGCATCACAGGTTACAAAATGATGGTAAAGACATATTGCTCAAGACAATACTGACATATCTCACTGACCTAGAGAAGTCAAGTTGTTGCTTAATTAGAAGTTTCACACCTACTAAATAGCATTCATGGTATGGGAAGGTACTAACACTACCAGAAGAAGGGGTCAATCATCAACCTAACTATAAATATTGCAACCTACATCAGAGGCATTCCTAAAATACTGGTGCAATATTGGCACAAACATCAGATAAATAAACAACCACTTTCTTAATTGGAGTTCAGACCCACTCTATGAGACAGAACACATAATTGAATAAATTGGCCAAGAACCTCAGAATAGATTAAGTTGTGGGTCTAGGGGAAACCAAATAATGTTGTTCTCCTAAAGAAACAGTAATGAAATTACTTCTAATATCATTCCACTATTTCTAGAGATCAGTGCCTTATTCAGCATCACCAGGGAAGCTTCTTCTTATAGGACATAGAAAATAATACTGAGATCCATGATTAGTAAATACGCAGAAAGTGAGAGATTTTAAAGGACTTGATGTTAAAATGTCTTCATTAATTTTCTCAGTTCAAGGTTCAGGAGAATTTATTTTAAAAAGGAGTCAAAGATTGTAAGAGCCAGAGGTGATAGATTGCTTGAAAAAAGCAGAGACATCCAAAACATAGTGAAGGCTGATGCAAATATGAACTTGTACACTGCTCAAGTTAAAACTAGACAGAGTCTCAGGACTGAGAAGCAGAAATACACATGGTCTTCTACCACTAACCAAGAAGCTGTAAGTGAAAAATCAGAGTAATTGTGGTTTCATAAAACGAATTGGGTCGTGTTCCATCTGCTCCTATTTTGTGGAATAGTTTGAAGAGTATTGGTATTAGGTCTTCTTTGAAGATCTGATAAAACTTTGCATTGAGCCAATCTGGTCCCCGGCTTTTTTAGGTTGGGATACTATTAATGACTGCTTCTATTTCTTTAGGGGTTATGGGATTGTTTACATAATTTATCTGACCCTGATGTAACTTTGGTACCTAGTATCTGTCTAGAAAATTGTCCATTTCATCTAGATTTTCCACTTTTGTTGAGTATAGGCTTTTGTAGTAGGATCTGATTATTTTTTTGGATTTCCTCAGTATCTGTTTTTATGTCTCCCTTTTCATTTCCAATTTTACTGTTTTGGATACTGTCTCTGTGTCTGCTAAGTCTTAGTCCTCTGTGTCCATCATAGTGAGGCTAAGTGTTTGTCTATCTTCTTGCTGTTTTTCAAAGAGACAGCTCCTGGTTTGGTTGATTCATTGTATAGTTTTTTCTGTTTCTACTTGATTAATTTCAGCCCTGGGTTTGAGGACTTCCTGCCTTCTAATCGTCTTGGGTGTATTTGCTTCTTTTTGTTTTAGACCCTTCAGCTATGCTGTTAAGCTGTTAGTGTATGCTCTTTCCAATTTCTTTTTGGAGGCACTCAGAACTATGAGTTTTCCTATTAGCACTGCTTTCATTGTGTCCCATAAGTTTGGGTATGTTGTGTCTTCATTTTCATTAAATTCTAAAAAGTCTTTAATTTCTTTCTTTATTTCTTCCTTGACCAAGTTATCATTCAGTAGAATGTTGTTAAGTTTCCATATATATATATATACATATATATATATATACATATATATATATATATATATATATATATATATATATATATATATATATATATGGGCTTTCTGTTGTTTTTGTTGTTATTGATGACCAGCCTTGGTCCATAGTGATTTGATAGGGTACATCGAATTATTTCAGTCTTCTTACATCTACTCTGAACTGTTTTGTTACCGAGTATATGGTCAGTTTTGAAGAGGGTACTGTGAGGTGCTGAGAAGAAGGTATATTCTTTTGTTTTAGGATAAAATGTTCTGTTGATATCTCTTAAATCCATTTGGTTCATAACTTCTGTTACTTTCACTCTTTCTCTGTTTAGTTTGTGTTTCCCAGAACTGTGCATTGATGAGAGTGGGGGTTTGAAGTCTCACACTATTATTGTGTGGGGTACAATGTGTGCTTTGAACTTTACTGAAGTTTTCTTTTATAAATATGGGTACTCTTGTATTTGGAGCATGTATGTTCAGAATTGAAAGTTTATCTTGGTAGATTTTTCCTTTGATGAATATGAAGTGTCCTTCCTTAACTTTTTGCTTACTTTATGTTGAAAGTCGATTTTATTCCATATTAGAATGATTACACCAGCTTGTTTTTTGGGACCATTAGCTTGGAAAATTCTTTTCCAGCCTTTTACTCTGAGGAAGTGTCTGTCTTTGTACATGAGGTGAGTTTACTGTATGCAGCAAAATGTTGGGTCCTGCATATGTGTCCAGTTTGTTAGTCTATGTGTTTTTATTGGTGAATTGAGTCCTTTGACATTAAGAGATATTAAGGAGAACTGATTGTTGCTTCCTGTTATTTTTATTATTATAAGCAGCGTTATGTTTCTGTGGCTCTCTTCTTTTTGTTTTGTTATAAGAAGGTTAACTTCTTGCTTTTTCTAGCATGTTGTTATCCAACCTTTTGGTGGTAATTTCCATTCATTACCCTTTGAAGTGCTGGATTTGTGGAAAGATATTGTGTAATTTTTTTTTTTTTGTCATGGAATACCTTGGTTTCTCCATATATGGTGATAGAGAGTTTTGCTGGGTATAGTAGCCTTTGCTGGCATTTGTGTTCTCTTAGGGACTCTATGGCATATGCCCAGGATCTTCTGGCTTTCATAATCTCTTTCAAGAATCTGGTGTAGTTCTGATAGGTCTGCCTTTATATGTTACTTGAGCTTTTTCCCTTACTACTTTTAATATTCTTTCTTTGTTCAGTGCATTTGGTGTTTTAATTATTATGTGACAGGAGGGATTTCTCTTCTGGTCCAATCTATTTGGATTCTGTAGACTTTTTGTATGTTCATGGACATCTTTTTTCTTTAGGTTAGGGAAGTTTTCTTCTATAATTTTGTTGAAGACATTTACTGGCCTTTGAAGTTGGAAATCTTTCCTCACTTTTATACCTATAATTCTTAAGTTTGGTCTTCTCATTTTGTCCTAGATTACCTGGATATTTTGAATCAGGAGCTTTTTGCATTTTGCATTTTCTTTGACTCTTATGTCAATGTTTTTTATGATATCTCCTGCATCTAAGATTGTCTTTTCTCTCTCTTTTATTCTGTTTTTGATTCCTGCATCCATGACTCCTTACTTATTTCCTAGTCTTTCTATGTTCAAAGTTGTCTCCCTTTGTGATTTCCTTATTGTTTCTATCTCCATTATTAGATCCTGGATGGTTTTGCTTAATTCATTTACCTGTTTGGTTGTGTTTTGCTGTAATTCTTTAAGAGATTCTACCTGTTTACCTGTGTTCTCCTGTATTTATTTAAGGGAGTTTTTTATGTCCTTCTTGAGGCCCTCTATCAGCATCATGAGCTGTGATTTTAAATCCAAATCTTTCTTTTTTGATGTGTTTGGGTATCCAGGACTTGCTGTTTTAGGAGAATTTGGTTCAGATGGTGCCATATTGCCTTGATTTCTGTTGGTTACATTGTTATGTTTGCCTTTTGCTATCTGGTTCTCTGTTGGTAGTTGGTCCTGCTGTCTCTAGCAGGTACTTGTCCCTCCTATGGGCCTGTAAGCCTGTCTCAGCACCCCTGGGTGACCAGCTCTCCCCTGGCACAGAGTGCTGTGGTGCTGCCCAGCTCCTGGGTGCAGGTAGAGCCTGGTGGACGCTGTCCCAGCTGTTCTGCCCCTCCTGTGTTCACTGTGCTCCTGGCTGTAACCACCTGCTCAGTTGCAGGAAAGAAGATCATAAACATTGTATCTTATTTTGCTACATTTGCACACTTTTCATCTTATTAGTCTTTTTTTGCATATTTCAGTTTCCATTTTTGTCGGTTTGTATGTGTGTGTCTTTTGTTTATGCTGGTTTATTTTAAAAATAAGGGAAAGGAAACATAATGTTGGGCTGATAGGGAAGTGGGGAGGATTGTGGATAAATTGTCATCAAATCATGGGGGGAAAATATAATCAAAATATATTTTCAGAAAATGTTTTCCAAAAATAATAAAGTAAAAATATAGGTGATGGAGATCTTCAGAGGTCAACTGCTGCTTTTTTACTCAGAAAAGGGAATTTGGGCCCCATAAAAATTCATCAAATTTTGAAAATCTTTGGGTTTTGGAAAAAATAATGAAAAGGGCTTGATGAACCACTGAAATTGTCTTTGGCAAACATACTTATTTCTGTTTATTTATTTGTTAAAGTCAATATCTACAAAATATATTTCCTATAGAATAAAACAGTCAAGACAAATTTCAATGCTATTGCAATAAACACAATAGTGTACATAAAAGTCAGAAAACTTGCTGTAACTTATGTGTTGACTTTTTTCTAACGACAAACTACAGAAAAAGTGAAGCTTTTACTATTGCTATTTGACCAAAGGACTACTAACAATGTTTATTGTGTAAATATTTATAATATCAAGGTTATAAAACCCATCTACATACTTATCAATGAAGTAATGACTAGATACAGTATAGTAGATATACACAGGACAATATTTTTTTAGCCAAAGAGAATCAAATTTGCTGTACAGGAAAATATATGAGAATAATCATAGACATATTTAAGGAATGAAGGCTGTCTTAACACGGATTGTATGGTTCTTGTGATTTATGGATGCTGGCTTTTATATAGTTATATAAGTTCTTGTATGTTTATATCACATGAGTTTGGAAACAAAACTTTGTAAGGACTATGAAGGGGAAAAGAGATGTGAAAATTAAGGGTGGGGTTATGGCGAAATTTTACATAATGTAAATTATATACATGTATGAAAATTTTCTTCTTTAAAGTATCACCATATTCACCAAAGTAAAATGACTATAATATACATATCAAAGGAAAAGAAGGGAATCTCAAAAAGTTGTCTTTTATTTGACTCCCTGAAAAGTAGTTTTAAAAAAATGGAAATGCCATCTGTAAAAGGAAGGAAGCTGGGATGCTGAGCTCTTATTTACTGAAGCTGAGACAATGATGAACATCATATACAGATGGAATTTCTAGAAAGTAGGATCTCTGCTCAGTTTTTGGTAAGCTAGAAATCAGTTCAAATATCCTTGGCAACACAAGAAACAGCTGCAGTGGTATGGGGCAACTTGAAAAGGTTTCTCTGTGTTTCTGCCTTCAACACGTATATGAAGTAAAGACAGTGCATATATTTTAAAACAGATGGTTTGGTTATCTTGTTTGATTTCCAGTCAAATTCCCAACCCTAAGCTGTCCTTGAGCAGGTATTTTGGAACAATTTTAGAGGGTAAAAAATTGAATGGAGATGCATGTGTTCCAGTGCTAAACTGTAAAGTATCTAAATGTGCATGTGTATATGGATTTCAGAGCCTATATTTACTTTTGATCAATGAAGACAGCGTAGGAAATGATTCTCAAATCAAATCCACTGACAAAAATCAAAATAATAGAAGAAATTTATTTAAATTTACTTAAATTGTAGTGACTGTTTACTTTCTATTATCAAAAATAAATGTCTTGAATTTGTTATATTTGTATTCAACATTTTCTGTTATAAATAAGAAAATGTTTTGTCCCTAAATAAATTAAATTTAGAATCAATCTTTAATTTCTTTGAAAACCATAAAAGTACAATTTTAGAACTACAAAAATGTAAATTTAACATAATTTTAAAGGGTTATTTACCACTAAGTAGGAAATAACTTTATAAATCACTTTTACTCCTGATTTAAAAAAAAAATCTGAGTAAAATGCTAATTGAGATCATCCAGTCAAATTTATATTTTGAAATTCTAATTATATGCGAACTTTGAGTAAATGCTCTGTTTGTTTTAATATTGAAGATAATAATAAAATTTGAACACATTTTAATTGGACTCTGAATATTTTGTGTTGATGACGTTGAAAACAGTTTCATCTTAAAGATGTGTTTTGATTTCACCAGCAGTGTTTCTATTCTGTTTCTATTCAGTTTCTTTCTCAGAGAAGAAAATATATTAGATCCCTATTCAGGAGTTGGAAGCTTAAATGGATTGGCTCTGGCCAATTTGGATTAGAATAGGCTTTTGCAGTAGGACCTGATTTTTTTTTTTTTTAATTTCCTAAGTTTCTGTTGTTGTCTTAGTCAGGCTTTCTAGTCCTGCACAAACATCAGGACCAAAAAACAAGTTGGAGAGGAAAGGGTTTATTGAGCTTACATTTCCATGCTGCTATTCATCACCAAGGGAAGTCAGGACTGGAACTCAAGCAGGTCAGGAAGCAGGAGCTGATGCAGAGGCCATGGAGGGATGTTGCTTACTGGCTAGCTTTCCCTGGCTTGCTCAGCCTGCTCTCTTAAAGAACTCAAGAATACAGCCCAGAAATGGTACCACCCACTAGGGGCCCTCCCCGCTTGATTACTAATTGAGAAAATGCCCCACAGGTGGATCTCATGGAGGCCCTTTACCAACTGAAGCTCCTTTCTGTGTGATAACTCCAGCCTGTGTCAAGTTGACACACAAAACCAGCCAGTACAGTTGTAAATTCTCCCTTTTCATCTATGATTTTTTTTTTTTTTAATTTGGATACTGTCTCTTTCCCTTTGGTTAGTCTGGCTAAGGGGTTATCTATCTTGTTGGTTTTCTCAAAGAACCAACTCCTGGTTTTGTTGATTCTTTGTATCAATTTTTTTACTTCTACTTGGTTGATTTCAGCCCTGATTTTATTTCCTGCCATCTACTCCGCTTGGGTGAATTTGATTCTTTTTGTTCTAGAGCATTCAGGTGTACTGTCAAGTTGGTAGTGTATGCCCTCTCCAGTTTCTTTTGGGAGGCACTTAGAACTATCAGTTTTCCTCTTAGCACTGCTTTCATTGTATCTCAAAAGTTTTGGTATGATGTGTCTTCATTTTCATTAAATCATAAAAAGTCTTTATTTCTTATTTCTTTCTTTTAGCCAAGTTATCATTGAGAAGAACATTGTTCAGCTTCCATAAGTATGTGTGATTTTTGTTGTTTCTGTTGTTATAGCAGCCTTAGTTAATGGTGATGGGATTATTTCAGTCTTCTTGTATCTGTTGAGGCCTGTTTTGTGACGAATTATATGGTCAAGATTGGAAAAGATACCATGTGGTGCTGAGAAAAAGGGATATTCTTTTGCTTTAGGATAAAATGTTCTACAAATATCTGTTAAATCCATTTGGTCCATAGCATCTGTAAGTTTCACGTGTCTCTGTTTAGTTTTTGTTTCCATGATCTCTCCACAAATGAGGGAGGGGTGTTAAAGTTTCCTACTATTATTGTGTGAGGTCCAATATGTCCTTTGAGGTTTAATAAAGTTTCTTTTATGATTGTGGGTGCTCTTGCATTTTGAGCATAGATGTTTGGAACTGATAGTTCATCTTGGTAGATATTTCCTTCACTGAATATGAAATGTCCTCCCTTATCTTTTTTTGATAACTTTTGGTTGAAAATCAATTTTATTCCGTATTAGAATGGCTATTGCAGCTTGTTTCTTGGGACCATGTGCTTGGAAAATATTTTTTCAGCCTTTTACTCTGAGTTAGTGTCTGTCTTTGTGCCTGAGGTGTATGCAGCAAAACATTGGGTCCTGTTTACATATCCAGTCTGTTATTGTATGTCTTTTTGTCGGTGAACTGAGTCCATTGATATTAAGAGATATTAAGGAAAGTGATTGTTACTTCCTTTTATTTTTGTTGTTAGAGGTAGAATTATGCTTGTTTAGCTCTGTGGTTTGGGGTTTGTTGAAAGATTACTTTCTTGCTTTTTCTAGGGTGTAGATTTCCCTCCTTTGTGTTGGAGTTTATCTATTATTCTTTGTGGGTCTGGATTTGTGAAAAGATCTTGTGTAAATTTGTTTTTGTCATGGAATATCTTGTTTTCTCCATCTGTGGTAATTTAGAGTTTTGCTGGTTATAGTAATTTGGGCTAGTTTTTGCCTTCTCTTAGGGTATGTATAATGTCTGCCCAGAATTTTCTGACTTTTATAGTCTCTGGACAGAAGTCTGGTGTAATTTTAATAGGTGTTCCTTTATAAATGTTACTAGACATTTTCCCTTACTACTTTTAATATTCTTTCTTTGTTTAGTGCATTTGATATTTTAATTATTATGAGACAGGAGGAATTACTTTTCTGGTCAAATCTATTTGGAGTTCTGTAGGTTTCTTGTATGTTCATGGGCATCTCTTTCTTTAGGTTAAGGAAGTTTTCTTCAATAATTTTGTTGAAGATATTTACTGGCTTTAAGTTGGGATTCTTTACTCCTTCAGCTTTTTGGTTGTATTTTCCTGTAATTCTTTAAGAGATTTTTGTTTCCTTTTTAAGGGCTTCTATCTGTTTACCTGTGTTCGTCTGTATTTTTAAGGGAGTTATTTATGTCCTTCTTAATATCCTCTATCAACATGAAAAGTGGTTTTAGATCTGAATCTTGCTTTTCTGATATGATGGTGTATCTAGGACTTGCTATAGCAGGGGAACTGGGTTCTAATGATGCCATGTAACCTTGGTTTCTGTTGCTTTTATGTTCTTATGCTTCCTTCTCTCCATCTGTTTATATCTAGTGCTACCTGCACTCTCTGTCTCTGACTGGAGCCTGTCCTTCCTGTGATCCTGGTTGTGTTGTGTCAGAAGTCCTCAGAGTCCGGCTGTCTTAGAGATCCTGTGATCCTGAGATCTTGGGTATGTCTGAGCTCCTGAGAGTCAAGCTGCCTCTGGGATCCTGAAATTCTGGTGTGACCAAGCTCCTGAGATCTTGTGATCTTGGGCGTGTTAGAGCACCTGCGATCCTGGTTGTGTCTTCTCAGTGTTGTAGAGCTGGGTGAAGAGCTACTGCCTAAGTTCTGCTCAGGGCACCATCTCAGACCAAAGGAACCATGCCTCTTGCCAGGCGGAGGTTCCTGTGCCCCTGGATCCGGCTGGGCCCTGTTAGTTCTGGTGTTGTGGTAGATGTTGTGGAGTCCTCACCTATGATCCTGTTCAGTTTAGAGCTTGCTCTGGGTGTTGTACAAATGAGTGTGGAGCAAGCATCCAAGGTGCTCGGTTTTTTTTTTTTTGTTTGTTTGTTTGTTTGTTTGTTTTTCTTTTTTTTATTCGATATATTTTTTATTTACATTTCAAATGATGTCCCCTTTGCTAGCCCCCCCTCCCCTAAAGTCCCATAAGCCCCCTTCTCTCCACCTGTCCTCCCACCCACCCCTTCCAACTTCCCCGTTCAGGTTTTGCCGAATACTGCTTCACTGAGTCTTTCCACAACAAGGGGCCACTCTTCCTTTCTTCTTGTACCTCATTTGATGTGTAGATTATGTTTTGGGTATTCCAGGTTTCTAGGTTAATATCCACTTGTTAGTGAGTGCATACCATGATTCACCTTTTGAGTCTGGGTTACCTCACTTAGAATGATGTTCTCTAGCTCCATCCATTTGCCTAATAATTTTATGAATTCATTGTTTCTAATGGCTGAATAGTACTCCATTGTGTAGATATACCACATTTTTTGAATCCACTCTTCTGTTGAGGGATACCTGGGTTCTTTCCAGCATCTGGCAATTATAAATAGGGCTGCTATGAACATAGTAAAGCATGTATCCTTATTACATGGTGGGGAATCCTCTGGGTATATGCCCAGTAGTGTTATAGCAGGATCTTCTGGAAGTGAGGTGCCCAGTTTTCGGAGGAACCGCCAGACGGATTTCCAGAGTGGTTGTACCAATTTGCAGCCCCACCAGCAGTGGAGGAGTGTTTCTCTTTCTCCACACCCTCTCCAACACCTGCTGTCTCCTGAATTTTTAATCTTAGTCATTCTGGCTGGTGTAAGGTGAAATCTCAGGGTTCTTTTGATTTGCATTTCCCTACTGACTAATGAAGTTGAGCATTTTTTAAGATGCTTCTCCGCGATCCGAAGTTCTTCAGATGAGAATTCTTTGTTTAACTCTGTACCCCATTTTTTAATAGGGTTGTTTGGTTTTCTGGAGTCTAACTTCTTGAGTTCTTTATATATATTGGATATTAGCCCTCTATCTGATGTAGGATTGGTGAAGATCTTTTCCCAATTTGTTGGTTGCTGATTTGTCTTCTTGATGGTGTCCTTTCCCTTACAGAAACTCTGTAATTTTATGAGGTCCCATTTGTCAATTCTTGCTCTTAGAGCATACGCTATTGGTGTTCTGTTCAGAAACTTTCTCCCTGTACCGATGTCCTCAAGGATCTTCCCCAGTTTCTTTTCTATTAGCTTCAGAGTGTCTGGCTTTATGTGGAGGTCCTTGATCCATTTGGATTTGAGCTTAGTACAAGGAGACAAGGATGGATCAATTCGCATTCTTCTGCTTGCTGACCTCCAGTTGAACCAGCACCATTTGTTGAAAATGCTATCCTTTTTCCATTGGATGTTTTCAGCCTCTTTGTCGAGGATCAAGTGGCCATAGGTGTGTGGGTTCATTTCTGGATCTTCAATCCTGTTCCATTGATCCTCCTGCCTGTCACTATACAAATACCATGCAGTTTTTAACACTACTGCTCTATAGTATTGCTTGAGGTCAGGGATACTGATTCCCCCAGACTTTCTTTTGTTGCTGAGAATAGTTTTAGCTATCCTGGGTTTTTTGTTATTCCAGATGAATTTGATAATTGCTCTTTCTAACTCTGTGAAGAATTGAGTTGGGATTTTGATGGGTATTGCACTGAGTCTGTAGATTACTTTTGGCAAAATGGCCATTTTAACTATATTGATTCTACTGATCCATGAGCATGGTAGGTTTTCCCATTTTTTGAGGTCTTCTTCCATTTCCTTCTTCAGAGTCTTGAAGTTCTTGTCATACAGATCTTTCACATGTTTGGTAAGAGTCACCCCAAGATACTTTATACTGTTTGTGGCTATTGTGAAGGGGGTCATTTCCCTAATTTCTTTCTCAGCCTGCTTATCCTTTGAGTATAGGAAGGCCACTGATTTGCTTGAGTTGATTTTATAACCTTCCACTTTGCTGAAGTTGTTTATCAGCTATAGGAGTTCTCTAGTGGAGTTTTTTGGATCACATGTCATCTGCAAATAATGATAGTTTGACTTCTTCCTTTCCAATTTGTATCCCTTTGACCTCCTTATGTTGTCTAATTGCCCGAGCTAGTACATCAAGTACAATATTGAAAAGATAAGGAGAAAGGGGGCAGCCCTGTCTAGTCCCTGATTTTAGAGGGATTGCTTCAAGTTTCTCTCCATTTAGTTTGATGCTGGCTACCGGTTAGCTGTATATTGCTTTTACTATGTTTAGGTATGGGCCTTGAATTCCTGTTCTTTCCAAGACTTTAAGCATGAAAGGATGCTGAATTTTGTCAAATGCTTTTTCAGCATCCAATGAAATGACCATGTGGTTTTTTTCTTTGAGTTTGTTTATGTAGTGGATTGCATTGATGGATTTCCGTATATTGAACCAACTCTGCATTCCAGGGATGAAGGCTACTTGATCATGGTGGATGATCGTTTTGATGTGTTCTTGGATTCGGTTGGCAAGAATTTTATTGAGTATTTTTGCATCGATGTTCATAAAGGAAATTGGTATGAAGTTCTCTTTCTTTGTTGGATCTTTGTGTGGTTTTGGTATCAGCGTAATTGTGGCTTTGTAGAAGGAATTGGGTAGTGTTCCTTCTGTTTCTATTTTGTGGAATAATTTGAAGAGTATTGGTGTTAACTCTTCTTTGAAGGTCTGATAGAATTCTGCTCTGAAACCATCTGGTACTGTGCTTTTTGTGGTTGGAAGACTTTCTATGACTCCTTCTATTTCTTTAGGCATTATGGGACTGTTTAGATGATCTATTTGGTCCTGATTTAATTTTGGTATTTGGTATCTGTCAAGGAAATTGTCCATTTCCTCCAGATTCTCCAGTTGTGTTGAGTACAGTCTCTTGTAGTAGGATCTGATGATTTCTTGGATTTCCTCAGTTTCCGTTGTTATATCTCCCTTTTCGTTTCTAAGTTTGTAAATTTGGATACTTTCTCTGTGCCCTTTGGTCAGTCTGGCTAAGGGTTTATCTATCTTGTTGATTTTCTCAAAGAACCAGCTCCTGGTTTTGTTGATTTTTTGTATGGTTCTCTTTGTTTCTACTTGATTGATTTCAGCCCTTAGTTTGATGATTTCCTGCCTTCTACTCCTCCTGGGTGAAATAGCTTCTTTTTGTTCCAGGGCTTTCTGGTGTGTCATTAAGCTGGTAATGTATGCTCTCTCCATTTTCTTTTTGGAGGCACTCAGGGCTATGGGTTTTCCTCTTAGCACTAATTTCATTGTGTCCCAGGATTTTGTTATGTTGTGTCTTCATTTTCATTGTGTTCTAAAAAGTCTTTAATTTCTTTCTTTATTTCTTCCTTGAACAAGGTATCATTGAGTAGAATATTGTTCAATTTCCACATGTATGTGCGTTTTCTGTTGTTTTTGTTGCTATTGAAGACCACTTTTACTCCATAGTGATCTGATAGGAGGCATGGGATTATTTCGATCGTCTTATATTTGTTGAGGTCTGTCTTGTGACCAATTATATGGTTGATTTTGGAGAAGGTACCATGAGGTGCTGAGAAAAAGGTATATTCTTTTGCTTTAGGATAGAATGTTCTATATATATCTGTTAAATCTAATTGGTCCAAAGCTTCAATTAGTTTCATTATGTCCCTGTTTAGTTTCTGTTTTCCTGGTCGGTCCATTGAGGAAAGTGTGGTGTTAAAGTCACCCACAATTATTGTGTTGGGTACAATGTGTGCTTTGAGCTTTAATAAAGTTTCTTTTACGAAAGAGGGTGCCCTTGCATTTGGAGCATAGATGTTCAGGATTGAGAGTTCTTCTTGTTGTATTTTTCCTTTGACCAGCAAGAAGTGTCCCTCAGAGTCTCTTTTGATGACTTTGGGTTGAAAGTCAATTTTATCTGATATTAAAATGGCTACTCCAGTTTGTTTCCCGAGACCATTTGCTTGTAAAATTGTCTTCCAGACTTTTACTCTAAGGTAGTGTTTGTCTTTGACCCTTAAGTGTGTTTCCTGTAAGCAGCAAAATGTAGGGTCCTGTTTACGTTTCCAGTCAGTTAGTCTATGTCTTTTTATTGGGGCATTGAGTCCATTGACTTTAAGAGATATTAAGGAATAGTGACGGTTACTTCCTGTCATTTTTTACCTTATTTTTTAAATTTGATTGGTTAACTTCTTTTGGGTTTGGTGAAAGGTTACTATCTTGCTTTTTCCAGGGTGAATTTTCCCTCCTTGTATTGGTGTTTTCCTCCTATTATCCTTTGTAGGGCTGGGTTTGTGGATAGATACTGGGTAAACTTGGTTTTGTCATGGAATATCTTAGTTTCTCCATCTATGGTCATTGAGAGTTTTGCTGGATATAGTCGTTTTGGCTGGCATTTGTGTTCTCTTAGAGTCTGCATGACATCAGCCCAAGATCTTCTAGCCTTCATAGTCTCAGGTGAAAAGTCTGCTGTGATTCTGATAGGTCTTCCTTTATATGTTACTTGGCCTTTTTCTCTTACTGCCTTTAATATTCTTTCTTTGTTTAGTACATTTGGTGTTTTGATTATTATGTGACGGGAAGTATTTCTGTTCTGGTCCAGTCTATTTGGAGTTCTGTAGGCTTCTTGTATATTCATGGGCATCTCTCTCTTTATGTTAGGGAAGTTTTCTTCCATAATTTTATTGAAGATATTTGCTGGCCCTTTAAGTTGTAAATCTTCACTCTCATCTATGCCTATAATCCTTAGGTTTGGTCTTCTCATTGTGTCCTGGATTTCCTGGATATTTTGGGTTACAAGCTTTTTGCTTTTTGCATTTTCTTTAACTGTTGAGTCCATGGTTTCTATGGTATCTTCAGCATCTGATATTCTTTCTTCTACCTCTTGTATTCTGTTGTTGATATTTGCATCTATGTCCACTGATTTCTTCCCAAGGTTTTCTATCTCCAAAGTTGTCTACCTTTGAGTTTTCTTAGTTGTTTCTACTTCTGATTTTAGATCCTGGATGGTTTCGCTTAGCTCCTTCACTTGCTTGTTTGTGCTTTCCTCTAATTCTTTAAGAGATTTTTGTGTTTCCTCTTTCATGACCTCAGCCTGTTGACCAAAGTTCTCCTGTATTTCTTTTAGTGTTTTCTGTGTTTACTCATTATTGGCTTTTGTATTCTCCTGGATTTCTTTCCATGATTTTTGTGTTTCCCTTGCAAGGGCTTCTAACTTTTGTTCCATTTTCTCCTGAATTTCTTTAAGTATGTCCTTCATGTGTTCCGGTACCAGCATCATGACCAGTGATTTTAAATCCAAATCTTGTTTTACTGGTGTGATGGGGTATCCAGGACATGCTGGTAAAGGAGAATTGGGTTCAGATGTTGCCATATTGCCTTGATTTCTGTTAGTGAGGTTCCTGCGTTTGCCTTTTGCCATCTAGTTTTCACTGGTGTTAGTTGGTCTTGTCAATGCTGGACTCACCAGTGCAAGCTGCCCCTTCCCAGGTGGCCTCTGGTGCACAGCTTTCCTCCTGCACTGCCTGGAGACAGGGTGCTGTTGCCCAGGCTGTTCAGACCCCGAAGCAGACACCTGAAGGCTCCTGCTGGGGCCTGCTGGATTCACCGGAGCACAAGGACTTCTCCCTGCTGGCCGCCTGGAAGCCCCACTTGCCTCTTTCAGGACCTGGAGATGTGGTGTTGCTGCCCAGGCTGATCTGGATCCGGAAGCAGAAAGGTCTAAGGGCTACCGCCAGAGGCTTCAGGACTGAAGCCTAAGCTCTGTGCCACAGGAACGAGCTGTGCTGTGAGCTCCCAGACTGCCTCTCGTTTGTTTTGTTTTAAATCAACATATCAGGTAAGATTGGAAACTTGGAAGACTGGACTTCTAATTCTATTTTTAGCATGAATCAATTGTAGTCCTTCTGATGGTCCTTTACTACCTAGCTGGTCCTCAGTGAATTTGTAAAAATGCCCCATAAGCTAACTGCATAGGCAGTTAGCAGTGAAAATGAATTAGCAGAGTATAAAAGGTAGTGGTACAAACAAAAGGGACCAGATTCTAATACATTGGAACTGATAATCAAACCAACTCTGTCACCAGCAAACAATAAAAAATTAAGATGAAACACCCAGAACTTATTAGTAAGTGGCAACAAATGGCCTTCTTTCTTCAGTACTGACTGTTAACAATTCACACCCTGTAGTTCCACAGTCTGAACTGTAGTGTAGTTCCTCTGTTGTCTAATGTTAAATGCTTTTGATTCAGTCTTACCATGTTTCAGTGGAAAATATAATTCAGATTTATTTAAATTCATCAAGATGTATCTCCTATAAAATATGTCAAGAACGATTCTTATTGAAGCTTCATACAGAAAATCCTTAAAGCTGAACCTTTAGAGAAGTGTATGGTGAACTTGCTACCACCCCCTTTTCCCAGTGACCCTCTCAATTGAAACTTTGATGTGTTCTGTACCTTCTTAGATGGTCCCTACCTATTTCTCTGCTGGCAGAGTGCTCAAGAATTTAGGGATTTCTTGAAAAGAACCCTAGAGATTTTTCTATTGTATCTTACTACCCAGAAACAATTTGCAAATGGCCTTTTGTTCTTATGTTTTGTGACATTTATCTTTCTGGATAACTGTGATTTTTCATGAGCATATCGCTCAAAAAAATAATTTAGTTTTTAGTAGCTTACAATACACTTGCCTTAAATAACCATGTAAAAATTTCAATAGCTTACTCATCTTGCAAGCATCACTTAACAATATATCTAAGACCTAAATGCTAAAAATCTTTTGTCTTCTATTCTTTGTATACTAATGCATCACATAGTTCAAACATTTAACTATCTGTACCTAACTTTGACCTGTACTCTGTAAGCATGAATTAGAAATGTATTCTTTCATTTGCCAAAATCAGAGATTTACTTAAGTTGTCTCTATGAATTTTTTTCTTGGTGTTCATTGTCATTGACTATAAAATATCTAGAAAAATCTGGTCTAGATTTGAGTTTGTTAGTGTCATAAATCAAAAAGTCCATTAACATGGGAATAGTCATCTTTTGTATGCATACAAGGCATAAGTATTGTCTTAATTTGTTTTGCATATTGCTTCATTAAATACTTAAAATAGTGTAAAATGCTTTGTTTTAATTCATTGGAAACCAACAATGAAAGAGTTTCATTAACTTGTCCAATGTTATGCAATAAGTTTTGCTTTGGTTTGTTTTGTGCTGATATTGAGGCAATAGCCTAGGGCTTCCTGTATTTTATTTTATTTTATATTTTTATTTTCTATATTCTTTGTTTACATTCCAAATGATTTCCCCCTTCCCGGATTCCCACCCCCTCCCCATATGTACCATAAACCTTCTTCTCTCCATCCATTCTCCAATAACCTCCCTCTTTTTTTTCTCTGTCCTTATATTCCCCTCCAATGGTAGATCAATCCTTTCCAGGATCAGGACCCTCTCCATACTTCTTCATGGGAGTCATTTGTTATGCGATTTGTGCCTTGGGTATTCAGGGCTTCTGGGCTAATTAATATCCAGTTATCAGAGATTGCATTCCATGTGTATTCTTTTGTGACTGGGTTACCTCACTTAGGATGATATTTTCCAGATCAAAACATTTGCCTAAAAATTTTGTGAATTCATTGTTTCTGATTTCTGAGTAGTATTCCATTGTGTAAATATACCACATTTTCTGTATCCATTCCTCCTTTGAGGGGCATCCGGGTTCTTTCCAGCTGCTGGCTATTATAAATAATGGTGCTATGAACATAATGGAGCATGTGTCTTTATTGCATGCTGGGGAATCCTTTGGGTATATGCCCAGGAGAGGTATAGCAGGGTCCTCCGGAAGTGTCATGTCCAGTTTTCTGAGGAACCGCCAGACTGATTTCCAAAGTGGTTGTACCATCTTACAGCCCTACCAGCAGTGGAGGAGTGTTCCTCTTTCTCCACATCCTTGCCAACACCTGCTGTCTCCTGAGTTTTTGACCTTAGCCATTCTGACTGGTGTAAGGTGAAATCTCAGGGATGTTTTGATTTGCATTTCCCTAATGACTAATGATGTTGAGCACTTCTTAAGGTGCCTCTTGGCCATCCGAATTTCTTCAGGTGAAAATTCTTTGTTTAGATTTGTGCCCCATTTTTTAATAGGGTTATTTGGTTCCCTGGGGTCTAACTTCTTGCGGTCCGTGTATATATTGGATATTAGATCTCTATCAGATATAGGGTTGGTGAATATCCTTTCCCAATTTGATGGTTGCTGCTTTATCCTTTTAACAGTGTCCTTTGCCTTACAGAAACTTTGTAATTTTATGAGGTCCCATTTGTCAATTCCTGATCTTAGAGCATAAGCTATTGGAGATCTGTTCAGGAACTTTCCCCCTGTGCCCATGTCCTCTAGGGTCTTCCCCAGTTTCTTTTTTATTAGTTTCAGTGTGTCTGGTTTTACATGGAGGTCCTTGATCCACTTGGAGTGAAGATTAGTACATGGAGATAAGAATGGATCAATTTGAATTCTACTTCATGCTGACCTCCAATTGAACCAGCACCATTTGTTGAAAAGACTATCTTTTTTCCACTGGATGTTTTTGGCTCCTTTGTCAAAAATCAAGTGACCGTAGGTGCGTGGGCTCATTTCTGGATCTTCAATTCTATTCCATTGGTCCACTTGTCTGCCACTGTGCCAATACCACACAGTTTTTAATACTATTGCTCTGTCGTATTGCTTGAAGTCAGGGATACTGATTCCCCCAGAATTTCCACAAAATAGAAACAGAAGGAACTCTACCCAACTCGTACTATGAAGCCATAATTACGCTGATACCAAAACCACACAGAGATCCAAGAAAGAAAGAGAACTTCAGGCCAAATTCTCTTATGAATATTGATGCAAAATACTTAGTAAAATTCTTGCCAACCGAATCCAAGAACACATCAAAACGATCATCTACCATGATCAAGTAGGCTTCATCCCAGGGATGCAGGGATGGTTCAATATAAGGAAATCCATCAATGCTATCCACTACATAAACAAACTCAAAGAAAAAAAAAAACATATGATCATCTCATTAGATGCAGAAAAAGCATTTAATAAAAGTCAGCATCCTTTCATGCTAAAAGTCTTGGAAAGAACAGGAATTCAAGGCCCATACCTAAACATCGGTAAAGCAATATACAGCAAACTGGTAGCCAACATCAAACTAAATGGAGAGAAACTTGAAGCAATCCCACTAAAATCAGGGACTAGACAAGGTTGTCCTCTCTCTCCATATCTTTTCAATATAGTACTTGAAATTCTAGCTAGAGCAATTATACAACATAAGGAGGTCAAGGGGATACAAATTGTACAGGAAGAAGTCAAACTATCACTATTTGCAGATGATATGTTAGTCTATTTAAGTGACCTGAAAACCTCCACTAGAGAACTCCTACAGCTGATAAACAACTTCAGCTAAGTGGCTGGTTATAAAATCAACTCAAGCAAATCAGTTGCTTTCCTATACTCAAAGGATAAGCAGGCTGAGAAAGAAGTAAGGGAAATGATACCCTTCACAATAGCCACAAACAGTATAAAGTATCTTGGTGTGACTCTAACCAAACAAGTGAAAGATCTATATGACAAGAACTTCAAGACTCTGAAGAAGGAAATAGAAGAAGACCTCAGAAAATGGAAAAATCTGCCATGCTCATGGATTGGCAGTATTAATATAGTTAAAATAGCCATCTTACCAAAAGCAATCTACAGATTCAATGCAATCCCCATCAAAATCCCAACTTGGTTCTTCACAGAGTTAGAAAAAGCAATTCTCAAATTCATCTGGAATAACAAAAAACCCAGGATAGCTAAAACTATTCTCAACGACTTCCTGTATTTTAAACATGTGACTTAATGCTGAGTCTCACTCCCAGATACTTATGTAAAAATTCATACTGTAGTGGTCAGGAACCTGAAACAAAAGAAAACACTCCAATGAACTGTCCTGTTTTAGCCTTCATGTTCCTATGCTTGAATTTTTATAACATCCTTTCATATTGAGATAGAATTTGATCTAACTTTATTTTTAAGTCAACCTTAAGCAGAAACAAAGTCCTTCAAACAGATAAAATTCATATTTCTCTATGTTCTAATTTAATTACTGGGGCTGTAGAGATGGTTCAGTGTTTAATGGATACTATTTATTCTTGCAGAGGACCCACATTCAGTTTCTAACATCTGTGCAGGACAGTACACAACTGCTTGTAACTCTAATACAAGGGGATTTTTGAATGTACAACAGTTTCAACACACACACACACACACACACACACACACACACACACACACACGCACGCACGTGTGTGTGTGTGTGTGTGTGTGTGTGTGCGTGTGTGTGTGTGCGTGTGCGTGTGCGCGTGTGTGTGTGTGTGTGTGTGTGTGTGTGTGTGTGTGTGTATCATCATAGTGACAGGGACCTGTAATTAAAACAGTGATTAAGAAATGACTTATTAGACTGGCATAATAATAGATACCTTGTAACTTGAGTGTTTCATTTTTCACTTAATTGTTTATCTACTGTTTGTTGACATTTACAACATTCAAGTAAGACTTATTCAAATTTATAATTATCTAAGAGAGGATAATATGACATTAGTCCATTCATAAGTTAATAAGTTATACACCCAGTTCATGTAATGGGAATTTTGCATATGTCCACCTCATAAGGAGGTATTTGATGTCACAAAGCTTTGTGCAATGAATTTGTTGAGAAAGTCAACTTCTATGTGGTTGTATGTAATTCACATGCCACCAAAGCATAATAAATGATAAAAAACAAAAGCAAATCCTTCCAACAAAATTGAGATACAGTTCTATTTCTTTATCATAATTGTTAAACTTATCATACTTATTATTATTTGTTGAATACATAGTATATCCCAGGAATGATGATAAATGTTTCATGTAGTTTCCTAATATTTTGAGATTATTTTAATCCTATATTTTCTTACACAATAGTTTCAAATATTAAACTTTGCAATCTTTATCATTCAAAAAACAATTATTGCAGTAATATGCATCATCTTCCTTACTCACGTTCATATCTGTTGTTTATAAATGAATCAGTCTCAGAAAGGGATGAAAATATTTAAAATGAGTCCACATTCAATTTAATGTTTAAATAATGGATGATATGGTTAATCTTTGTTGTTCATTGAGTGATTTTGAATCACACATGAGACATCCATCTGAATGTGTCTTTGAGGGTGAAAACAGAGAAGTGTATCTGATGTACCAAGATCCATTCATAAGAGAGAATACTTCATTCTTTGGGTTGGGGCTCTGAACTGGATAAAAAGGAGGAAGCCAGCTTAGTGCCAGCATGCATTGATTTATTTTACTTTATTTTTCATTTTTATTTTTATTTTTGTCTTCTGAGTGGCTCATTTCACTTTGCCTGATGATCTCCAGTTCTATAATCTTTCTGAAAATGAAACAATTCTTCACTATGATTGAATACAATGTAATTATATATGTGTGATGATATATATCATATATATTATATAAGGTATATGCCCCTGTCTATATCATCAATTAATGAACATCTCAGTTGGCTTCTTGGTTATTGAGAATAGCATATAGATAAACATGGATGATGCATTGATTTCTATGCTTCCTGACTTTAGATTCTACATGGCCAAGTACCTTACATTCATTCTATAATAATATCTCTGCCATGACTTACTATATCCTCAAATAATAAGTAATAATAAGTCTTTTTTTAAAGATGCTCTTGTCAGAATAGAGAGACAGATGCTCTCAGCCAACCACTGAACTGAGCACAGGGTCCTCATTGGAGAAGATTAAGGACCCAAGGAGTGAAGGGGTTTGCAGCCCTACATAAGGAACAACAATATGAACCAACTAATACCCCAGAGCTCCCAGGGACCTAACCACCAACTAAAGAGTACACATGGAGGTACCCATAGCTCCAGCAGAGGATGGCCTTGTCAAACAATGAGAGAAGAGGCCTTTGGAGCTGAGAAGGCTCAGTGCCCCAGTATAGGGAAATGCCAGGAAAGGGAAGCAGGAGTGGGTGGGTTAGTGAGCAGGAGGAAGGGGAATGGGATAGAGGGTTTTCAGAGAGGAAACAAGGTAAGGGAATAACATTTGAAATGTATTATGCTAATTGTGCCTTGAGTATTCAGAGTTTCTGGGCTAATTAATATCCACTTATCAGAGATTGCATTCCATGTGCATTCTTTTGTGATTGGGTTATCTCACTTAGGATGATATTTTCGAGATTCAACCATTTGCCTAAAATTTTCGTGAATTCATTATTTTTAATTGCTGAGTAGTATTCCATAGTGTAAATATACCACATTTTCTGTATCTATTCCTCCATTGAGGGGCATCTGGGTTCTTTCCAGCTTCTGGCTATTATAAATAAGGCTGCTATGAACATAATGGAGCATGTGTCTTTATTGCATGCTGGAGAATCCATTGGGTATATGCCCAGGAGTGGTATAGCAGGGTCCTCCAGAAGTGTCATGTCCAGTTTTCTGAGGAACCTCCAGAATGATTTCCAAAGTGGTTGTACCATCTTACAACCCCACCAGCAGTGGAGGAGTTTTTCTCTTTTTCCACATCCTCTCTAAAACTTGCTGTCTCCTGAGTTTTTAACCTTAGCCATTCTGACTGGTGTAAGGTGAAATTTCAGGGTTGTTTTGATTTGCAGTTCCCTAATGAAGAAGTAAGGATAGGGTCCTGATCCTGGAAAGGCTTGATCTAGCATTGGAGGGGAGTATCAGGAGACAGCAAAAGGAGAGAGGTGATTGGAGAATGGGTGGAGAGAAGAAAGTTTATGGAGCATATGGGAAGGGGGGAAATGGGAAAGGGTATATCATTTGAAATATAAATAAACAATATGCCTAATAAAATGATAAGAACATGGAAACATAAAAAAGAACCAGGTTTTAAAGGATAAAACAGATGTTAAAAATAAAACAGCAATAGCACTGCCTTTAAAAATGTGTATGAATTTAAATTTAAATATTTCTTAAAATAATAAATCTGTATCTAGGAATTTATCATGACAAACTTATGTGAAAATATGAGGTTATATGTGAAAATATGAGGTTTGTAAAGATTCAAACATATTTTCCATAATTTTAGATGAGAAATAGTAAAGAAATGACTGATATATTTTAATATAATAAATCAATTTGGCATAATAATTGTTAGTATTGAATATTTATTTCAGTTGACACAACACAGCATACCACCATTTCATGGACCACCAAAATAAAGATATACTGAGCCAAGTACATGTACTCGTGAGTGAGATTCTTTCTATAACCTGCTGTGGTCACCCTCTTGCAACACTTCAAGATAAGAAGATAGAAATCATTTGTATTTCTGTCTGCTGATCATTTGCTGACTCCATGATATCTTCCAAGAAACAGGTTCAAGCTACAAGACAGCAAAAAATGAGAGAAGCAAAAGGAGATCATTGAGGGAAAATTCTTTTGTCCAGAATATGAAAGGATGATAATAATGAAAGTTTATTGATGACTGACATTTGATGACTGGATGATTGCCACACATCAATTTAAATTTTAACAACAAAATCCACATTGGGAAGCACAAAGTGAAATAAAGATGAAATTAAAGATGACAAGATAAAGTAATTACAAGAATATAATTGCCAGATGCTGGAAAGAACCCAGGTATCCCTCAACAGAAGAGTGGATGCAAAAAAGGTGGTATATCTACACAATGGAGTACTATTCAGCCATTAGAAACAATGAATTCATGAAATTCTTAGGCAAATGGATGGAGCTAGAGAACATCATACTAAGTGAGGTAACCCAGACTCAAAAGGTGAATCATGGTATGCACTCACTAATAAGTGGATATTAATCTAGAAAACTGGAATACCCAAAACATAATCCACACATCAAATGAGATACAAGAAGAAAGCAGGAGTGGTCCCTGGTTCTGGAAAGACTCAGTGAAACAGTATTTGGCAAAACCAGAACGGGGAACTGGGAAGGGGTGGGAGGGAGGACAGGGGAAGAGAAGGGGGCTTACGGGACTTTCGGGGAGTGGGGGGGGGCTAGAAAAGGGGAAATCATTTGAAATGTAAATAAATTATATCGAATTAAAAAAATTAAAAAAAAGAAAAAAAATAAAAAAATAAAAAAAAAGAATTAAACATGATTTTTCAACCTGTACTTCACACACACACACACACACACACACACACAAACATACACACACACAGTGAGAGAGAGAGAGAGAGAGAGAGAGAGAGAGAGAGAGAGAGAGAATCAGGGATTCAAGGTTCAAGGTCATCTTTAGTTACACAGCAAATTTAAGAGCAGGCTGGACTCAGAAGATTCTCTCTCTCTCTCTCCTCTCTCTCTCTCTCTCTCTCTCTCTCTCTCTCTCTCTCTCTCTCTCTCTCTCTTTCTCTCTCTCTCATACACACAACGAACGTGCACGTGCACACACACACATATACATATATAAAGAAGAAATAAGTATAGTCTTAACTGAAGAGATTCAGTAAAGTAATAAGAGGACCACCCATTTCAGTGTCTAAGCATATAATACATAAGTGGTAGAAACTGAAATCAGAATGGGAAATATGTTTTTAAATGAATTTTGAGATCCATAATGTAATAGAAAGAAAAAATGTAGAATTTTAGGATAATATTTTAAGATGAAAATGACTAAGTACATCGAAATGGGTCTAAAGATAATACCATACACTAAAGGAAAAAGAAAAATTATTAAAAATGATGTAGACATCAAATGATATAGACATCTGTACTGACTGGTTTTGTGTGTCAACTTGACACAGGCTGGAGTCATCACAGAGAAAGAAGCTTCAGTTGGGGAAGTGCCTCCAAGAGATCCAGCTGTGGGGCATTTTCTCAATTAGTGATCAAGGGAGGAGGGCCCCTTGTGGGTGGTGCCATCCCTGGGCTGGTAATCTTGGGTTCTATAAGAGAGCAGGCTGAGCAAGCCAGGGGAAGCAAGCCAGTAAGAAACATCCCTCCATGGCCTCTGCATCAGCTCCTGCTTCCTGACCTGCTTGAGTTCCAGTCCTGACTTCCTTTGGTGATCAACAGCTGTGTGGAAGTGTAAGCTCAATAAACCCTTTCCTCCTCAACTTGCTTCTTGGTCATGATATTTGTGTAGAAATAGAAACCCTGACTAAGACAACATCCAATCAAAAACTTTGATTTGTTGAGGTTTTGATTGGAACACTTCAGATTTATGCTCAGTGATGTTTCTCTTTGTATTCATATCACTGACAAAGGAAATTATTTTAATAATCCTGTGTATCCACAAATTAATTGTGAATATCCTGAATAGTATTATCTGTAGGATTTTGGCAAATTATTATGAAAAAGTTAGACAATAAACATTTTAATGTTAGTGATAAATAGTACCATTATTATAAGTTAATCCAGAAGTTGGTGAATAATGATAAAATATAGAAAACCTATTTACTTTGATTCCCATTTTTGTACAACATCCCCTGTAGAAAAGTAAAGTGAAATAAAAGGAGATAGTGTGATTATTACTGATTTTAACTTTATTTATTAAAATAATTTTTAATAATAAACGTGCTGTGTTTAAAATTTAAAAAGTACTGTAAACTAACTGAATTAAATGTGCCATGTATTTTACTTTAAGACATTCTATCATGTGTTTCTTTTATCTGTTCTATTAGTATATCTCTAGTCCTATACTCCTCACCATCAGTATCTCTTTTTCAAATATATATTCAGTCTTTATTAGAATTTATTATACAAATATTTAAATTCTGTAATAGTTCACATGACCTATTTCAATGTGTAGTGTGTGGTGTGGTGTGTGTGCGTGTGTGTGTGTGTGTGTGTGTGTGTGTGTGTGTGTATGTGTGTGTGTGTGTGTGTGTGTATGTGTGTGTGTGTGCATTCTAGATTAGAGAAAAATGTGTTTAAATAGCTAGATGTACTGGTGCATGTCTTTAATTTCTCAACAACAGTATTCACAGGCAAGGGGATGAAACTAGAAAATATAACCCTGACTGAGGTAACCCATACACAAAAGAACACACATGATATGTACTCATTGATAAGTGATTATTAGCCAAAACACTCACAATGCCCATGACACAGCCCACAGACCATATGGAGTTTAGCAGGCAGGAAGACCAGGGTGTAGATGCTTCCGTCCTGCAAGGAAGGGGGGAACAGGATGATCATGGAATATGGAGGGAGGGGAGACCTGGGAGAGAGAGATGAATGGGAGGAAATAAGGGGACAATATCAGATACTGGAGGGGGCAGGAGAGAGGTATACAGGGTCAGGAAATCAAATAATATGTAGCAGGAGGATATGAAGAAAAGGGGATAACCATTGGATGGTCCCATATGCCAGGGAAATGAGAGTCTTCCAGGACCCAGTGGGTATGATTTTATCTCTGAAGGAGAGATAGAACCTGTAGAGACCACCTCCAGTAGATAGGCACAGCCCTTGGTCAAAGGATGGCTATCCACCCATCTCAAAGTTTTTAACCCAGAAATGTTCCTGTCCAAAAGAAACACATGGACAAAATAATGGAGCAGATACTGAAGGAAGGGCTTTCAGGGAATGTCCCACCTGAGGATCAGTCCTGACAGCAGACACCAAACCAGACACTGTTGCTATTGTCAAGAGGCACTTGCTGACAGGAACCTGGTATGGCTGCTTTTTGGGAGGTTCAACCAGCAAATAACCAATGCAGATGCTTGGAGCCAACCACCAGACTGAGCTCAGGGACCCTGGTGGGGCAACTGGCTGAAGGACTGGAGGAGCTGAGATGGATTGCAACCCCAAAGGAAGAACAACATCAGATGGCCAGACCACCCAGTGCTCCCAGGGATTAGACCACAACCAAGGAGTGTATAGGGAAGGATCCATGTTTCCAGATACATAGGTAGCAGAGGATGGCCTTTTCTGACATCAGTGTAGAGGCTTAATGCCCCAGTGTAGGGGGACGCTGGAGGGGTCAGTCTGGAGAGGGTGAGTGGGTGGGGGAGCAACCTTATAGAGGCAAAGGCAAGGGGGGAGGTCATGGGATAGGGAACTTGTGGAGGGGTACCTGGGAAGTGGGATATCATTTGAGACACAAACAAATGGAATGATCAATAAAAAATTAAAAATTAAAAATAAAATAAAAATTTGAGCAGAGAAAAGTTAAAAAAATATGTTTTATTCTAGATTCATGTATGTGTATGACTGTATCAAGAATACAGATTTAGTCATCATAAAATACTATGCTCCAGTAATACATTTCATATGGTTTCTATAGAAAGGGAAGAAAGTCTTATATTAAGACACTTTTCAAATTCATTCGTTAAAATTAAAAACAAATACCCCATAAACTGGGTACAACCGGGAAGCAATTTGAGTTCTATGTCTAGATACCATCTGATGATATTCATAGCTTTTGGGTTGGTAGAATCTAGCCTTCTGTTAAATTAATACATTTCAAGAGAATTCACCGGGTAGTCACAAGTTAGAGCAGAAACAGGTAGGAAATTAATGGCTAATAAGAAGATTAAAGATAAGATAAATTTTAATTTGTCCCAGCACATGTAATATTGCAACTTATTTCACAATCTCTGAAGTTCTAATAAGTTAGTCAGCCTTTCAGAAGTGTGAAACACCATGGCAGGAAGATATGACTGTCCTAATGTATCTTCAAAGACTTTCAGTTGCTTCTTTGTCGAAATAATTGAGATGAAATCTGCAATATTAACATTCAAAGTAGTGAGATCACCTGAAGTTTCTTCTTGTCTATAATAACTATATTTAACTTCTAGCCTCTCTGTGAGTACTATCTATGACACATATTGTGTCTCAGATAAAGGTATTATTTTATGACTATGCACAATTAGGATTAAAGCCAAGTGGTATGATTGCTAACCTAGGTTTAATTACTTATATTGATAACTTTCAAAGTGAACAAGTTGCAAATCTAATATGATATTTTATCTCTAGGTAGGGATGATAAAGTCTCAGGCTTTTCTGGTTTTCTGTAAGATCAGAGTAGGGACCATATATTTTGCTAAACTTCCACAAAGTTGATTAAAATGAGCTATTAACTTTATTATGATATTTTTAACTAAATAATTTAATAGGGAGCTCAGAAAACCAACCAAACAAACAAACAAACAAACAGAACTAAAACACATTTCAGATGAAGAACCTTAGCCTCTCAGATATCAGGTTTGTGCAGTTCAGTGTTGTCTTCTCTGTATTATTTAGAACTGAGTCCTCCATTAAGAAAAGACTGTCAGAGCAGTGTGTATCACTGAAAATCAGACGCTAGTCACTTCCCAGTTTCTTTATCTAGGAAAATGTTGGGATTATGAAATTTTAGGAAAAATCAAAACATAGAGATTCAAAAGTATAAAGATAAGAGTTTTGTGATTAATGAATGAAACCACAGAAACACTTGGATCTTTTAGGGATTTTAGAGCATTTGGGGATGAAACTACAAATGTGGAAAATTTGAACACATTTTTCCTTAAATGTGTTTTTTGTATGTTTGCACTCAGGAAAAAGAGGAGAGATTGAAAGAGGAGGACCAGAGACATATACCATTAAAAATGAATACACATGAAAAATCTAAAATATTTTCAAATCATCACTTCTTACGCTGATATGTTTAATCCGTTTGTAATTCAGTTTTGTGACTGATGAGAGATAAGGATCTAATTTCACCATTTTTTTCAGGACTGGGATTTGGAGATGCTATTATTTTTCTAGCATACAGTTATGTATTTTGTAAAAAAAAAAAAAAAAAAAAAAAACATATAGCTGGGTTTGCATGAATTTAGATCCGGGTCTTCAATTCAGATTCAGTTGATCTATGTGTCTGTTTAGTCTGTTATTATTATTCCTGTTCCAGAGTATTCAACAACCTCATCTAGCTTCTAAGTATGCTATGTGCATGTTGTAGACAAAGAGAGGTAAAACCACTTATTCACATAAAATAAAAATTTAAGCCTGATGGTGGTGGCATACTCCTTTAATCCCAGCACTTGGGAGGCAGAGGCAGGTGGATTTCTGAGTTCAAGGCCAGCCTGGTCTACAAAGTGAGTTCGAGGACAGCCAGGGCTACACAGAGAAACCCTGTCTCAAAAAATCAATTAATTAATTAATTAATTAATTAATTAATTAATATAAAATAAAATAAACATTTATGTGTTAAAAACAATAAAACCAAATTAATTTAAGAAAACAATAAAGTAAGGGAAAACAGAAAAAAACAAAGTAGAATTTGGCTGATATGACAAAATGAAGGTTTAAGAAGGAAATATTAGTTGAGAAATCTTCAATAGGACTTTTCAGAACACATTTATCCATTATTAAGATCTAGATTTGTGAATTTCAGGAAGAGTCTTTATTTTTCTCTAGCCATCCGTTAAATAGTATAGCCAAACAGACTGGAGTAATTATAAGAGTCAAAAATACTACATGCTCTCCAATGTCTCTAGAAATAAATTGTAAGGAAGAAGACAGCAATCCCGAAGTCCAAGGTAGGGCAAGCAGGTGTAAATAAATGTCTCCTTTTAAAATAACTCAATATTGGTTACTTTTTTTTTTCTTTTCATATTACTGTTGTCATTGTTGCAATGACAACAGATATTTTTCATAATTATATTAGATGAAGATTCCATTAGAATATTGAGGAAAGTTAATATCAGTGTACCACATCAAATTGTTTTGAAGTATGTATACAAATTACTTAATATTTCTCCATTTGAGAAGAAAAGATAAACACACTTTATATAAAGACTGAATTTGCCTTACAGAAACTTTGTAATTTTATGAGGACCCATTTGTCAATTCTTGATCGTGAAGCATAAGCTATTGGTGATCTGCTCAGGAACTTTCCCCCCATGCCCATGTCCTCTAGGGTCTTCCCCAGTTTCTTTTCTATTAGTTTCAGTGTGTCTGGTTTTACATGGAGGTCCTTGATCCACTTGGAGTGAAGATTAGTACATGGAGATAAGAATGGATCAATTCACATTCTTCTTCATGCTGACCTCCAATTAAACCAGCACCATTTGTTGAAAAGACTATCTTTTTTTCCACTGGATGTTTTTGGCTCCTTTGTCGAAGATCAAGTGACCATAGGTGTGTGGATTCATTTCTGGATCTTCAATTCTATTCCATTGGTCCACTTGTCTGTCACTGTGCCAATACCATGCAGTTTTTAACACTATTTCTCTGTAGTATTGCTTGAGGTCAGGGATACTGATTCCCCCAGAATTTCTTTTGTTGTTGAGAATAGTTTTAGCTATCCTGGGTTTTTTGTTATTCCAGATGAATTTGAGAATTGCTTTTTCTAACTCTGTGAAGAACTAAGTTGGGATTTTGATGGGGATTGCATAAAAAACTCAGGAGACAGCAGGTGTTGGCGAGGATGTGGAGAAAGACTGCTGGTGGGGCTGTAAGATGGTACAACCACTTTGGAAATCCATCTGGCGGTTCCTCAGAAAACTGGACATGACACTTCCACAGAACCCTGCTATACCTCTCCTGGGCAAAGGATTCCCCGGCATGCAATAAAGACACATGCTCCATTATTCTCATAGCAGCCTTATTTATAATAGCCAGAAGCTGGAAAGAACCCAGATGTCTCTCAAAGGAGGAATGGATACAGAAAATGTGGCATATTTACACAATGGAATACTACACAGCAATTAGAAACATTGAATTCACAAAATTTTTAGCAAATGGTTTGATCTGGAAAATATCATCCTAAGTGAGGTAATCCAGTCACAAAAGAATACACATGGAATGCAATCTCTGATAAGTGGATATTAATTAGCTCAGAAGCCTTGAATACCCAAGGCACAAATCGCATAACAAATGACTCCAATGAAGAAGTATGGAGAAGGTCCTGATCCTGGAAAGGATTGATCTAGCATTGGAGGGGAGTATAAAGACAGAGAAAAAAAGGAGAGAGGTCATTGGAGAATGGATGGAGAGAAGGTTTATGGGACATATGGGGAGAGGGGATCCGGGAAAGGGGAAATCATTTGGAATGTAAACCAAGAATATAGAAAATAAAAATATTTTAAAAAAAGAATTAAATACTTCAAAAAAAAAGACTGAATTTAGTGATTGTTTTCTAGTAAAGAAAACTGTGGAAAAAGATATGGGGTATGGTTTCTAGGATTTGCAATTAGATTATTTCCTTTCTCTAGCTCTTGGTCTTCCACCCTCTTCTCTTTCCCATATTTTTACATTTCCCTCCCCACAGTCTCTCGGAGCCTATTTTTCTTCCCTGTCATTTACCTCCCCATCCTGTTTCTTACGGATTTCCCCCTTCTCTCTAACAATAACAAAGTGAAAAGCTATTTATGTTGACTTAAAAATGCATATTTTAGGCCCACCCAAATCTCTAGATAAGCTTATGTCAGAGGCTTGACTTGATAGCTTCTACTGAGAGGCTCGGATTCAGAATCATCCAGTTAATTAAGTCACTCCTAGATGTTTTATTAATAGAAATTATAAATTAATAAATCTGCATTACTTTAACTTCCAATGTATGCATGATTTCTTACATATGAATAATATCTGGTATGTATACAGGTATTCTGTCTTACAAAGAATAAACTAAAATTCCAAGAAGTCACTGAACATAAAATTATGAACTGTTGTAAATTCAGTCTAAAGATTTTGCTTTTAGTTTATGAGTTCTGCTATGATATCAAACAGTCAGCTATAGAGGAAAATATAATTCTTTCATATGTATGTTTGTATTAATATTTTTCATTTTAAAATAGTCATTTGAGAATTTTGTATGATCCACATTGATTATATTCATCCCCTCTCCTCACACTTGTCCCAAACACATCTTGCTTCTGTACCTACACTACTACACTGTGTCATCTATTTTTTAAACTAATTCAGCAAAGTTTTTGCTTCCTGTACATATTTGTGTGTGTGGCATTATGTGAGTGTGCTCTACCTCCCAGGTTCCATATACTTGGAGAAAACTCTCTTAGAAGTTATCAATTTCCTATAGTTCCTAAGCGAGGAATGTTACTTGTTAGACTTCTAGAATCAAAGTTTAATTTCAAAATAATCATTACATTTAAAGATGTTCAAAAATTTAATAATTATTCCACTCATAATTGTAAAAACATTTCCTTTTAAAACTAAAAACAAAACAATTCATAGTATGAAAAGGCAGCAGTGGGTTTATTTAGGGCATTGTGTACAAGACTTTAACTACCTAAACTGAGAATTTTGAGCCCTGAGATGGAAAATGCAGGGCTACTGTCACAGGCCTAGAATAAACCAGGGAGCAAAGACCCAACTTCATCTCACCAAAGTAAAGAACTTTTTTCTAAAATTTGATGGTAACGCTAATAGTTCTTCACAAGCTGCACAAGTTAGGGTTTGGAATCATTTCTGACATAGGGTGTTATGAATTTTTTTCTGGTCTCTTGCTAGGTTTTGGATTTATTCTAGAAAATAAACTGAATAACTCTAGGGAACAATGGAAACTGACTTTCTAATAAAACCCCATATACATATCTGCTTCCACCTCTTGAGTTATATGTTCAGCCATAATATTTGTTTTCAACTTTATTCATGTCAGTATTATTACTGCAATGATTTTATTCAATTGATTTTTACATAATCTAATTATGAATAAAATTAAAATGAGCATTGTTCTTTCCCTGAAGGTAAATAATTGGGAAAGATTTGACAGAATCAGGATGTTTTATAATTACATGACTGGGAAATATTGGAAAAGATAAAGTCTTGAAACATTCTATAATTTAATTGTTACCTATGTGTCTTGAAATTTATGTAGGAACTTGAGAGACAATGGACCATGCCAGGAAACTTGATAAGGTTGAGGGGTTCTATGTCCAAGGTACCCAGGCACCCATCTGACATCCTGCCTATTTCCATTCTTTCTGTTTGCCCTCAGGGCTTCAGATCTTTTCCTCCACCCAATACCTGATCATGTTCCCCTCTTGCCCCCCATCCCCTTTCTCACCCAAGATCCTCCCTCTCTCCTTGTGATTGCTTTCTTTTCCCACCCAAGTAGGATTGAGGCACTCAATCACTTTGGCCATTCCGCTTGTTGACCCTTTGGAGTTCTGCAGACTATATCTTGGATATTCTGTATTTTCTTTCTTGGGGAATATCCACTTATTAGTGAGTACATACCATGCATATCCATTTGGGTCTGAGTTATCACACTTTAGATGATAATTTCCCAGTTTCATCCATTTCCCTGCAAATGTCATGTTTTTAATAGCTGAATAGTATTCCATTGTTTAAACGAACCACATTTTCTGTATCCATTCTTCTGTCATGGGACATCTGAATTGTTTCCAGCCTCTGGCTATCATAAACAAGGCCAATATGAACAAAGTAGAACATGTGCCCTTATGGCATGGAAGGGCATCTTTTGGATATATTCCCAAGTGGTATTGCTGGGTCTTTAATTAGACCTATGTTCAATTTTCCGAGGAAACCCCAGATTGATTTCCAGGATGGTTGTAACAGTTTTCAATCCCACCAGTAATGCAGGAGTGTTCCTCTTTCTCCCCATCCTCTATAACATGTATTGTTGCCTAAGATTTTGTTCATAGCTATTCTTATTGTTGTAAGGTGGAATCTCAGGGTCATTTTGATTTGAATTTCTCTGATCACTAAGGACTTTGAACATTTCTTTAGATGCTTCTCAGCCATTTGTAATTCCTTTTTTTTAAATTCAGTTTAGGTTTTTTTTTGTTATTGTTGTTGTTTTGTTTATTGTTTTTTCAAAACAGGGTTTCTCTGTGTAGCCCTGGCTGTTCTGGAACTCACTCTGTAGACCAGGCTGGGCTTGAACTCAGAAATCTGCCTGCTTCTACCTCCCAAGTGCTGGGACTAAAGATGTGCACCACCACCGGCCGGCGTTTGGTTTAGTTTTATATCCCATTATTTGAGTTTTTGGATTTTTGGTGATTAGTTTCTTGAGTTCTTTATATATTTTGCATAATAGTCCTCTATAGGATGTGGTGTTAGTGAAGATTTTTTTCCCAATCTGTGGGTTGCTGATTTGTTTTATTGACCATCTTTTGCCTTATAGAACCTTTCCAATTTCATGAGGTCCCATTTATCAATTCTTTTTTTATTGAATATAATCTTCATTTACATTTCAAATGCTAAAACCTTTCCCAAATTCCTCCCTCCCACAAAAACTCCCAACCCCTCTTCCCACCCCTTGTCTTCAAGTATATTCCCCTCAACCCAATATATTTCCACCCCACCTCAATTTCTCTTTGTTGGGGCATCTATTGAGCCTTCACAGGAACAAGGACTTCTCCTCCCACTAATGCCTGACAAGGAACACCTCTGCCACACTTTTGGCTGGAACCATGTGTACCCCTGGGAGTCCTGGGGCATCTGGGTGGCTGACATCATTGCTCTTCCCATGGGGCTGTAAACCCCTTCAACTTCTCCAGACCACCCTCCAACTCCTTCATTGGGGACCACATGATCAGTCCAATAGTTGACTGCTAGAATCTACCTCTGTATGTGTAAGGCTCTGGCAGGGCCCCTCCAGAGATAGCCATAATAGGCTCCTTTTTGTATGCAGTTCTTGTTTTTCATAATCGTGTTGGGGTTTGGTGACTGTATAGAATGAATCTTCAGGTAGAGAAGTGTGTGGGTGGCCTTTCCTTCAGACTCTGTTCCATGCTTTGTTTCCATTATTGCTCCTTTGAGTATTTTTTTCACTTTCTCAGAGGAACCAAAGCACCCCCAATTCAGTCTTTCATCTTCTTGAGCTTCCTGTGGTCTATGAATTGTAACATATTTATTTTGAGCTTTTGGGCTAACATCCACTTATCAGTGAGAGCATGCCATGTGTGTTCTTTTGTGATTGGGTTACCAATGGCTTATACTTTAAGAGCAAGAATCAACAAATGGGACCTCATAAAACTGCAAAGCTTCTGTAAGGCAAAGGACATGGTCAATAGGACAAAATGACAACCAAAAGATCTTTACCAATCCTACATCCAATAGAGGGCTAATATCCAATGTATACAAAGAACTCAATAACTTAGACTCCAGAGAGTCACATAACCCTATTAAGAAATGGGGTACAGAGCTAAACAGGGAATATTCAACTGAGGAAACTCAAATGGCTCTGAAGCACCTAAAGAAATGTTCAGCATCCTTAGTCATCAGGGAAATGCAAATCAAAACAACCCTGAGATTCCACATCACACAAGATAAAATGACTAAGATGAAAAACTCAGGGGACAGAAGATGCTAGAGATGATGTGGAGAAAGAGGAACACTCCTTGATTGTCAATTGGGATTGCAAGCTGGTGCAACCACTCTGGAAATCAATCTGGCCCTCAGAAAATTGTATATAATAATACCTGATGACCCAGCCATATCACTCCTAAGAATATACCCAGAAGATGTTCCAACTCGTAATAAGGACACATACTCCACTATTTTCATAGAAACCTTATTTAAAATAGCCAGAAGCTGGAAAGAACCCAGATGTCCTTCAACAGAGGAATGGATACAGAAATTTTGGTATATATACAAAATGGAGTACCATTCAGCTATTAAAAACAATGAATTCATGAAATTCTTAGGCAAATGGATAGAAATAGAAAGTGTCATCCTGAGTGAAGTAACCCATTTATCATTTCTTGTTCTTAGAGTATGCGCCATTGAATTTTGGTGTAGGAAATTTCCCCAATGTGGCAATGCATTCAAGACTCTTTCTCACATTTTCTTCTATTAGATTCAGATTATCTGGTTTTATGTTGAGGTCCTTGATCCACATGGACTTGAGCTTTGTGGAAGATGACAAATATGGGTCTATTTTAATTTTTCTACATACAATCAGCTAGCTAGATCAGCACCATTTATTGAAGGTGCTTTCATCTATTGTATATTTTTGGATTCTTTATCAAAGATCAAGTATGCGCCTAAGTGTATGGTTTTATTTTTGGGTGTTGAATTCTGTTCCATTAATCAACCTGTCTGTACCTGTACCTCTGTATCTCTGTAGCAGTACCATTCTGTTGTTTGTTTGTTTTTTTTAAATTTTATTCGATATATATTTTTAATTACATTTCAAATGATTTCCACTTTCTGGTCCTCCACTCCCTGAAAGTCACATAAGCCCACTTCCCTCCCTCTGTTCTCCCACACATCCCTTCCCACTTCCCTGTTGTTGTTTTGTCTTATACTGCTACACTGAGTCTTTCCAGAACTAGTGGCCACTCCTCCGTTCTTCTTGTACATTATTTGATGTGTGGATTATGTTTTGGGTATTCCAGTTTTCCAGGCTAATATCCACTTATTAGTGAGTGCATACCATGATTGATCTTTTGAGACTGGGTTAACTCACTTAGTATGATGTTCTCTAGCTCCATCCATTTGCCTAAGAATTTCATGAATTCATTGTTTCTAATGGCTGAATAGTACTCCATTGTGTGTATATACCACATTTTTTGCATCCATTCTTCTGTTGAGGGATACCTGGGCTCTTTCCAGCTTCTGGCTATTATAAATAGGGCTGCTATGAACACAGTGGAGCATGTATCCTTATACATGATGGGGAATCCTCTGGGCATATGCCCAGGAGTGGTATAGCAGGATCTTTTGGAAGTGAGGTGCCCAGTTTTCTGAGGAACCTCCAGACTGCTTTCCAGAGTGGTTGTACCAATTTGCAACCCAATCAGCAGTGGAGGAGTATTCCTCTTTCTCCACATCCTCACCAACACCTGATGTCTGCTGAGTTTTTAATCTTAGCCATTCTGACTGGTGTAAGGTGAAATCTCAGGGTTGTTTTGATTTGCATTTCCTTGATGACTAATGAAGTTGAGCATTTTTTAAGATGTTTCTCTGCCATCTGAAGTTCTTCAGGTGAGAATTCTTTGTTTAACTCTGCACCCCATTTTTAATAGGTTTATTTAGTTTTCTGGGGTCTAACTTCTTGAGTTCTTTGTATATATTGGATATTAGCCCTCTATCTGATGTAGGGTTGGTGAAGATCTTTTCTCAATTTGTTGGTTGCCGATTTGTCCTTTTGATGGTGTCCTTGGCTTTACAGAAACTTTATAATTTTATGAGGTCCCATTTGTCAATTCTTGATTTTAGAGCATAAACTATTGATCCTCGACAAAGGGGCTGAAAACATCCAATTGAAAAAAGATAGCCTTTTCAACAAATGGTGCTGGTTCAACTGGAGGTCAGCATGCAGAAGAATACGCATTGATCCATCCTTGTCTCCTTGTACTAACCTCAACTCCCAATGGATCAAGGACCTCCACATAAAGCCAGACACTCTGAAGCTAATAGAAAAGAAACTGGGGAAGACCCTTGAGGACATCGGTACAGGTGGAAAGTTCCTGAACAGAACACCATGCTGTTTTAAATCACTATTCCTGTGTGGTATAGCTTGAGGTCAGGAATGGTGATTCCCCCAGATTTTTTTTTTTTTTTATTGTTAAGAATTGTTTGGGCTATTCTGGGTTTTATCCTTTCTAGATGAATTTCAGAATTGCTCTTTCCATGTTTTGAAGAATTGTGTTGGGATTTTGATGGGGATTGCATTGAGTCTGTAGATTGCTTTTGGTAGAATGGTCATTTTTACTATGTTACTTCTACCAGTTTATGAGCATGGGAGATCTCTCCATTTTCTGAGATCTTCTGTTTCTTTCTTGAGAGACTTAAAGTTATTGTCATACAGATCTTTCACTTGCTAGGTTAGATTTACCCTAAGATATTTTATATTATTTGTAGCTATTGTGAAGGGAGTTGTTTCCCTAATTTCTTTATTAGCCTGCTTGTCATTTGTATAAAGGAAGGCTACTGATTTATTTGAGTTAATTTTATAAGTGTTCACTTTGCTGAAGTTGTTTTTCAGTTTTAAAAGTTCTTTGGTAGAATTTTTGGAGTCACTTATCTATATTCTTATATAATCTGTAAATAGTGATACATTTATTTCTTCTTTGCCAATTTTTATCCCCTACATCTCTTCTTATTATCTTATTGTTCTAGCTCTTTGAGTACTATAGATATGGGGAGATTATGACAGAAATGTTTCTACTCAGACATATTTTAAGAGAGGATACATGAATTAGTGAATGGGAAATGAGATATAATTGATAACACAAAATAAGTTATACACAAAGCATTTTTGTCTATTTGTAAATTTTCAACCTTCACTTGATTTAGACCTAAATTTCAACTGCTTTGCAACATTGAGTAGTTAGAGAATTCTTAAACACCAAATGCTATTGGAGGTTTTTTTTTTGTTTCACATTTTTGACAGAATACGCTTTCTCCTTTTGGTGTTTTATGAAAGCTTTCCCTTTCTAGTTCTAGCTGAGTGTGACTTCCATGCTGGTTAACAATTTGCATGTAATATGTTTTTCATTTCCATACATTATGTAATGGTTGTTTCTAACAAAGGAGTTTCCACAGCTGCTAAGCCACCATTACTGTTGACTAAAAATAGGGATCAGCCATCATATTTTTAGAACTCTAGAAGGTTAAGGAGCTTTTATAAGCCAGCAGCTCTGGTAAATAATTACTATTGGACACTAGGTTTGAAATATATCTTAAAATATATTGGATTTGTATCCATAATAATTTGTAAACCCAAAGCTGTTCCTTGATTTAAAGTTTTGTTTATATCGATTTCTTTTTAGGTTTAAAAATATGAATTGCAGTTTCTCAGCAAACACTCCGTCTGCATATTTATTAAAGACATGTACTGGAACATATATCATTAGTGATTTGTAAACTTTCTTTAGGATAAGTTATGTGCCAATTTCTACACATATTTATGTTCATATATCAGCATGTCAGCATGAATCTACTTACATCTCCATTTCTTATTTTTTGTTGTTTATTTAGCAATAATTACCTACATTTGAAAACATTTTCATATCATTTAGCAACCATTATTCTTTTGCAATTTTTATTAAACTATTCCAACTGCTCAGTAAATATCATATCCATCAATTCTTTATCTCTACCATACTTTATATAGCATCATATCATACTCATTTCTTCCTTTGGACATGTCTTTATTTTTTAATATTGATAGCAGTAATTTTAACTGGTTACTCTCCATTCTTTCCATTCTTTGTAGCACTTAGCATCTTCTAAAGTAATACAACAAATTCTCAAATCCAGGAGAGCTGTGAACATAAATCTTATTTTACTGTTTTGCTTTTAATGCTTCCTACAGTGAATGATTCACAATTGAAGGTCACCAAACAAACCTATTCATTAAATTAATGGACGAGTAGATATTGATCATGTATTTGTATCCTCATCCATTTTTGTCGCTTTTTTATTTTTAATTTTTTATTAATTTATTTATTTATACTCCAGATCTTATTTCACCACTCCCCCATCCACCCCTTGACTTTTCCACATCGCATGATGTCCTCATCACCAACAACACACCCAACCAGAACTCTAAACTCCTTGGGAACTCCAGTCTTTTGAGACATAGGTGCATCTTCACTAACTGAACCTAGAACCTACAGTCCTCTGTTGTATGTGTGTTGAGGACCTCATATCAGCTGGTGTATGCTGTCTCATTGGTGGTCCAGTGTTTAAGAAATATTGGGGTTCCAGCACCATCCAAAGGACAAATCGGCAACCAACAAATTGGGAAAAGATCTTCACCAACCCTACACCAGATAGAGGGCTAATATCCAATATATAAAAAGAACTCAAGAAGATAGACCCCAGAAAACCAAATAACCCTATTAAAAAATGGGGTGCAGAGTTAAACAAAGAATTCTCACCTGAAGAACTTTGGATGGCAGAGAAACATCTTAAAAAATGCTCAACTTCATTAGTCATAAAGGAAATGCAAAACAAAAAAAAAAAATACCCTGAGATTTCACCTTACACCAGTCAGAATGGCTAAGATTAAAAACTCAGGAGACATCAGGTATTGGTGAGGATGTGGAGAAAGAGGAACACTCCTCCACTGCTGGTGGGGTTGCAAATTGGTACAACCACTCTGGAAATCAGTCTGGCAGTTCCTCAGAAAACTGGGCACCCCACTTCCGAAAGATCCTGCTATAACATTCCTGGGCATATACCCAGAGGATTCCCCACCATGTAATAAGGATACATGCTCCACTATGTTCATAGCAGCCCTATTTATAATAGCCAGAAGCTGGAAAGAACCCAGGTATCCCTCAACAGAAGAGTGGATGCAAAAAATGTAGTATATCTACACAATGGAGTACTATTCATCCATTAGAAACAATGAATTCATGAAATTCTTAGGCAAATGGATGGAGCTGGAGAACATCATACTAAGTGAGGTAACCCAGTCTCAAAAGATCAATCATGGTATGCACTCACTAATAAGTGGATATTAGCCTGGAATACTGGCATACCCAAAACATAATCCACACGTCAAATGAGTTACAAGATGAACAGATGAGTGGTCCCTGGTTCTGGAAAGACTCAGTGTAGCAATATAAGGCAAAACCAGAACAGGGAAGTGGGAAGGGGTGGGTGGGAAAACAGGGGGAGGGAAGGGGGCTTATGTGACTTTCGGGGACTACGGGGCCAGAAGGGGGGGAAATCATTTGAAATATAAATACAAAATATATCGAATAAAAAAAATAAAAAATATTGGGGTTCCAGGTTAATTGAGACTGCTGGTCCTCCCACATAGTTACCCTCCTCCTCAGCTTCATTCAGCCTTCCCTAATTCAACCACAGGGGTCAGCAGCTTCTGCCCATTGGTTGGGTGCAAATATCCACATCTGACTCTTTCAGCTCCTTGTTGGGTCTTCTGGACTGCAGTCTTGTTAGGTCCCTTTCTGTGAGTGCTCCATAGCCTCAGTAATAATGTCAGTTATTGGGACCTTCTCTTGAGCTGGATCCCATAGGGCCTGTAGCTGGAACTCAGGCTCCTCTCCATTTCCATCCCTGTTCTTTCAGACAGGAATAACTATGGGTCAGAGGATGCCTTCGTCCCACTTGGGAGGGAAAAGAGAACAATAACAAGTGGGAAGGAGAGAGGGGTCTGTGATGGAAATTGGCAGGGGTCTTGCAGGAAAAGAGGGAATCCTAACTGGTATTGGGTGAGGGAAAAGGACTAAAGCCCTGAGGATCAGAAGAAAGAATGAAATCAGGCAGCCTCACAAGGTAGGAGGGTGGGGGAACCCTCCTCCAGATTGTACCAGAACCTGGGAAGTGAGAGCCTCTCAGGACTCAAAGGGAGGGACCTAAGATTAAATGCCCTACAGTGAGAATATGGAGCTTATAGAGCCCATCTCCTGCAGAAAGACAGGGCATTAAGTGAGGGAGGGGGTTGCCATCCCACAGTCAAAACTCTAATCCATTTTTGTCTCTCTTATGCCATCTTTCTATGAGGTTATATCTCTCTTTCCTCATTGTCTGTTCTTAAACAAGGAGGCTGTCTCTCAGGCTCTCCACTTATCATGTCAGACATCCATATATCCATCTTAAACTCTAAATCTCACTATCTTATCTGATCTATTGAATCAGCTTTCTATCATGATATTTTTATCTGTTCATTCTTATATCACTTATTTCCTATTCTTTCTATCATTCATTAATATATCATTTTCTATTATGTCTTTCTTAATTATATTATGTATCATTTCAACATTAACTAGTAAGTTTGCTGAATTTTCAGTGAAAAATACAATGGATGCAAACCAGAGTGTTTACTCCTTTGATTCATTTAATTTATGTAAGTCCAATGATAGGAGTTCAGTAAAGAGAAATAAAAATTAAGATATCTTTAAATGAAGATAAATATAACATTTAATTTCTGTCACTCTAATACAAGAAATATGGAATTCTAATACCAAAAATGTAAATAAATTACAAAATTTAAAAGCAAAATTTAGAATTATTAAAACAGAATAATTATTAAAATTATTTAAAAAGCATAATTATTAAAATTATTTAAAAAGCATAATTATAAAAATTATTTAAAGCATAATTTAAAATTATTCAGGAAATATAATGTTTTTTCTTTTATTTTTTTCTCACTTATTTCAAGATTACAGAAAATTCATTCTTTCTTGTAGTAGTAGTAGTAAATAATCTAAATGACATTTTAAAATTATCAAATTATAATACCCTCCAAAATAATTAAGAATATATATGAGGCTAGTAATGTTTGTACACTGAAAATTATAAAAAGAATTGCTGAGAATGGTTTAAGTGATATCTAAATGTATAGAAAAATTCTTTGTGTTCATGTTTTAGAGAATTTAACTTTGCTCAACATAATCCCTATAAAAATTCCATTACAGTTTTACAAAAATTAAAGACCTTGTCTTTAAGTTCATTATTGAATTACAGGGATCCATAGTAGCTAACCAATATACAAAAGAAAGGAAATGCTCATACTTGTCAATTTTAAAATTCATTACACTATTTAGATAATCAAAATAGTATGCTGGTAGCTAAGGATGGGCATATCACAAAATGGAATGGAATTAAAATGCCAGATAGAAATCTTTATACTTGTGCAAATGATTTATGTTTCTAATAGGTCAAAATCACTTAAGTATGGCCCTGTGACAACTTGATTTTTACAGTCTGGCGGTGCCTCCGAAAACTGGGCACCTCACTTCTGGAAGATCCTGCTATACCACTCCTGGGCATATACTCAGAGGATTCCCCACCATGTAATAAGGATACATGCTCCACTATGTTCATAGCAGTCCTATTTATAATAGCCAGAAGCTGGAAAGAACCCAGGTATCCCTCAACAGAAGAGTGGATGCAAAAAATGTGGTATATCTACACAATGGAGTACTATTCAGCCATTAGAAACAATGAATTCATGAAATTCTTAGGCAAATGGATGGAGCTGGAGAATATCATACTAAGTGAGGTTACCCAGACTCAAAAGGTGAATCATGGTATGCACTCACTAATAAGTGGATATTAACCTAGAAAACTGGAATACCCAAAACATAATCCAAACATCAAATGAGGTACAAGAAGAAAGGAAGAGTGGCCCCTTGTTCTGGAAAGACTCAGTGAAGCAGTATTCAGCAAAACCAGAACCGGGAAGTGGGAAGGGGTGGGTGGGAGGACAGGGGGAGAGAAGGGGGCTTACGGTACTTTCGGGGAGTGGGGGGCTAGAAAAGGGGAAATCATTTGAAATGTAAATACAAAATATATCGAATAAAAAATATTTAATAAAAAAAAATGTACAGAGCCATATTGGGGCAGTCTTGTACTTGGTCAGAGTTTGACTTTGGTCAAGGTTAACTTCTCTCAGAAAGCCAGGATCCTGCTCCACCTAGGGTGGAGCGCTCATAGTAAAGGTTAAGTTCATTGTTCCTCCAGGTCTAGGAATTCCTGAATTAAACAGGTGACCCACCCAGCTGCCGGAGCAGTCAAGACGAAGACCTCTAAGAGAAGCTAGACAACTTCCACCGGAACTCAGCCTAGAGTCTGGGGGGAAGGGTTTGCCCAAACTGTTAAAAGGTCTGGCGCCATTAAAGTTTACGGCTTTGATCAGTGAACATTGTCTTAGCCGCACTTTCTTTTCGCCCCTCTTCCCTATAACCCCAAAATTCTCTCAACAGGTAACCCAGTTTACATGTGGCTGCTGACAGCTACATAATTGGCGCCCAACGTGGGGCGACCTGGTACGAGAGAATTTCCTGAGGTAGCCCTATCCAGCGAAGCTTCGCAAAAAAAGTGGTAAGAAGTAGTATCCGCACGGTAAGCAACATAGAGGTCAAAACTAGCGCTAGTGAATTCGTGTCTATTGTTGTGAGTGTAGGAAGGATACGGTTTTTCAAGCAAACTGTGCGGGCCCGGCACAGTGGCTGCTTGGGTTGAAAAGATAGGGAAATATGGGGAAGGAATTTGGTAGGCATTTGCCCAAAGCTCGTAAGAGTTGATTTCGGCGAAAAGAAGGGGGTTTTAAAAATAGGCATATGTCCACAGCCTCTAAGAGCTGTTTGTAGAGAAAAATGGATGTAATTGCTTAACAAGCACGCTTAACTTTCTGTGTATCTTTCCGTGTTTGTCCCGGTGCACCCACTGTTTGTCTATGTGTATGTTTATGTCCTCTCTGTGTCTTTGTGTGAATGACTGTTTCATGTTAAAAAGAAAAATTGGTAAAGATTTCATCTGCTGGTAACCTCTTGAGTCAGCCACAGTTTGTGTGGAGATTGATTCAAAGCCATGCCGCGACAGTGCAGCTCACTCAAGAGACAAGCATGGCTGGGGAAAAAGCCGCTCTTAAAAGCCCAGAAACCTCAAGATTTGAGAAGACTTTGGTTTGGCTTGTAAAATTCATGTAGTCGCTTTATACTTGTTTCTAATTGGTTTTAATGGTATAAGGCTTTACATTTCTTGACTTAAGAGTTATAAATTAATTGGGCATTATGTAATAGGTATAGTGTTATTAAGAAAAGGTTAGTTTAAAACTGGTGATTCAGTGTTACAGCCATCTTAACTACACGTGGCTAACGCCACTCATGCTTTGTTCTTGTTTATAATGGGATTTAAAGGTATATTTTACATGTCTTGACTATAGAGTATTAGCTTAAGTCACTAGACATGATTTAAAAGGTATAATGTTATTAACAAAAGTTAGGTTAAAGCTGGTAGTTTAGGGTAGTCGCCATTTTTAAACAACACGTGACATGATGGTTAAAGCTGGTAGTTTAGGGTAGTCGCCATTTTTAAACAACACGTGACATGGTTAAAGCTGGTAGTTTAGGGTAGTCGCCATTTTAAACAACACGTGACATGACGCAATCCAAGAAATACAGGCCTTTGGGACGCTCCTAAATTGACATGGTGTTTCATGTAAATCTTGGCCTAGAGATTGGACTTAATGAAGATTAAGATTTAAAATATTGTCTCTTTAATAAGTTACACTGTCATACACTTGAACATAAGAACTGACAGACAAACCTTGTGCTGTAAATATGTGTTTGCCATTGATTTTAAAGAAAATAGATTGTTTAAAATTGAGATTTGCTTCCAAAATTACAATTGTGCTCTAATATTATAAGAAAACATTGAGTTACAATAAAAATCAGTGTGTCATTGGCTACAGTTTTCAGTTTACAGGCTCATAATTGTTAACATTTTGTAATTATGATAATTTTGAGAGTGATGCAGCTATGGGTTTTAGAGGCCCATTGCCACTTTTCCACAAGTTTATAGGCTATAATGGTAGGAACAAAATTTAACCCTCCAAGATTAAAAAGGATATCTCTGTAGAAATGTATTTGATATCAAGTAGGTTCCTTTGACCATAGAATTACAGGTTTCTTTTGTTTAATCCTCAAAACACAGGTTTGGGTCTGGTCTTAGATAAAAGGCTCAGATCTAGTCCTTGCCAAGGACTAAAGGTAGATCCTAGGACAGAAAAAAAAAAAAAAATATATATATATATATATATATATATATATATATATATATATATATATATATATATAATTTAAATTATGCTTACATGTTTTTAAGAAAATTTTAAAATTTAGATGCCAAAAAACTCCTTGGTAAATGTATATGACATCTTGTAATTAGACATATTGATGTCTAGGTGAAATGAAGGAATTCACTTATTAACATATGCCATGATCCTGATTTAATATTGGAGAAGACATGTCCCCTATGTTTTTTCCACAGAATGCTACAGAAGATATGCTGACTGTGCTTGCTGAATGCCCAGACCATGGTAACATAAGAGCTATATTGGGTATATGTTCTTGACTTACCTTAATTGTCAAATGTCCCAGGTTAGATAAATTGCCTAGCTTCAAGCTTTTAGACTTTGTGGGACAGAACTTAGAGACTGTTAAGCTAGCTTAGGAAAAATTAATCTAAAGAAGAGTTAAAATGACTCTTCTCCTTATTGTGTTCAGCTGACTCAACCATAGACTGGTCTAGAAATAATTCCAATATTGAAGATTCCAATTTTAAAGATGGCTAACAATCTTCAGCCAACTGTGTTAATTTAACATATAGTCTCCACTTTTCCTGAGAAGTAACAGCTTATTTCTTGATACACAAGGCTACCTCTCCCACCTCAGAGGCCAAGCTTTGGGTTCTTAAAGTTGTTAATTTACAACTGAATTAGATACTTCAGGGACAAGTTAATCCTATTCCACCTTTAACTCTTGACCTTGTCTGTTAAGCAGACTGGCTGTCTCCACCCAGGCTCACCTGGATGGAGAGATTACATGTCTGTTAAAGACACTTACAGACCCCCCTGGCTTCAAAACTTACACAAGTAGATCTCCAAAGAGAGAGCCACATAGAACTCAGATCTATGTGTGTTTGTTTATGTTATGCACAAACATGGGTACCAGCGAGACGTGCGAGGCAAAGCACTGCATGGGGAGGTGAATTTCTGCTTCTGAGTCCCCAGGAAGTACACCTAATTGCATAGGGGTTAACGTCGAGAGGCTGTCCTTAAAATCATAAGGGAGCCTATTACCCCTCCTCTGAAAAAGACGTTATACAATATTTAAGAGGAATTATGGTCAATGCTTCCCCTCCTGGTTAAGGCCCGCCTTCTTATGAAGGATATTTATCCACTTGTTTTCTACCTCCTCGTGTTCAAATTAATAAAAAAAGGGAGGACATGTACAGAGCCATATTGGGGCAGTCTTGCACTTGGTCAGAGTTTGACTTTGGTCAAGGTTAACTTCTCCCAGAAAGCCAGGATCCTGCTCCACCTAGGGTGGAGCGCTCATAGTAAAGGTTAAGTTCATTGTTCCTCCAGGTCTAGGAATTCCTGAATTAAACAGGTGACCCACCCAGCTGCCGGAGCAGTCAAGACGAAGACCTCCAAGAGAAGCTAGACAACTTCCACCGGAACTCAGCCTAGAGTCTGGGGGGAAGGGTTTGCCCAAACTGTTAAAAGGTCTGGCGCCATTAAAGTTTACGGCTTTGATCAGTGAACATTGTCTTAGCCGCACTTTCTTTTCGCCCCTCTTCCCTATAACCCCAAAATTCTCTCAACAGGTAACCCGGTTTACATGTGGCTGCTGACAGCTACATAAAAAAAAGAATGAATCTTGAAACCTGTGGAGTTTTGAATAAGGATGGCACCCATAGGCTCATATGCTGAATGCTTTGCTGACTGTTGATGGAACTATTTGAGGAGGATTCTGAGGTGTAACCTTGTTGAAAGAAGTGTGGCATGGGCTTGTTAGAAAAAGTGTAGGACTTAGAGGTGGATTTTGAAGTTTCAAAAGCCTATGCAAGATCTAGTGTTACTTTCTCTACATGTTGCCTATAGATTCGGACATAGAGATCTTAGCTGCTGCTTTGACACCATGTTTTTCTGTTTTCTGCCATGACCATCATGGCCTAATCCAATAAAACTGTTGAATTCCTGTGTAAGCAATCCCACAATTAAATGTTTTCTCTTCTAAGAATTACTGTGGTTATGGAACCTTTTGACAGTAATAGAATGTTAAGAAAGTACCCTATCTTTTCCACAAGGAAAACCCTGTTAGTTTTCCAACAACTGACAGAAGCTGATAAAAATGAAATGGATGCAACCATCATAAAAGTATTTGAGAAAAACAGTATTAAGTATTTATTAAATTGAATTTTGCAGTAAGTCTTAGTTCTGACATGTTAAATAAAAGAAAAATATGTAAGTCAGTCTTCTTTAAAATGTTTTAAAAGCAAGATTTTACAAAATGGAAGAAAATAGTGTCAAATTGCATGTCTGACAAGCGTTCAGTCTTTAGAATGTATGATGAACCCTGCAACTCAATAAGACACACAGTGGTGGCATGACCTAACTGAAAACATAAGCAGCTGACCTGAATTTTAAATATCAAAAGCCATTTGGTAAAATTAAGACAAATTCGTAATCTACTAGGATGCTTGAAAGTTTTAAAACATGAAAAACAGGAGAATTATTCAACCCATATTTTTGTTTTTCATTTTTTTGTTCTGAGTGGGATGTTTTTTGAAATAATAAAGTGCATCAAACTTGAAAGGAAAAAAAAAAGTGGTGTTACATTTACCAAGAAGCAGGAATTCTTTTTTATTGAAGTTTCCCAGAGGAATGTCAAATTGAGCTTTGCCTACTGACAATTTAAAATATATAGACTACATTTTAACATGAGGTCTCCATGAAAACACAAGTTAAGCGAAGCCATTATTTTTATGGCAAGAATACACTGAGGAGGAATAAAGAGAGGTGATCTTTTCCACTTTTCCTTAATGGATTACTAGACTTTTGACAACAATGAAAATTTCCCCAAATATAGATAATATGTTTTTTTAGATTTATTTTTATATTATATTCTGATTATGGTTTCCCTTGCCCCAACCCCTCCCACATTCTCTCTACATTATTTCTTCTCCAAAGTCAAAACTTTTCTTTCTCTCTTTTTAGAAAACAAATCATGCCTCTAAAAAATAACAGTGAAATAAAGTAAACTAAGATAAAACAAAACGAACCAAATCAAATGAAAACAAAATCATCCACACAGGTCTAAGCCACATTGGGTTCCAGAAGAAAAGTGGGTGCAAGCCGAATCCCTAAGCAATAATTTGTTTCCAATAAATGGTTTTCTTATGGTTGCAACCAAATAACTGAACAAAAGATCACCATTAAGAGAAGATTATTTTCATGCTGGCTTAACATTTGAGGGAACACATTCTATCACAGATGTTAAGCAAGGGGTTAAGAACCTGTGACACAACTTACTACTTTTTGGCAAATCAGGAAGAAGCATGAGGCAAGAAATAGCATCAGGTTACAAAAGCTCTTGTCATTCAGTCCTTTTATTTTTAATTGAATATGTTCTTTATTTGCATTTCAAATGTTATTCCCTTTCCCAGATTTCTCCCTCCCAGAAAACCCTTATCCCATCCCACTCCCCCTTCTTCTATGAGAATGTTCCTCCACCCAACCTACTCCCACCCTACTCTCCCAAGATTTCCCTATGCTGGGGCATCTATAGAGCCTTCCTAGGACCAAGGACCTCTCCTCCCATTGATGCCTGAGAAGGCATTTTTCTGCTACAAGTGCAGCTGGAGCCATGTGTACCCCTTGAATGATGGCTTAATCCCTGGGAGCCCTGGGGGGTCTGATTGGTTGGTATTGTTCTTCCTATGAGGTTGCAAACTTCTTCAGCTCCTTTAGTCCTTTCTCTAATTCCTCTATTGGGCATTCCACTCTCAGTCCAATGGTTGGCTGCTAGCATCTGCCTCTGTATCTGTAAGGCTCTAGCAGGGCCTCTCTGTAGACAGCCATATCAGGCTCCTTTCAGCAAGGATCTCTTAGCATCCATGATAGTGTTGGGGCTTCATGATGGTTTATAGGATGAATCCCCATGTAGGTGCTTCATAGCCATTCAAGTTTCCTCTGTTGAGAATTCTTTGTTTAGCTCTGTACTCCATTTATTAATAGAGTTATTTGATTTTCTGGAGTCTAACTTCTTGAGTTTATGTATATATTGGATATTAACTCTCTATTGGATGTGGGATTGGTAAAGATCTTTTCCCAATTTGTAGGTTGCTGTTTTGTCCTATGACAGTGTCCTTTGCCTTACAGAAGCTTTGCAATTTTTTTTGAGTCTTTTTGTTTATTCGATATATTTTTATGTACATTTCAAATGATTTCCCCTTTTCAGGCCCGCCACTCCCTGAAAATCACATAAACCCCCTTCCCTCTGCCTCTTCTCCCATCCACCCCTTCCCACTTCCCTGTTCTGGTTTTGCCCTATACTGCTACACTGAGTCTTTTCAGAACCAGGGGCCACTTCTCCGTTCTTCTTGTACCTCATTTGATGTGTGGATTATGTTTTGTGTATTCCAATTTTCTAGGCTAATATCCACTTATCAGTGAGTGCATATCATGATTGATCTTCTGAGACTGGGTTACCTCACTTAGTATGATGTTCCCCAACTCCATCCATTTGTCTAAGAATTTCATGAATTCATTGTTTCTAATGGCTGAATAGTACTCCATTGTGTATATATACCACATTTTTTGCATCCATTCTTCCGTTGCAATTTTATGAGGTCCCATTTGTCAATTCTTCTTCTTAGAGCATAAGCCATTGGTGTTATGTTCAGGAAATGTTCCCCTGTACCCATATAATCCAGGTTCTTTCCAACTTGCTCCTCTTTAAGCTTCAGTGTATCTGGTTTTATGTGGAGGTCCTTGATCCTCTTCGACTTCAGCTTTGTACAAAGAGATAAGAATGGGTCAATTTGCATTTTTCTACATGCTGAACTCCAGTTGATCCAGCACCATTTGTTAAAATGCTGTCTTTTTTCCATTGGATGTTTTTAGTTCCTTTGTCAAATATCAAGTGACTATAGTTGTACAGTTTCATTTCTGGGTCTTCAGTTCTATTCTTTTCACCTTCCTGGCTGTCTCTGTACAATTTTTATCACTATTGTTCTGTAGTAAAGTTTGAGGTCAGGGATAGTGATTCCACCAGAAGTTCTTTTGTTGTGGAGCAGAGTTTTTGCTATCCTGGGTTTTTTGTTATTCCAAATGAATTTGCAGATTGTTCTTCCTATCTCTATGAAAAATTGATTTGGAATTTTGATGAGGATTTCATTGAATCTATAGATTGCTGTAGGCAAAATGGCCATTTTTAGCTATATTAGTTCTGCCAATCCATGAGCATGGGAGATTTTTCCATCATCTAAGACCTTCTATTTCTTTCTTCAGAGGCTTGAAGTTCTTGCCTTACAGATCTTTCATTTGCTTAATTAGAGTCACACCAAGGTATGAAATATTATTTATGACTACTGTGAAGGGAGTCATTTTCCTAATTTCTTTCTCACCTTGCTTATCCTTTGAGTAAAGGAAGGCTGCTGATTTGTTTGAGCTCATTTTATATCCAGCCACTTTGCTGAAGTTGTTTAACTTTAGCAGTTCTCTGGTGGAATTTTTGGGGTCACTTAAGTATATGATCATATCATCTGCAAATAGTGATATGTTGACTTCTTCCTATCAATTTGTATAACTTTGGCCTCCTTTAGTTGTCTAATTGCTCTAGCTAGAACTTCAAGAATTATATTGAAGAGATAGGGAGAGAACAGGCTGCCTTGTCTGGTCCACAGTTTTAGTGGGAATGCTTCAATTTTCTCTCCATTTAGTTGATGCTGGTTACTGGTTTGCTGTATGTTGCTTTTACTATGTTTAGGTATGGGCCTTGAATTCCTGATCTTTCCAAAACTTTTGACATGAAGGGATACTGAATAGTGTCAAATGCTTTTTCAGCATCTAATGAAATGAACATATGCTGTTTTTTTTTTCTTTGAGTTTGTTTATGTAGTGGATTACATTGATGTATTTTCTTTGATTCTGTTGGCAAGAATTTTGTTGAGTATTTTTGCATCAATATTTATAAGGGAAATTGGTCTAAAGTTCTCTTTCTTTGTTTGGTCTTTTTTTGGGTTTAGGTATAAACATAATTGTGGCTTTATAGAACTAATTGTTTAGTAGAGGCTTTTGTAGTAGGATCTGATGATTTTTTTTTAATTTCCTCAATTTCTGTTGTTACGCTTTCATTTTCATTTCTGATTTTATTAATTTTTGTACTATCTCTGTACCCTCTGGTTAGTCTAGCTAAAGGTTTGTTGATTCTTTGTATCATTCCTTTTATTTCTACTTGGTTTATTTAAGCACTGTGATTATTTCCTGCCATCTACTCCTCTTGGGTGTATTTGCTTCTTTATGTTATAGAGCTTTCAGGTGTGCTGTCAAGTTGCTAGTGTAAGTTCTCTCCTGTTTCTTTTTGGAGCCACTTAGAGCTACGAGTTTTCCTCTTAGCACTGCTTTCATCATGTCCCATAAGTTTTGGTATGATGTGTCTTTATTTTCATTAATTGTAAAAAGTCTTTAATTTCTTTCTTTAGTTCTAACTTGACCAAGTTATCATTGAGTATAGCATTGTTCAGCTTCCATGTATTTCTGTGTTTTCAAGTTTTTTCTTAGAAGTTAAGACCAGCCTTAGACTGTGGTGATCTGATATGATGCATGGAATTATTTCAATAGTCCTGTATACATATATACATACTTGTATGTAATGTATTTAAATATATTTGTATTATATATGTGTTTATGTGTGTGTGTATATATGTGCGTGTGTGTATGCATATATATACACATGTACATGTAAATTTTTGGAAATGATATTAAGGACAACAATTGAAGTTGAAAAAAATTATTCGTGAAAATTTAAAATCCCATATGAACAATGAGAATCTAGAGCTTTTACTAAGAACCTTCTTTCTATCTTTTTTTTAATATTCAGTGATCCAGAAACTCCATTCCAATCAGATGCAATAAAGAAAACACACACACACAAAGATCTCTTTTCACTCAGCTCTCACTGATCTTGCTGACATACTTGAGATAGACATGTGCCAATACTTTTCACTCTGCTTCAATTGCCTTTATGGGTTAGTTCTTTATGAAATTCATCATAATATAAGGTGAATACTCGCTGATAAAAAGTGTAAGTAGTGATAAAAAGATTTATTTTATAGTGCTGGGGATAAAATCCAGGTTTTTCACATATTAGACAAAAACTCTGCTACTGAGCTAAGACTCCAGACCATTCCACCCCTTTTCTGAAACTATCTCTTGCTACATAGCTCATGCTGGCCATGACTATATTGCTATCTATTGCTGTCTATACATGCTGGCCATACTCATATGTATGTGTGTATATACACACATGCATATTCATATGTTCATATGTACATACACCTATATACACATATGTACATATTTAAATACATATATAAATACATGTATTATATACATGCATAAATATGCATAGATGTACATATATACATATAGCTATGGCTATACTAGTATGGCTATACATGCTAGCCACTCTCAATGTATATCACAGAGTAGTCTTGACTTATATTAATCTTTGTGATTTCAGCCTTCTGACAGCATGTGCTTATAATTATAAGCATCTTGATACTATAGCAGACTTTTAAAAAGGAATCCAATAGAAATTCTAAAGTATGAAAGTGAACTAACTGCAATAAATGTACCAGGAAACTTCAGCATTAGATTTCAAATCACTGAAGAATCATCACCTTGAAGTTAGGCTCAAAGATATTATGCAAGCTGAACAACAGCAAAAAAAAAAAAAAAAAAAAAAACCCTGAAAAACATAAACTAATGTTCTGAAATCTGAAAGACACAAGCAAACCAATATTCACTGTTATCACTAGTTTTATGATTCTTCTTAACTAGGTTGTATCACTTATCAATTAATATGGACATTATAAAAATGATTTTGTATTTGGCGAATATGGTTAGTATAGTAGAAATGGTTCCATCCTATTACTTTATTGGGATTAACAGAGACCATACTCAAGAACTGATCAGATACTTCAGACCAAGAAAAGGGTAAAACTCACTTGGATTGCATAAAATTATGGATACTTTACATTAATGCCAGGACCTCACAATAACTTATCATCTGATACCTAATGTGTGTATCAAAGGGGGAGAAGCAGAGGATTGCCTGTCTATCCCTAGAATTTTGGTATCCTATTGTTGATGTGGCGTACCTGACTGCCTGCTTATTTATTTGTCTATCTGTTTATACTTGGACCTGAACCCAGTGTTTCCTACTCTGACCTTAGTTCAGAATTTAACCTTGAAGCTGAGGACACTAGCACTTCCACCAGCAGCTCCTTCTTTGTCCAAACAGATATATGCTGAGCCTGTCTCTATTCTGGAAACCACACATATGCACACAGGTATGCTTGATGTGCTGAAGGTATGTGATATAAGGGACAATATTAATAGTGAACTGTGGTTTAAGACACACACCTTTACCTTACTAAAGGAGGGTGAGATTCTATGACAAATTGTCACTAAATTCAATCTTGTGACTTTATTGCTATTCAGTAAATTCTGATCATTGTACAAGATAATGTGTTTATTTACACTTTTGGAAGTATGCTTATGACATTCTTTCTAGAATATTTCACTATTACTTTAGTGTCATATATGAGATTTCTTTAGAAAATTACTCAGCTTCAAAATGAAACATCAACTCTTGCTTAAGAGTTTTCAGCCTGCTGGCACACCTTCAAGTTGAGGACAGGCTGTCACCCTCTGTTTCTTTGAAGAATATAGATTGAAGCATAGAATTAATGGTATGTCAAAAGGAGAAGTGTTTGAAAAAAAAGTACTTGAAGAAATAATGACCAAAGTCTTTATAAATGTCACAAAGGAGAATAATTTGCATATTCAAAAATTCAAAGAAGTCCAAGTAGAGTACATGCAAAAACTAAACAGACCATAGTTAAATTTGTGAAAAGAAAAAGAGAGAGAGAAAATGATTAAAGCAATCAGGAAAAAAAACTGATCCAATACAGAATAACAACATTTAAATAATAGCTGTGTTTTTTAACAGAAACAATGGAGGACAAAAAGGAGTCTTAGCACATTAGCATATTCAAAGCACTCAAAGGAAACTCTTATGTAAGAAACCTTTATCAGGGAAGTTGTTTTTGAAGCATAAAGACAAAGTAAAGACAACCTCAGGATGAGAAGAAACTGAAAAACACAACTGGCCTTTTGTTGACATGACTGGCAATAAATACTAAACTTAGTTCTTCTGAAAGCAAGTAATCTCCTATGGACAATAGATGATCATCACTAGAGGTAATTATATACCCTAAGGAATATATTTAAAACCCACAAAAATATTTACAGAGCATTACTAAGATATATTACAAAAATATTTAATTGTAGTTGATCATAAAAGCATTCAGACAAAAGGAAGTGCAGTCAAATCCACACTAAGGAGAAAATGTTAGCTGTAAAGTCTGTATTCAAAAGGAGGAATTCAAATTAATATTGTAATCTGTCTTCTTTAGAGAATTGTGAAAAATAACTCAAATTAGCATTAAAAAGAAAAGCATAAAAATTATGAGTTTGAAGAAATAAATGTAATAAGAAAACAAATGAACACTTTGTATATAGTAAGAATATCTGTTTTTAATACTTTTAAACACTAGTTTTCAGCCTGACAGTGATGGTTCATGCCTTTAATCCTAGCATTTATGAGGTAGAGTCAAACGAATTTCTGAGTTTGAGGCCAGTTTGGTCTACAGAGTGAGTTCCAGGACAGCCAGGGCTATAGGGATAAACCCTGTCTCAAAAAACAAAAACAAACAAACAAACAAAGAAAACCAAAGAAAACTAAAAATACAAAAAAGAAAAAAGAAAACCCACTAGTTTTCAGGCAGAGATACAAAAGTGTATCACTGTTTTCTCATATTTCTACAATTAAAATATATAGAGATGTACATAGATTTTGTTATGAAATAAAGATATTTAGCAAGGGTTTCTGATATGTGGCTTTCATGATGTCAACCCTCTTTACAGGTGGCTGACAATTAAACACCAGGAATGTATTTCTTTTTGTGGTAATTAGTCCTATACAAGGGACCAATGAATTCAACATTTCATTAAATTCTACTTCCTTGTACATGGGCAGCAGCCCCCTGCCTTTGGGGCTAGAACTGGACACTGGACATAGAGCAAACAGGCTATCACTGGCCTGCAGTATCCTCAGCCTTACTTTTGCTTTTTATTTTGAAACAGGGTCTCATTTTAGTTTCTCAGGGAGCTCTTGAACTCACTTTATATCTCCAACTGTCTTTGAACTTTAATTCTCTTGCCTCAGTCTACAGTGTAGCTACACTTACATGTCTATGCCATCTAACAGTCTTCATGTTTTATTAGCATGTGATGTGAGAATTAAAATTTTCCATATGATCAGGGCACTAATCTTATTTATAAAACACCAAACTCATGAGTTAAATACTTTATAAGGGCTCATTTGCTAGTAAATATATTCAGAGAAAAATTTCAACATACAGATTTGGAAAAAACAAAGCAAGGCTAGAGAGCTGACTTCTATACATTTCCTTTTAACACATTTTAATGCCTGTTTTCATGTTTTTCTACCCATTTTGTTACTATGGAATTTGGATGTACTTATTGAAAATTTTATTCAACACATTTTGGACATATGTCCTTTTCCCAACTACACCCAGTTCCTCTCCAATTTCTTTTTCTTTTTCCTTACTTATTGATTTAGTGAGAAACTGTGAAAATATGGTTAGCCGTCATTCTGAACTAAATACATTATATCACTATGTCATCGGTAGTCACTAATTTCTTGAGTGTAAATTCTAATTATTTTAAATAAAAAATATACTATTAATTTTAGACATACTTTTACTGCAAACAAGATGAATTCTAATAATCTGTAAATGAGGGCCATATTTATTGAATTTGGACTTTACACATATTAAATTATTTGTGTGATAAGGAATGCATTCATATGTAGCACATACACTAGAAAATTTAAAGGTTAAACTTCTGTACCTCTTATTACAATTTTATTTGTTTTAAATATAAAATATCAATTTTACTTTTATCCTTACAGTTTCTGAGTTAAGAAGTTCTAGGTAAAGCTGAAATAATACCTCTGTGCTTGCCTTTCAAATCAGAGGACTTGTGTGTGATCCCAAAACTCATATTTAAAAGCCTGTGTCATCAGATGTGTTATGGAAGTGTTCTGGGGAATGTTGAGTATAATCAAAATATTTTGCATATGTATATAAAATTTTCAAAGAATAAATGAAAATACTATTCATCAAAATGCTATTGTAATGAACCACATGAATAGTTCTCTCAGGAGCTTGCTGGCAAGTCCCAAGCCAGAGAGAGAAACTGTTTAAAAACATGTGGATGATCCCTACAAACTAGGACATAAGGTTCTTCTTCAGCATCTTTATCATACACAAACATGTTAACATGCATCGCATGTGCCCATATGTGTATGTGCCTGTGTGTATGTGTGTGTGTGAGTGCACGCGCGCATGTGTGTGTGTGTGTGTATTTTAGGATGTTGTACTGGCTGGTTTTGTGTGTCAACTTGGCATAAGCTGGAGTTATCACAGAAAAAGTAGTTTCAATTGGGGAAGTGCCTCCATGAGACCCAGCTGTGGGGCATTTTCTCAATTAGTGATCAAGTGGTGAGGGCCCCTTGTGGGTGGTGCCATCCCTGGGCTGGTAGTCTTGGGTTCTAGAAGAGAGCAGGCTGAGCAAGCCAGGGGAAGCAAGCCAGTAAGTAACCTCCCTCCATGGCCTCTGCATCAGCTCCTGCTTCCTGACCTGCTTGAGTTCCAGTCCTGACTTCCTTTGGTGATCAACAGCAATGTGGAAGGTGTAAGCTGAATAAAACCTTTCCTCCCCAACTTGCTTCTTGGTCATGATGTTTGTGCAGGAATAGAAACCTTGACTAAGATAGATGTTTTAATGAAAACTAAATTTAAAGAAGAACAAATACACTTTTGCCTTCACATGATCATAGCTGCAATTTTACTTGGACAAAGACTTTCATCAAACTATGTGTAAAATATTCCTGTATTTTATTTTTTTAATTAAACTTGCTTGTTTGTTTGTTTGTTTCCATCCCAAATGCTGTTTCCCTCCATGTTCCCTCCTCCTTGAGTTGCTACTCCCCACCCCCTCTCTTTCTCCTCTGAGAGGGTTGCCCCTCTTGGGTATCACTGTACCCTGGAGCATCAAGTCGCTGCCAGATTAGGCACATTCTTTCCCACTAAGGCCAGAGCAGGCATCCTTGTTGGGAAACAGATAGCACTATCAAGCTATAGCTTCAGGGATACTGAGCTACACATCTGCTTCTTAGGTACCAGAGGCCTCATGTGCCAAAGAGCCATGTATGTTCTTTGTTGTCTCAGCTTCTGAGAACTACCAGGGATCCAGGTTAGTTGACTCAGTTGATATTCCTACAGGGTTCCTATCCCCTTCAGAACCTTCAATCCTTGTCCTGACTCTTCCTTAAGGTCTCCAACCTTCATCCAATGTATGACTCTAGGTAGTTGCATCTGTTTCTGTCAGCTGTTGGTAGTGACGTTCAGAGGACAGTTATGCTAGGCTCTTGACTGACAGCATAACAGAGTATGATTAATAATTACCCCCATTGACTCTCAGGTGCATAACCTAGCCTGCATATCTGGCAAGTCTTTGAGAAGACTGTTACCTTTCTCACCCCTACAATTTGCAGTTTTTATTCATATTCATGGCCATCTGGCTGTCTCTTTTGTCTCTCCCCACACTTTATCCTGAATTCCCACTTTCATTGCCCTCAACTTACTGTCTCCCTCCTAGTGCCCTCCCTCCCTCTCTCTCCTCTGACTATTTTATTTCCTCCTTTTAAGTGAGATTCAAACATCCTTGTTTGGGTCTTCCTTTTTCATTAGCTTTTTTGGACCTGTATAGTGTATTATGGATATCCTATATTTTATGGCTAATATCCACTTATCAGTGAGTACATACCATGCCTATCCTTCTGGGTCTGGGTTACCTTGCTCAGGATGATATTCGCAAGTTTCCTCCATCTGTCTGCAAAATTCCTGATGTCTTTTTTTTAATAGCTGAATAGTATTCCATTGTGTAGACCAATCCCATTCTCTTTATCCATTTTTCAGTTAAGGGACATCTAGGTTGTTTTCATGTTTTGGCTATTGCAAATAACGCTGCTTTAAGCATAGTTGACTAAGAGTCCCTGCATAGTATAGTGGGACAGCTTTAGGGTATATGCTGGGTGTGATGTAGCTGGGTCTTGAGGTAGAACCGTTCCCAACTTTATTAAGTGTGTCTTATCCATTAGAGATTCTTTTGTTGAAAATTCTCTGATTAACACTATACAATATTTTTGAATTGGGTTATTTGGTTTGTTGGGATCTAACTTCTTGAGTTCTTTATATATTTTGGATATTAATTGTAGGACCTTGAAAGGCAACCTGGTTCCTGGTTGAGCTAAGACTAGAAACCCCAGTGGCCCTAAAGGGATGGAAGGCATTTTGCCCTGATCCTGGGGAACCAGGCTCCTGGGCACAAGACCACAGCCCTCCATAGAACTGTGGTTATCAGTCACATAAGGACAACTCCCCAAGCCCCTCCACAGGTAGAAGACATGACCTGTGGTCATGTAGCCTCAAGACAGAGCTCCATTTTAATGAGGTACCTATTTGTTGAAAAGGCTATCTTTTTTCCACTGGATGTATTTGGCTCCTTTGTCAAAGATCAAGTGACCATAGGTGTGTGGATTCATTTCTGGATCTTCAATTCTATTCCATTGGTCCACTTGTCTGTCACTGTGCCAATACCATGCAGTTTTTAACACGATTGCTCTGTAGTATTGCTTGAAGTCAGGGATACTGATTCCCCCAGAAGTTCTTTTACTGTTGAGAATAGTTTTAGCTATCCTGGGTTTCTTGTTATTCCACATGAATTTGAGAATTGCTTTTTCTAACTCTATGAAGAACTCATTTGGGATTTTGATGGGGATTGCATTGAATCTGTAGATCACTTTTGGCAAGATGGCCATTTTAACTATATTAATCCTGCCAATAAGGCCGGGAGGACTCAGCCTATAAACTCTCCTTCCCAGACACTACTTCCTGCAAAATGTCTGCCCTAAGAAAAGGGGTAAGGTTTCACTCATCCACTTTCCACCGTGACAATAAATGTCTTAAATCCATGGACTATGTCTTTTTTAAAATATTTTTATTTTCTATATTCTTTGTTTACATTCCAAATGATTTCCCCTTTCCCAGATCCCCCCTACCCATATGTCCCATAAACCTTCTTCTCTCCATCCATTCCCAATCACCTCTCTCCTTTTTCTCTGTCCTGATACTCCCTTCCAACGCTAGATCAATCATTTCCAGGATCAGAACCCTCTCCATACTTCTTCATGGAGTCATTTGTTATGTGATTTGTGCCTTGGGTATTCAGAGCATCTGGGCTAATTCATATCCACTTATCAGTGATTGTATTCCATGTGTATTCTTATGGACTATGTCTTTTCATCAGGATCCACCATGCGAAGCAATGGAGAAGGCTTTCTCCTAAAGGGCTGTGCCATCTAATCTTGTACAGAAGTCCTCTCTGTGCTCCTGGCCACAGTCACCACCAAGCCCAGCCCAAGTCAAGCCTGCAGCCCACCAAAAAGCCAAAGGCTCTTCCCCGAGGGATCCAGCCAGAGCTCTCCCCTCTTTTCCCTCTGGGCCCTGGGCTAGATCCAGCTTGCAGGCATCACTCCATTCTCAGCTCTTCCAGGGATGCCTGGATGCCTGAGAGCCTGAAAACCAGATATCCTCAGCCTCCCTGTCCTATGCCTCAGACAGTGTACCCCCCCCCCAACAGTGTCCTGCAGATGCCCCAAAGCCCAACACCAGGCCTGTGACAGCATGGGTTAAACACACTTAAAACTCCTGGTCCTGTCTTCCAAAGCAGCCATGGCCTGCTTCAGAGTGGACTTGGGACACCACCATCCCCCCAACCCTACTATTAGAACTGTGTTGGATATAGGGTTAGGAAAGATCTTTTGCCAATCTGCAGGATGCAGTTTTGTCCTATTGACAGTATCCTTTGCCTTACAGTAGCTTTTAATTTTATGAGGTCTCATCTATCAACTGGTGATCTTGGAGTCTGAGCCATTGATGTTCTGTTCTGGAAAATGTCTCCTGCCAATGTTTCAAGGCTAATTTCCACTTTATCTTCTATTAGATTTAGTGTATCTGGTTTTATGTTAAGGCCCTTGATTCACTCGGTCTTGTGCATGGTGATAAATATGGATATATTTGCATTCTTCTGCATCCAGTTAGACCAGAACCATTTGTTGAGGATGCTTTCTTTTCTACTATATGTTTTTTTGGTTTTTTTTGGGTCAAAAATCAAATATCTGTAAGTATGCAGTATTCCTGTGTCTTCAGTTCTATCCCATTGTTCAATCTGTCTGTTCCTATATACATATGCAGTTTTTATCACTATTGTTCTATAGTAGAGCCTGAGGTCCTGGATGGTGATTCCTCCTGAAGTCCATTTATTGTTCAGGATTGTTTTGGCTATACTGGGTTTTTTGTTTTTCCATGTGAAGTTGAGCATTTCTCATTCAATAGTCCTGAATTTCTGTCCCCAGACTTTCTCTTTAAAGAGACTTAAGATATAATTTTCCCCATTTTAAATACTATTCACCAAACTTTAAAAAAAAGTTTACTTTTTTACTATTTACTATTACTATTCAGCAAACTTTTACTCTGCATCACATGTATAGAACAGAGAGCTCCCACTTGCTACATCATTTTCACTTTCATGAATGAGCATTTTTAATAAAACAAAAATAAAAACATATAAAAAGAAGTCTGATATTAGGTCTAGTTCTGTTTGAAACTGAAATCACCTTTATTTGACATTTTGCTTAATTTAACTTGACTTGTATGCAGTTTGGATTTTCTTTATATAAAAAACTTAATAGTTCATCTTATTTACTAAAAGATATTTTGCAATATTGCTTAAGATGCCTTTATGGGAAATTATTTAGAAATTAATTTTTCTAAGTAGGACAACTTTGAAAGATTAGAAATTTCCAGTTATGTAATTTTATGTATGTATGTATAAATGTATGTATGTTTGTATGTATTCAGGGAGAGATTTAGTATTAGAAAGAATATGCTTCCACTATAATATATAATCATTTATTTGAATTTTGAGAAACAAAGATCAACCAACCAACCAACCAACAAAGCAAACAAACAAAAAACCTCAATTCTTCTAATAGTGTGAAGGATACATTATTAAACATGATGTCAAAATCATTAGTCCAGCCATTACTTGAAGATAATCCCTAAAAAGGATTAATTTTTAGTCTCAGCACTACCTTTATCATTGAATACATTATCTCCAGGATAGGGATTTAGAATTACAAGGGCAAGTAGCAACTTTTAGAGTATGGAAGAGAGTTTAGTTTTTTTCTATAATAATTAATAATAATAATAATAATAATAATAATAATAATAATAAATTCTAGGACTGAATCTCAACTCTGACATCCCCCCCATACTTTACTTCAGTTTTTAAAAAGGAATGATTGCTATGTACTACATACACTATTGTGGGGATTATATAAACTATTCCACTAAATTTGGCACTGTCCCTCATGCATCTAATCAAGGTTTCCAATGTGGAAATGGCTCTTACATGGATGCTGTTCAACAAATTACCGTCTTTGGGTGTTCAGGTCTGAGGAAGCTTTGGAAAGCACTGTTGTTCCACTCAGAAAAAAAGGTACTCTGATTTTGTTGCTACAGGGTAGAAATGTATACTTTAATTCACAGCAATTAACCAAGTATATAAAATTTAAGTTCATTTCTTGTGCAAATATTTTCAACCTTTCTTGCATTTTGAATATTCTAGTTGTTTGCATCTTGTTGCTTTTGCTGTGACTCTCAGATGATTGTGTAACTCCAAATTGTTGCCTCTTATCCTCTGGCTAAAAAAATATAGACTTTTTATATACTTCTTAGCGTTTCCAATTAGACCTCCTCTCTGTGACTTTCCAACTTGATGATACTCTGGCTTTCTGAAGACATTTCTTTCAGTTGTATTTTTGGCAATCCCTGATTCCTGTGTCCATCTTTCTGACTTAAGTATAGCTGAGCTACAGCCTATCTGGTGGAGTAGAATTAAGAAATAATTTTATCTGTTGTTTTCTCTTAAATAGTTTACACAACAGATCAATGGTTACAGCATATGTAGAAAATTTTTGGTTGATGTTTGTTCATTTGTTTTTTAATGTTTAAAAATAATTTGCCACATCCTATAAAAAAAGTCCTAAAATGTAATGATTTTATTTGAAGTTTCGGGTATGCATATAGAAGCATGCCTCCTAGTATCTGTTATGCGACCAGCCCAGGATTATTGAATCCAGTTATTTTGAGTAGACCAATGTAATTGATATTTCTTATAGTATTATATAACAGTATGAAGAAAGAAAGAATATGGGTCAGGAAGTCCTTACCTATGAATTTTGAGCATCATTTATAGGGTATGCAATAAGCTTAGTCCTTTAGAAAATATCAAAATAAAACAAAATTAGTATAATGTCTGTATATCTCCCAGTAAAACACAAGGAGCAGACTGCCATAAAGAAGTTTTCCCTAACAAACAGGGGGATATCTCTCCTGCTCTCACATCGCATTTGAATTCTCATGGAACTTTCAGGACCACTTGAAGTGGAGTTTCTGGAGCTTTTCACACCATAGCTTGATCCAAAACTCTAAGAAATGTACCATAAGTTCAGTATTCCAGCAAAGAATCAACCATATATTTAAAGCAGAATCTCAGGAACTCATTAAGTTGTGATACATGCTCATCACGTTCTTCTGTTTTTACCATGTAGTTACTTAAGCATATGTTTTAATCATGAGAATTTTTCTGAGTATTATGGGTGTTTATTTTTTGGAGCCAGACAAATTTTATAACATTATTTGGATAATACAAAATTATTCATAATATCTAAGAGGAAACTTAAACAAACTTACTTATCTGGTTACTTCTGTAATTGCACCACACAATTATTTAAAACTCCATACATCTTTTAAACCATATCAAGTACAGCTGATTGCTAGTGTCAGTCAGCATCGTCTCCTGTGTTTTACCTAACTATGGTAAGAAATGACAACATGAATTTAAAAGCTGATTAGCATCATTATAGTTAGCTGCAAAGCCTGCATGATCAGCATCAACTATCTCAAGTGTATTCACAATGGTCTTTATTTAAGAATGTAATTTCTGCTCTGTGGAGATGGCTTAATAGGTGAACCATGAAGACTTGAATTTGGATTCATGACACTCTGTAAAAGTTAGGCTTGGGAGTGTATATCTATTATTCATAGAGATAGAGAGGCAGCAACAAACAGATTTCTGGAGTTCTTTTGTCTTTTCTAAACAAATTGGTGAGCTCTGGGTTAAATAAGAAAGCCTGTTTCAAAATATGGTGGAAAACAACTCAAAAAGATAACAGACTTTTATCTCAGGAACCATGGGGACATACAGAAGAAAGCATGTCTGCACAAACTCATCTGTATACATCCATGACTACATCACACAATTTAATAAAAACCAGTAAAAAATTAACTTACAAATGTAGTTTTTAAAGCTAAACAAAAAATGACAGGAGTTTTTCTTTGCTGCTACATAGTAAAATAGAACTCTCTTTTATGTCTTTTAAATTTAGCTATATGTAGATTTCTCCAACAGTTTTTAATTATTATTTTTCTAATATTATTCTATTTTTTGGTTTCTGTTAGTCATGAAATATGGTCAATTAAGCCCATGCACATTGCTATTAACCTAAGCAAGATTTTCAGCATCAACTTCATTTCTTCTCTCCACAAATTTCAAAAATTAACATCTCCATATGATGCATGGGTTTTTGACAACATCATCTTCATATGATCTTTGTGAACACACTAAATACATCCTTAAGATAATAAATTTTCATAAGAATTATTTTATATGATCAAGAGGATAAAAATGAGAGTGGGTACATGGTCTAGAGAAATGAGATATAAATGATCATTAAGGAGCTTGATTGTAAACACATATGTACATGTGTGCTCATCATTTGTTTTTACTTTCCAAAATTCTACTTAAATTTAATTTTAAAAATTTACAATTATCATTTTCAGTTTTGCTGCCCTGATCAGGGTCACAACTCACAGTATAAGGAGCTAGGATCTTAAATGATCATGTAAAATCAAATTACCATCTAAGTAAACATGTTTTCCTTTGCTTTGTCACATGCTCCAAATAGCTTCAAGTACTTAAGTCATATAGCCCTGTTTCCCACAGCCTGCTAGGGTCCTCAAGAGGGTTAGTCTCCTCTTCTCTCACTGAGGCCAGTATAGGTTATTATCTAGAACAAGAAGTAAGGAAAGAAGAAAAGAATTATCCACAATTTTCTATGCAAGCATGTAGTTCTTTTCCAAGGACAGCTGAAAGTGGAGATGTCATATCAACCAGATACAATTAGAAAACAAGTATTCACTTGTATTTTGTTTTTGTACTCTTCTTCTTACAAGTCTGATTAATACCATATCAATTCAGAAGTGGGATATTAAAACCATTCTGCAAGAAAATATCTTACTGAATTAAGTGTGACAATCATTAATAAGCTTCATATCTATACCAGACAAGTTACTAGAAGGCTAATATTCTGTTATTTCTTTATATATGTGTGTGTGTGTGTGTGTGTGTGTGTGTGTGTGTGTTTGTGTGTGTTAAGAACACTATCAGGAGAAAAAACATAGTGAGGAAAGTCCAAGAAAATCTGTTACAAAAATAACATTGTTTTTAAGTAGATAGTCTTTACTAGGTATGTCAGGAAAGATTATTGAAGACCTAGCCATCTAAATTTTAAATATTTGCAATTGTAGAAGGATAGGTGTACATGTTGTACAGGATCTATTTGTTGATTATGGGACCATGAAAATGACTGAGTAGCTAGAAATCCTATGATAGAATAGTTAGGCTCTGTTTAGAAGAGGCTGTCCATGTGGGCTACCGTGCTTTAACTTTGTTCTATGTACAAGGATGAACTATTTTATGCCTTTAATCCAGAAAAAAAATAATAATCTCTAAAGATCTCTTAGTTATGTGGTCAATGATAGTTCAGAATTGGAATATAATTAGAGGCAAGGAATTAGAATATTGAAGTACTTTACTATACTTTGGGGAACAGAGTAACAATAAGAAAACAAACAAGGGTGATTATTTTTGGGGTCAACCTTTCTTTTTCTTGACAATAGGTCTTGATTCTTCATGAAATCTTCAGTCATCTTGATTGATATTAATATGCACTAATATTTGGATGTTTTTAAAAAACTAAAACAGTTAAATCCATTCATGTAGATTTGGCTAATCAGATGGCTTGGCCTGTTTTTGTTTTTTGTTTGTTTTTTTTTTGTTTTTTTGTTTTTTTGTTTGTTTGTTTGTTTGTTTTATGACACCCTGCTTTGTTTGTAGAGAATTAGTGCAAAGTTTCAAATACTTTATTTTTTTTTAATTTTTTATTCGATATAATTTATTTACATTTCAAATGATTTCCCCTTTTCTAGCCCCCCACTCCCCGAAAGTCCCGTAAGCCCCCTTCTCTTCCCCTGTCCTCCCACCCACCCCTTCCCAGTTCCCCGTTCTGGTTTTGCCAAATACTGCTTCACTGAGTCTTTCCAGAACCAGGGGCCACTCCTCCTTTCTTCTTGTACCTCATTTGATGTGTGGATTATGTTTTGGGTATTCCAGTTTTCTAGGTTAATATCCACTTATTAGTGAGTGCATACCATGATTCACCTTTTGAGTCTGGTTTACCTCACTTAGTATGATGTTCTCTAGCTCCATCCATTTGCCTAAGAATTTCATGAATTCATTGTTTCTAATGGCTGAATAGTACTCCATTGTGTAGATATACCACATTTTTTGCATCCACTCTTCTGTTGAGGGATACCTGGGTTCTTTCCAGCATCTGGCAATTATAAATAGGGCTGCTATGAACATAATAGAGCATGTATCCTTATTACATGGTGGGGAATCCTCTGGGTATATGCCCAGGAGTGGTATAGCAGGATCTTCTGGAAGTGAGGTGCCCAGTTTTCGGAGGAACCGCCAGACTGATTTCCACAGTGGTTGTACCAATTTGCAACCCCACCAGCAGTGGAGGAGTGTTCCTCTTTCTCCACACCCTCTCCAACACCTGCTGTCTCCTGAATTTTTAATCTTAGCCATTCTGACTGGTGTAAGATGAAATCTCAGGGTTGTTTTGATTTGCATTTCCCTAATGACTAATGAAGTTGAGCATTTTTTAAGATGCTTCTCCGCCATCCGAAGTTCTTCAGGTGAGAATTCTTTGTTTAACTCTGTACCCCGTTTTTTAATAGGGTTGTTCGGTTTTTCTGGAGCCTAACTTCTTGAGTTCTTTATATATATTGGATATTAGCCCTCTATCTGATGTAGGATTGGTGAAGATTCAACACAACTGGAGAATCTGGAGGAAATGGACAATTTCCTTGACAGATACCAAATACCAAAATTAAATCAGGACCAACTAGACCATCTAAACAGTCCCATAATGCCTAAAGAAATATAAGGGGTCATAGTAAGTCTTCCAACCAAAAAAAGCACAGGACCAGATGGTTTCAGTTCAGAATTCTATCAGACCTTCAAAGAAGAGTTAACACCAATACTCTTCAAACTATTCCACAAAATACAAACAGAAGGAACACTACCCAATTCCTTCTACAAAGCCACAATTACGCTGATACCAAAGCCACACAAAGATCCAACAAAGAAAGAGAACTTCAGACCAATTTCCCTTATGAACATCGATGCAAAAATACTCAATAAAATTCTTGGCCTGTTTTTTAATGATTTAAAAAATACTATAAATTCATATGTGAGTCAGTAACAGCTCAGTCCTTTTGTGTATCATTTTCCATGACTTTGTTCCTATCACAATCTGTATAAGTTAAATTCAGTGTCAACATATTTCCAGAAAAAGAATAGTGCTTACTGGGGGTCCAGTAAACTGAGGAAAGATAGTATCATTATAAGATATTCTTATTCCTTTCTATCTGCCAAAATATGTTCTAGGGATACTTTATTTTTAGGATTATTTTCTTTCTTTCTTTCCTCCTTTTTTCTTCCTTCTTTCCTTCCTTCTGTCCTTTCTTCTTTCTTTCTTTTGTTCTTTCTCCCTCTTTCTTTTTTCTTTCATTCTTTCTTCCTTCCTTCCTTCTTTCCTTTTCTCCCACTTTCGTTTTTCTTTCTCTTTCTTTCTTTCTTTTTCATTTTATCTTTTTTCTTCTCTAATATATTACATCCTGACCACAGTTTCCCTTCCCTTAACTCTTTTCATGTCTTCCCCAACCTCCTTTCTTCCCTATATCCTCTTCTTTTCTATTTCCCTTTACAAAAAAAAAAAAAAGAAAGAAAGAAAAAAAGAAAGAAAGAAAAGCAGGCCTCCCTGGGAAATCCACTGAACATGGTCTAAAAGACACATTAAGCCTGAAACAAACTCTCTTATCACTTGCTCTTTATGGAGTTTATATTAAGAAACATTAAAAAGTAATGTCAACAGAATATTTATAATACAAAGAGAATTTTAATGTGGGAATGGAGCTGTTTGAAGCTAACCTGGTGAACATCCTAAATGAAAGACTGAGCAGTGCCACAAATTGGACCAGTCATAGTTAGCCATTTGATTTGCGTTTTGGACTACTTTTTACCTTGCTAAATATTTGGATCTCTGTTTTCTCTAATCAGATATTTCTAGAAGATATTTAAATAGACAAAGTGTCATATTTATAATATCTAGCTTACACAGTCACTTCTGTGTCATCATTCATGTAAACAAAGCCTATTCTCTGTTAAAGTTTGTATGTTATAAAATGTGAGAATAGACAATAGAACATTCCCTAATACATGGATTTTATGTTTGTGATTATTTTTTATTTACAGAAAGCAATGGAAGAGTCTATAAGGAAGTGGTGTTTTTAGAATCATACTGTATTTTAAAATGCATAGCAATATTTTAAAAATAATTCTGTGAAGTATTCAACACCTATTTGGTGAATTGTTAGTATTGTGGAGCTTGCAGCTGATATAACTGAGTTGGCAAAATGTCACACTAATGCACACTGAAGGCTTCCATTATTTTGATGTTCTATGAAAGACCTCAGTTGTCAACAAATCACTTACTCTTTATGGAGATTTTATTAAACTACACTACACTACGGGAAGTATTAAGTCAAAAGATTCTCTATTATAAAAAAAAGGATCTGATTGTGAGAATACAGCTGTTTAACACTATACTGATGGATAGCCTAGATGAAAGGCAAACCTAGGAAGAAAAGAAATTATGAAGCATTAATGTCAGATATGTCAAGTCTAAAGATCTGGGGTCTATAGGTATCAGCTGAATAGATGATAGTGATTATAAAAATAGATATTCACTGCATGTTGTGGTTCTGATGGTTGTTTTAAATGTTTGATTTCATTTAATTCTCATAAAATATTCTAAGATATCATTATGAAGAAACAGATTTGGTTTTTTGCATCAGTGTTGACATAGAATTTGGAATCAGGTTATGCATCTTCTCATTTCAAGCCCAGTCTATCTCTTCTTCATCTGTTCTTCCTTCATTTCTTCAAGGTTATAACTGGATTTGTGTTCTATAGTGAGTGAATTTTTCCAAGTTCTAGTCTTTCATATCTTTTAAAGAAATAATATGGCCTTAATGTTATAGATACTTGAAGTTTTCAAATAAGGTTCTCTTGCTTGTGTTTTAGAACAGTAGAAATTGAAAAGATTCTGCCATGTGATTTCTATAGTGTTTCAAAGCAACATTCTATATTGATATGATAGTGGTACAATTTTTTTATTTGATATATTTTTATTTACATTTCAAACGATTTCCCCTTTTCTGGCTCCCCACTCCCCGAAAGTCCTATAAGCCCTCTTGGCACAATTTCACACTCCGATTTCTTAGTAAAATAACTAGCACACATATGTCTAACATTTTCTTAGCATTATGGCAAGAACTGTGAAAGTATAAGTAATTGATAGCCCATCTCCCAGCTCTTTTAGAGATTAATATATGAGGAATGGAAATAATTTTTTCTAATATTTCAAATATTGGGTGATGTGAAATATGGCCTTCAAGATCAATGAAAGCAGCCTATACTGAAAATACCTTAAGTGGTATATTTTCTTTCCATATGAAAGGCAATAGATGAGCTAGAACAGCAACACAAGGCAACTGGAGTGATAATGTTTAAAATGCAATCATCTCTACACTCACTAGTAAATTAGTAAAATAGACAAAAATTAGCTCTATCATGATTTTTGTTTTAAAATTACCTATAAACTTGCTATTATATTTGAATCTATATTATTTTTTGATATTACCTCATATGACACAATGTGTATGTGTTCTTTGGACTCTCACATTAGTAAACCTAGACTATGTGCATCATTTTAAAACATGATCATAATACCCAAAAGATTATAAATCTCAAGGATATGATTTAATAATGAGAAATAATGCCATGAGAAAAATGCAAATAGAAAAATATACATAATTATAATTGCAGCCATTAAAATGGTTGAGGTTCTATTTCTGTTAATCTAAATATAACATAATACACTTTGAATTTAAGATATGAAGTACCTTAATAAAGAAAATGAATGATAGGTATTGTATGTTTTCTACACAATAACATGATTTATGTGACTTATTTATAGAACATTATCAGACTTTGACATTTAGAGGTAAATGTTTTCTTTTTTGAAGAGAAAATTATAGATATGCTTTCATACTTATATCTTCTCTGAGAATGCTTCTTTCCACTGTGGTAACTTTCCCCTACTTTGCACATTACAGAGAATATTGATTCATCTTTTTCAGTTCAAAGAACTCATCTTAATGTAGATCCTGAGAACTTTGCAACCACAGCATAACCAAAATGACAGTCATTAAGCCTTTTAAAAGCTGTTGAATTTATGCCATGAAAATGAGTTTGAAACAGAGAAGACTGCATAAACCTCTGTTTCTTGGTTTTTCCTTCTTAAAAGTGATATTTAAACCTTTAACTGTATTACTGGGGGTAGTGAAGATTTCATTGGGGAAAATATTTCAACTATTAACTGAACAACTTGAGCACATAATAGATGTCCAATAAATAGTTTTGTACTAAAAGGTATTAAGTTGGGAGGGGTTAAATATATCATGCTTACCATCATGGGTAAGTGCTTGTGAAAAATGATTATATCTCTGAATACAAAGCCTCTTTGTAAATCTATCTGCATTAACATTTTATAGCCATATCATTAAATATGAATGTGTACATCAAAGACTTTATCTATTTCCAATAGATAAGGTACCTGGGACAAGGTAAGTCTCCAGCATTATCAATGTTGCCTTATTTTATCTACTTGCTAATTCACTCAAAAACTCAGATATTAGAGATATTACTAAGAATTATCCTCAACTACTACTATAAATGAACGTTTAGCTTTCACAATGAAACAGAAATACAATAATATATTATTGTATACACACACACATACACACACACAGACACACACACACAAACACACACACACACACACACACACATCCACACATATGCCAGAGTACTTTGGAACCACTGATTGGATTCTGATAGGACAGGTAGGAAGCAAGAAGCACCTGAAAGGACAACATAAAGGAAAACATTTATCTCTACTTAAGGACCAGGACTGATTTTAGGGGAAAAATGGCTGTAAGGCACTAGCTCTCTGAACAGACCTTAAGTTCCAGAAACTAGGCCTTACGGCACTAGCTCTTGGGAGAAACCATAAAATCCAAAGCAAGAGCATAAAATCCCCTCCCAAAGAACAGCCTAGAGGTAACTACAAAAACAGGCCATTTGTGCTGGACAACTGTATCTTATCCTTGTTAAATATTTATGATATAAGAAAATCCTGTGACCACCTGGGACCCCTAGCACCCACCAATGAAATTCTAGATTATCTAATCATTCTACAGAGTTTTCTCAGTTTTCTATAAGAAGTCCTGTGCACTTCTGTCTGGGTTTGTAATTTTGAAGAATGTTTGACCACCACAAGCTAGATGTTTCTATAGAATAAACACTCCTTGTCTTTGCATACTATCTGAGTCTGGGGTCTTCCTTCAGCATTTTTCAGACCCTTACATACCTACATTATGGTTAACTGAAGAGAATATTTAGGCGAAATGTGAGCTGTGGATTTTGGAAAAAGTCTGCTGTTGGTAGTGCCACAGCTTCTCACTAATCCTTCTTCCCATTCTGTTTTATACACTTTTAACATTTTGATGAAAAGTTGAGCACGGCATCTAACAGTTTGTCAGAAAACTCATAAAGCTTTAGTTATTTCTTCTTTTAGCAGTTTTAGATTTTTGAAAGGCTACACAGAAACATGGATGTTTACAAATGAAAGGGGGAGTTATCTCTAGAAGGTAGTTTTACAGTTTTCCCTGAATCCTGAATCTCTACCTTCATGGCTTTTCTTCTCTCTCATCAGGCCCTGAAACCACGTTGTCTTTAGCTCCTCTGTTGTATTTCACAAATAAAAATGAAGATAAATTAAATGTTTGGGGATGAAATGCATGCTTCATTTGCAAATTCTATAGTTTTGTAAATAAAACTTCAGTTTAAACCTGCAGAATATGGTTTCTGTTTCTCTAACTATATAGACAAATTGTCTCTAACAGCTAAAATCTAGTTTCACAGCTCTGATCCTGCTGAATGATGGTGTGATAACTCGATATTATGCCCATCAACTCAAGTGTAATAAATGTGACAGTTTGAGCCCAATAATGACTTAATTTTTCCCTTAGCTACTTGAGAAAATAATAGCTTTGTCAGTGTTCTGGGTGCATAATAATGTAATAATTTTCGTACACCATGGGCCATAGCTCATGTGAAACTATACTGTTGCTTTTGTCAAGGCAAAAAAATCTTATAACTCTTCAAATTACAAAGTGGACCAAATCATGTTAGGTTTTCAAGTGCAATCTGCATTGAAACCTGTGGCCAATGAATGCATGAAAGCATAGTGTTTTACAAAGGTGTATAAAGTAAGCAGTAAGGCAAATGTCAACATATTAATAATGTACCTTGATCTCAATTCTTCAGATATGCTTTAACTGTTAATTTTTCTTTCCTTACCAACAATTCTTTGTAGTTCTAAAATGTAGTATTTCAACATGTGTTTTACCTTGTTGGATATGTCAAACTCCTCATAATAATGGAGCCCATAATACAATGGAAAGAAGCTTCTACAGAGCCTCATAAATGTTACAAACTTGATGTATATTGTAATTTCATTACATATCATTACATATTAATCTTCCCAAGCATATGCCCTTTTAACATGTACATATATTCACTATACCTTCACAGCTCCCAATGTCTTAGCTTGTTTTTGCATTAAGTCCTAAGATTAGGTTTCTTCTAAATATTATCTAAACCAGGTGTGGATAGGACTCCATATGTAGTTTATCCTGATTGAAGGCACAAGTGTTTCACAATAGACATTACCAGGTCAAGAGGGACATACTAAGATTGGGAAAGATTTTGATTCTTGAAAAATACAAATCTGAGCAAAATGCGCATCATATGGTGATGCTCTAAAAAGATTTTATTTCATTCAGTGTTCCACATTGGAGTTGAAACTGAACTTTCAGTTTTGAGAAGGCCTTCTTCTATGGTTTTGATGGACACAGCTTGCACTGAATCTGTCAGAGATTGTAAGAGCTGCATATATTCTAGCCTGGAATGTCAATTTAGTAGTGGAATGTCAATTCTCTCTCTCTCTCTCTCTCTCTCTCTCTCTCTCTCTCTCTCTCTCTCTCTCTCTCTCTCTCTCTCTCTCTCTCTTCTCTCTTCTCTCTTCTCTCTCCCCTCTCTCTCTCTCTCTCTCTCTCTCTCCTCTCTCTCTCTCTCCTCTCTCTCTCTCTCTCTCTCTCTCTGTGTGTGTGTGAAAGTGAACTACATTCCTTTGTGGTTTCACTTGGGATGGCCTCTGCTGGTGGTTCTCCTTTGTGCTGTCTCCATTTTAATTCTCTGTTCTCAAAACATACTATGACATAGTTTGATAACAAACTGTAGTGGTCCTAGACAGACAGCTCTTCTCTGTGTTGTACTGACCATGTTGAACCCAACTAGATTCTCATCTGAGGATCCAGTCTCTTATGTAGCAGAGAAACCTGGCTTCATGGTGAGGAGAAAAAGTCAGCAGTTGTAATTCCTCTTAGAACATTTGACCCTCATACTAGAGTCCTCTGATTTTAGCATGGAAGAAGTGGCTCCTTGGTGATTTCAGTCTTAAATAGTTGTTTCTGTCTTCAAAATAGACCAGCAATTAATCTCTCAATTTTTTAATTACCAGAAGTTGTTTTTTGTTTAACTGCTGTTACACATCAATGCATTTATTAAATGTGCTTTATTTAATTTTTCCCCAAATATCTAAAAAATTAAGGTTCTCTTTTGAACAATAACTTTGTTTTTAAGTTTTTCCAACTTTCACCTTATTAAAAGTGTTTAAACTAACACACTTTTTACACTTTGCTTACAAATTTTCTCTACCAAATATCTAACTTCAAGAATTACAAGTTCTGCTTCTACAAAACACTAGTACACAAAATTCAGGATAATCATACATCAAATTATAATAAGAATATTGTCCCTCATTAATCAATAGCCTAGTCAGTCCCTTATTTCTATCTAATATTTCATAAGAATGGACACAATATTTGTACCCACAGAATTATAATCACTTCGGTCATTCTATGAGACTGAAGACTTTTCTATGTTTCTGTCTTACTGAACCTTCCCGATAATGATGGTTTACAGTCAGATCATGGCACTGGGGAGATGAATCAATGACTAAGAGCAGAGCTGCTTTGCCAGAGCTTCTGAATTTAATTTCCAGGACCCATATTGTAATTCATAACCATCTATACTTGTAGTTACATGGGATCTGATGCTCTCTTCTGATGTAAAGAAAAAACACTGATATACTTAGAACAAATAAATAAATGTCTCTAAAATTAGTTCACAGGTAGACACCACATGTACTTCAAATTTTAATTTTTTGTTTCATTTCATATTACCTTGCCTCAAAATTTCTTCTACTATTTAATTATGTATTAAAGGAGAACATCAACTTTTTAAGTTTTCTATGGTATTCTATTCAAGCTTCTACTCAAAAATAGTAATAATGAGTGAATACATTGTTTGAGGTTCTCTAGAGTGAATCTGGTAGAATGAATCTGTACTAAAGTTGTTGCATTTGTTTTTGTTTTCATTTTTGTTTTTCTACATTACCTTATATGAGGCAGTTGGAATAGTTTAGCAATGCCTTTCCGACATTATAGGAATAAATTTGTGGCATATATAACAATTAGATGAATCAATATGAATAAATATATATTTATCTTATTCTCGATCCTATTATGTCTATCAATACTTACTTCTAGTTGTTGGTGTGATCTATAAGTCTCCTACATGTGTTTGAAACAAGTTGAAACATTTTTAACCTTTTCAGAAGTCTCAACTCCAATATATCTCAGTTAATTCCTAAATTTAGGCATCACCTAAAAATGTCATCTCAAATTCTTTTCTTGAATATTTTAAACCCTCTTTTCCTTGTATTACTTTTTCTGTATTTCAGCCAGTCATTCTGTGACTATGTAATTAACTCAATGATAATCAATCTGTCTGCTTTGTCTCTTTCTATCATTGTTCCTAGTGCTTGACTTATTTCATAACTCTCTAGGCAATCCCAATTGCTCCAGATCTAGTCAATTTGTTACTGGAAGTGCTCATCTGCATTTTACCTGGGTTGCATGACTGTTGCTAAACTCACTTATTATGATGGCAATGCACATTACACATTCATGAGAAGTATAAGAACAATGAAGTTCTCAATCATTTCCCATTTTGTCATACTGGACAAAAAGCATGTAAACAGGTTCAGCTATGAGAGAAAAGCTTCAGTGAGTGTGATGATGCATTCATTTCCTGCCTTCCTCTTCACTTTCTTCCACAGTTGGATATAGTTTCCCACTTTACTAAACCTTAGAAAAAGTCTGAGATTTTTCATTTATCTTAATCTTCACAGAAAATAGACATAGGTGTTAGAAGCAAACAGAATAAACTGTGGACTACAGGTGCCTCACCACAATGGCCAAATATCTGTGTGCAAGGGGAACTTTATGAGATAGATTGGGCATTGGAAACTCGAATCTTAGATTTCTAATTAAACTTTGAGCATTTTATCAGTAGCTATTAATCATGTTTTATCAGCACGATGTAGAATTAGTACAAGATTGAATTGTTTCTACCCTATAGTTAGTTGCAATGTCTCATTCCCAACACAATTAGAATAGATCACTATATGTAAATATTACCTTAATAGATAGGACTTTGCTATAGATTATTTGTTATCACATTCCACTGTGTTTTTTTGATGCTTGCAAATTACTTAGTGAAGAACATACATGATAAATTACATGGCAACAGACAATTGGAACATGTTAAACAAATCTGTAAAGAGTTTCATTTGCTAGTCATACATATTAGATAGACAACACCAAAAACAGTTATCACTATTGTTATTTGACCAATTGATATCAATAAAGCACAAATCTAGAAATCTAGAAATGTTTGTTTGTTTATTTGTTTATTTATTTATTTTGTTTTGTTTTGTTTGAGACAGGGTTTCTCTGTATAGCCCTGGCTGTCCTGGAACTCATTACATAGACTAGGCAGGCCTCGAACTTAGAAATCTGAAATTCTTCTGCCTCTGCTTCCCAAGGGCTGGGATTAAAAGCATGCTCCAGACAGAGAAGAGAGAAACCAGGATTCTCTTTTTTTTTTTCTCTCAATTTTGCTTAAAATTATAAATGTCTATTTTCCTTTATCCTTGATTTCATTTTAGGTATGAAGAATTTATAAATATATCTTCCCTGTTAACAATATCTTTTATCTTCATTGAATCCTATGTCCAGTGAGACAGGCACATACAACCTCATAGTTGTATATTTTTACTAGAATATATATATATATATATATATATATATATATATATATATATATATATATATATATATATATATAAACCAGATATCTGAGGCATCCTGTACTTTGCTGAAGGTATAAAAGTCATCTATACACACACACACACACAGACACACACACACACACACACACACACACACACACACACACACACGAGTGTGCATGTGTGGTGTGTGCTCCTGAGATGGGGATGAGAGGTACAGGGGTCTAAATAAGAGGGACTTAGTTGAATGAATTTGATGCATGTTTACAGGATGGACTGCTTAAATGTCTACATAGATAAAATTTTTATGCAAAAAGATGGTGTTAAGCATGTGTACAGAGATTTAATTGCCAGAGTACTAAGTCCATCCTCACTACTTTTGAAACAAGATGCATAGTTTGGGTTAACTGAAATTAGAGACAAAGGAAATAAGAAAACCCTGGATACTGTGGTTGCAAAAATCTAGGTGTCTTTTCCCCATCACCATAAAGCTATTTCTTCTCAGATTATATGTAGTCATGACTCTAAATGCCAAGCCAGTTAACAGAATTCAGCAAAATGATGAAGGGAAAATAATTAAAAGACAAATTAGCAGGTGATGAAAGAAAGATACAGCAGCAATGAGAATCCAAATTATAGTACTATACAGATTATTTTATTTTTTTCTTTTTTTTATTGAATATCATCTTCATTTACATTGCCAATGGTAAAACATTTCCTGATTTTCCCCCACCCCAAAGACCCCCAACCCCTCCTCCCACCCCTGCCCTACCTATATGCCCCTCCACCTGACCCATTCTCACCTCCCCCCCTTTGATTTTCCGTTGTTGGGACCTCTGTTGAGCCTTCACCTGACCAAGGACCACTCCTCTCACTGATTCCCAACAAGGCCTTCCTCTGCCACATTTTTGGCTGGAACCATGTGTGCCCCTTGGTTGATGGTACAGTCCCTGGGAGGTCTTGGAGCATCTGGATGGCCGAAGTCATTGTTCTTCCAATGGGGCTGTAAACCCCTTCAGCTCCTCTGGACCATCCTCCAGCTCCTCCATTGGGGGCCCCACGCCCAGTCCAGTAGTTGATTGCTAGTTTCTGCCTCTGTATTTGTAAAGCCCTGGCGGGGCCCCTCCAGAGACAACCATGGCATGTTCCTTTTGGTATAAGCTTCTTGTCTTAGTGTCAGGGTTTGGTGACTGTTTATAGGATGAATCGCCAGGTAGGGCAGTCTCTGAGTCACCCTTGATTTTTTAACTAATGTTTATTTTGTGTGTTTTTTCTGGAAAGACTCAGTGAAGCAGTATTCGGCAAAACCAGAATGGGGAAGTGGGAAGGTGTGGGTGGGAGGACAGGGGAAGAGAAAGGGGCTTATGGGACTTTTGGGGAGTGGGGGGCTAGAAAAGGGGAAATCATTTGAAATGTAAATAAAAAATTATATCGAATAAAAAAAATTAAGTCACAAAAAATATATTTTTAACTGAGAATCTTCTTCATTTATATTGTCAATGGTAAAACCTTTCCCAATTTTCCCCCTCCCAAAATCCCCCCTCCACAAGAATTCTCTACCCCTCCTCCCACCCCCTACCTCCATATATATGCCCCTCTAGCTGACACACTCTCACCTCCCCACCAAGTCCCCCACCCCCCGTTCGTTTTTTTTTTGGGGGGGGTGGCCTCTATTAGCCTTTATCTGACCAAAGACCACGCCTCCTACGGATGCCCAATAAGGCATTCCTTTGCCACATTTTTGGCTGGAACTATGTGTACCCCTTGGTTGATGGTTCAGTCCCTAGGAGTCTTGGGGTGTCTGGGTGTCTGAAGTCATTGTTCTTCCCATGAGGCTTTATACCCCTTCAGCTCCTCTGGACCACCCTCCAGATCCTCCATTGGGGACCCCATGCCCAGTCCAATAGTTGGTTGCTAGTTTCTGCCTTTGTATTTGTAAAGCTCTGGCAGGGCCCCTCTGGAGACAGCCACTGGCATGCTCCTTTTGGTACATGCTTCTTGTCTTAGTGCCAGGGTTGGGTGTCTGTTTATAGGATGACTCCCTAGGTAGGGCACTTGCTGGGTAGCCTTTACTTCAGACTCTGCTCCACACATTGCCTCCCTTGTTGCTCCTGTGAGTATTTTGTTCCCTTTCTTAAAGGAACCATAGCACCCTCACTTAAGTCCTCCTTCTTCTTGAGTTTCCTGTGCTGGGTGAATTGTAAATTGTTTATTTTGAGCTTTTGGACTAGCATCTGCTTATTAGTGAGTGCATGCCATGTGCATTCTTTTGTGACTGGGTTACCTCACTCAGGATGACACTTTATAGTTCCATCCATTTGCCTAAGAATTTCATGAATTCATTGTTTTTAATTGCCGAATAGTTCTCCATTGTGTATATATACCACAGTTTTTGTCTCCATTCTTCTCTTGAGGGACATCTGGGTTCTTTTCAGCTTCTGGCTATTATATATAAGGCAGATATGAACATAGTGGAACATATGTCCTTATTACATGCAGGAGCACTTTCTGGATATATGCCCAGGAGTGGTATAGCTGGGTTCACAGGTAGTACTATGTCTAATTTTCTGAGGAATCGCCAAACTGATTTCCAGAGTGGTTTGACCAGCTTGCAATCCCACCAACAATGGAGAAGTGTTCTTCTTTCCCCACATCCTCCATAACATCTTTTGTTATGTAGAATAGTTTTTTTCTATCCTGGGTTTTTTGTTATTCCAGATGAATTTGAGAATTGCTCTTTCTAGATCTATGAAGAATTGATTTGGAATTTTGACGGGGATTGCATTGAATCTGGAGATTGCTTTTTGCAAGATGGCCATTTTTACTATATTGATGCTGCCAATCCATGAACATGGGAGATCTTTCCATCTTCTGAGTCTTTCTTTGATTTCTTTCTTCAGAGGCTTAAAGTTCTTGTCATATAGACCCTTCACTTGCTTTGTCAAGTTCACACCTAGGTATGATATATTATTTGGGACTATTGTAAAGGGTGTCATTTCCCTAATTTCTTTCTCATCTTGTTTATCCTTTGAGTAGAGGAAGGCTACTAATTTACTTGACTTAATTTTATATCCAGCCACTTTGCTGAAGTTGTTTATCAGCTTTAGGAGTTCTTTGGTGGAAGTCTTGGGGTTGCTAAAGTATACTATCATATCATCTGCAAATAGTGATAGTTTGACTTCTTCCTTTCTAATTTTTATTACTTTGACCTCTTTTTGCTGCCTGATTACTCTGGCTAGGACTTCAGGTTCTATATTGAAAAGATATGGAGAGAGTGGACAGCCTTGTCTGGTCCCTGATTTTAGTGGGATTGCCTCAAGTTTCTCTCCATTTAGTTGATGTTGGCTACTGGTTTGCAGTATATTGCTTTCACTGTTTAGGTATGGGCCTTGGATTCCTGATCTCTCCAAGACTTTTATCATGAAGGGATGCTGAATTTTGTCAAAAGCCTTCTCAGCATCTAATGAAAGAACCATGTGGTTTTTCTCTTTAGTTTGTTTATGTAGTGAATTACACGGATGGATTTCCTTATATTGAACCATCCCTGCATCCCTGGGATGAAGCCTACCTGATTGTGGTGAATTATAGTTCTGATGCATTCTTGGATTCAGTTGGCCAGGATTTTGTTCAGTATTTTTGCATCAATGTTCATGAGGGAAATTGGCCTGATATTCTCCTTCCTTGTTTGGTCTTCGTTTGGTTTAGGTATAAGCATGATTATCATTTCATAGAATGAGTTGGGTAGTGTTCTTTGAGTTTCTATTTCATGGCAAAGTTTGAAGAGCATCGGTATTAACTCTTATTTGAAGATTTGATAGAATTCCCTGCTAAACCCATCTGGTCCTGGGCTTTTATTTTGAAGGAAGACTATTAATGGCTACTTCTATTTCCTCAGGGCTTATGGGAATATTTAGATGGTTTACCTGATCCTGTTGTAACACTGGCACCTGGTATGTATCTAGAAAATTATCCATTTCATCCAGGTTTTCAAACTTTGTTGAGTATAATCTCTTGTAGTAGGATCTGATGATCTTTTGAATTTCCACAGTTTCTGTTGTTATGTCTCCCTTTTCATTTCTGATTTTATTAATTTGGATACTGTCTCTGTGCCCCCTGGTTAGTCTGGCTAAGGGTTTATCTATTTTGTTGATTTTTTCAAAGAACCAGCTCCTTGCTTTGTTGATTCTTTGTATAGCTCTTTTTGTTTCTGCTTGGTTGATTTTGGCTCTAATTTTGATTATTTCCTGCCATCTACTCCTCTTGGGGTTATTTGCTTCCTTTTGTTCTAGAGCCTACAAGTGCACTGTCAAACTTTAGTGTAAGCTCTCTCCATTCTCTTTTTGGAGGCACACAGAGCTATGAGTTTTCATCTTAGTTCTGCTTTTATTGTGTCTCATAAGTTTTGGTGTGATGTGTCTTCATTTTCATTGAATTCTAAAAAGTTTTTAATTTCTTTATTTCTTTCTTGACCAAGGTATCATTGAGAAGAGCATTGTTCAATGTCCATGTGTATGTGTGTTCTCCATTGCTTTTGTTTGAGCTTAAGATGAGCCTTAGGCCGTGGTGATCTGATAAGATACATGGAATAATTTCAATATTTCTATATCTGTTGAGGCCTGTTTTGTGACCAATTGTATGGTCAATTTTGGAGAAGGTACCATGAGGTGCTGAGAAGAAGGTATATTCTTTTGCTTTAGGGTAGAATGTTCTATAAATATCTGTTAGATCCAGTTGGTCCATAACTTCAGTTAGCTTCACTGTATCTCTCTTTAGTTTCTGGTTGCATGACTCATCCATTTTTGACAGTGGGGTGTTGAAGTCCCCCACCTCTGTTGTGTGGTGTGCAGTGTGTGCTTTGAGCTTTAGTGAAGTTTCTTTTATGAATGTTGGTGCCCTTGCATTCAGAACATAGTTGTTCAGAATTGAGAGTTCATCTTGGTAGACTTTTTCTTTGACAAGCATGCAGTGTCCCTCCTTATCATTTTTGATAACTTTTGGTTGAAAGTCAATTTTATCCGATATAAGAATGGTAACTCCAGGCGGCAGCAGCAGCTGCAGTGCAGCAATGGCTGGTCCAGCTGAAGGGCCATCAGCAGTGGAACCAAGGCGACACAGGGTCCAGTTAGGCCCTGCACCCATGACCACTGACCTTCACTGACCAGCCGGGCTACAAGCAGCTTTTGCGGTGCCTTTTGCTGCACAGAAGCCACTTCAGAACTCGGCCTCCCTCCAGTCAGGAGAGGCTCACCTCCATCTTGGTTTCGGCTCCAGAGAGATCAGACAGACTGAGGTACACAAACATAATCCGAGGCCAACACCGCGGGGGTCTGAGCCTGACAAGCGTTGGCCTGCACCCAGGCCCTGGGCTGTTCGGGGGGCCATCGGGGTGCCAACCCAGCCAGGAGGTTTTTTGCCCTGGCCTGCATGCGTACCGCCATTTTGCCTGCAGGACAACAGAGAGCTCTGGCAGGCAGAGCCATTACAGGCATAGCCTGAGGCTAACAATGCGGGGGTCTAGGCCCCAAAAGGCCCAGGACTGACCCCAAGAACTGTGTGGCTTGGTGGGCCATCTGTGTGCCAACCCACCCAGGAGGTTGTTAACACAGCAGACTCTCCCGGCGCTTTCAGGGAGAGTGGGCACGCACACCCGCCATCCGGGTCACCTGGCAGACCCAATTAATAGTCACAGCCCTAGGGGAACTTTGCTCGGACCTTGGCCTCCCAGGCTTTTGCCTGGACTCAGGGACTGGGGGCCAGGCTAACCTTGTGTGCGCCAGCCCGGTTGGGGGATCAGCTGCCCAGTGGAATGATCAGACCACAGGGGAGGTCCCAGCAGCATACACGGTCTGCGCTCCCTGGAGGTGCACACGGGCTCCATCTGGTCCACAGACACAATCTGGGGCAAGGCCTCAGGCGGGAGCCCTCAGCTCAACTCTCTCCGCTTCCGGATCCAGATCAGTCTGGGCGACAACACCACATCTCCAGGTCCTGAAAGAGGCTAGAGGGGCTTCCGGGCGGACAGCTGGGAGACATCTGTGTGCTCTGGTGAACCCAACGGACCACAGCGGGAGCTTTCGGGTGCCTGCTTCGGGATCTGAACAGCCTGGGCAGCAGCACCCTGTCTACAGGCAGTGCAGGAGGTAAGCTGTGCACCAGAGGCCAACTGGGAAGGGGCAGCTTGCACTGGTGAGTCCAGCACTGACAAGACAAACTAACACAAGTGAGAACTAGACGGCAAAAGGCAAACGCAGGAACGTCACTAACAGAAATCAAGGCAATATGGCAGCATTTGAACCCAACTCTCCTCTACCAACATGTCCTGGATACCCCATCACACCAGTAAAGCAAGATTTGGATTTAAAATCACTGGTCATGATGCTGGTACAGGAACACATAAAGGACATACTTAAAGAAATTCAGGAGAAAATGGATCAAAAGTTAGAAGCCCTTGCAAGGGAAACACAAAAATCATTGAAAGAAATCCAGGAGAATACAAAAGCCAACAATGAGGAAAAGCCAAAAACACTTAAAGAAATACAGGAGAACTTTGGTCAACAGGCTGAGGTCATAAAAGAGGAAACACAAAAATCTCTTAAAGAATTACAGGAAAGCACAAACAAGCAAGTGAAGGAGCTAAGCAAAACCATCCAGAATCTAAAATCAGAAGTAGAAACAACTAAGAAAACTCAAAGGGAGACAACTTTGGAGATAGAAAGCCTTGGGAAGAAATCAGGGGACAGAGATGCAAATATCAACAACAGAATACAAGAGATAGAAGAAAGAATATCAGATGCTGAAGATACCATAGAAACCATGGACTCAACAGTTAAAGAAAATGCAAAATGCAAAAAGCTTGTAACCCAAAATATCCAGGAAATCCAGGACACAATGAGAAGACCAAACCTAAGGATTATAGGCATAGATGAGAGTGAAGATTTACAACTTAAAGGGCCAGCAAATATCTTCAATAAAATTATGGAAGAAAACTTCCCTAACCTAAAGAGAGAGATGCCCATGAATATACAAGAAGCCTACAGAACTCCAAACAGACTGGATCAGAACAGAAATACTTCCCGTCACATAATAATCAAAACACCAAATGTTCTAAACAAAGAAAGAATATTAAAGGCAGTAAGAGAAAAAGGCCAAGTAACATATAAAGGAAGACCAATCAGAATCACAGCAGACTTTTCACCTGAGACTATGAAGGCTAGAAGGTCCTGGGCAGATCTCATGCAGACTCTAAGAGAACACAAATGCCAACCAAAACTACTATATCCAGCAAAACTCTCAATCACCATGGATGGAGAAACTAAGATATTTCATGACAAAACCAAGTTTACCCAATATCTATCCACAAACCCAGCCCTACAAAGGATAATAGGAGGAAAACACCAATACAAGGAGGGAAACTTCACCCTGGAAAAAGCAAGATAGTAACCTTTCATCAAACCCAAAAGAAGTTAAGCAATCAAATTTAAAAAATAACGTCAAAAATGATAGGAACTAACAATCACTATTCCTTAATATCTCTTAACATCAATGGACTCAATGCCCCAATAAAAAGACACAGACTAACTGACTGGATACGTAAACAGGACCCCACATTTTGCTTCTTACAGGAAACACAAATCAGGGTCAAAGACAAACACTACCTTAGAGTAAAAGGCTGGAAGACAATTTTTACAAGCAAATGGTCTCAGGAAAGAAGATGGAGTAGCCATTTTAATATCAGATAAAATTGACTTTCAACCCAAAGTCATCAAAAGAGACTCTGAGGGACACTTCTTGCTGGTCAAAGGAAAAATACAAGAAGAACTCTCAATCCTGAACATCTATGCTCCAAATGCAAGGGAACCCTCTTTCGTAAAAGAAACTTTATGAAATCTCAAAGCACACATTGCACCAAACACAATAATTATGGGTGACTTCAACACTGCACTTACTTCAATGGACCGATCAGGAAAACAGAAACTAAACAGGGACACAATGAAACTAATTGAAGCTTTCGACCAATTAGATTTAACAAATATATATAGAACATTCTATCCTAAAACAAAAGAATATACCTTTTTCTCTGCACCTCATGGCACCTTCTCCGAAATCGACCATATAATTGGTCACAAGACAGACCTCAAAAAATATAAGAAGATCGAAATAATCCCATGCCTCCTATCAGATCACTATGGAGTAAAAGTGGTCTTCAATAGCAACAAAAACAACAGAAAACTCACATACACGTGGAAACTGAACAATATTCTACTCAATGATACCTTGGTCAAGGAAGAAATAAAGAAAGAAATTAAAGACTTTTTAGAACACAATGAAAATGAAAACACAGCATACCCAAATCTATGGGACACAATGAAAGCAGTGCTAAGAGGAAAACTCATAGCCCTGAGTGCCTCCAAAAAGAAAATGGAGAGAGCATACATTACCAGCTTAATGACACACCTGAAAGCCCTAGAACAAAAAGAAGCTATTTCACCCAGGAGGAGTAGAAGGCAGGAAATCATCAAACTCATGGCTGAAATCAATCAAGTAGAAACAAAGAGAACCATGCAAAAATCAACAAAACCAGGAGCTGGTTCTTTGAGAAAATCAACAAGATAGATAAACCCTTAGCCAGACTGACCAAAGGGCACAGAGAAAGTATCCAAATTAACAAACTTAGAAATGAAAAGGGAGATATAACAATGGAAACTGAGGAAATCCAAAAAATCATCAGATCCTACTACAAGAGACTGTACTCAACACAACTGGAGAATCTGGAGGAAATGGACAATTTCCTTGACAGATACCAAATACCAAAATTAAATCAGGACCAACTAGACCATCTAGAGAGTCCCATAATGCCTAAAGAAATAGAAGGAGTCATAGAAAGTCTTCCAACCAAAAAAAGCACAAAACCAGGTTGTTTCAGTGCAGAATTCTATCAGACCTTCAAAGAAGAGTTAAGACCAATACTCTTCAAACTATTCCACAAAACAGAAACAGAAGGAACACTACCCAATTCCTTCTACGAATCCACAATTACGCTGATACCGAAGCGACACAAAGATCCAACAAAGAAAGAGAACTTCAGACCAATTTCCCTTATGAACATCGATGCAAAAATACTCAATAAAATTCTTGCCAACCGAATCCAAGAACACATCAAAACGATTATCCACCATGATCAAGTAGGCTTTATCCCGGGAATGCAGTGTTGGTTCAATATACAGAAATCAATCAATGCAATCCACTACATAAACAAACTCAAAGAACAAAACCACATGGTCATTTCATTGGATGCTGAAAAAGCATTTGACAAAATTCAGCATCCTTTCATGCTTAAAGTCTTGGAGAGAACAGGAATTCAAGGCCCATACCTAAACATAGTAAAAGCAATATACAGCCAACGAGTAGCCAGCATCAAACTAAATGGAGAGAAAATTGAAGCAATCCCACTGAAATCAGGGACCAGACAAGGCTGCCCCCTTTCTCCTTATCTTTTCAATATTGTACTTGAGGTACTAGCTCGGGCAATCTGACAACATAAGGAGGTCAAAGGGATACAAATTGGAAAGGAAGAAGTCAAACTATCATTATTTGCAGACGACATGATAGTCTACCTAAGTGACCCAAAAAACTCCACTAGAGAGCTCCTACAGCTGATAAACAACTTCAGCAAAGTGGCAGGTTATAAAATCAACACAAGCAAACCAGTGGCCTTCCTATACTCAAAGGATAAGCAGACTGAGAAAGAAATTAGGGAAATGACCCCCTTCACAATAGCCACAAACAGTATAAAGTATCTTGGGGTGACTCTTACCAAACATGTGAAAGATCTGTATGACAAGAACTTCAAGACTCTGAAGAAGGAAATGGAAGAAGACCTCAAAAAATGGGAAAACCTCCTATGCTCATGGATCGGTAGAATCAATATAGTTAAAATGGCAATTTTGCCCAAAACAATATACAGATTCAATGCCATATCCATCAAAATCCCAACTCAATTCTTCACAGAGTTAGAAAGAGCAACTATCAAATTCATCTGGAACAACAAAAAACCCAGGATAGCTAAAACTATTCTCAGCAACAAAAGAAAATCTGGGGGAATCAGTATCCCTGACCTCAAGCAATACTACAGAGCAATAGTGTTAAAAACTGCATGGTATTGGTACAGTGACAAGCAGGCAGATCAATGGAACAGGATTGAAGATCCAGAAATGAACTCACACACCTATGGCCACTTGATTCTCGACAAAGGGGCTGAAAACATCCAATGGAAAAAAGATAGCCTTTTCAACAAATGGTGCTGGTTCAACTGGAGGTCAGCATGCAGAAGAATGCGAATTGATCCATTCTTGTCTCCTTGTACTAAGCTCAAATCCAAATGGATCAAGGACCTCCACATAAAGCCAGACACTCTGAAGCTAATAGAAAAGAAACTGGGGTAGACCCTTGAGGACATCGGTACAGGGAGAAAGTTTCTGAACAGAACACCAATAATGTATGCTCTAAGAGTAAGAATTGACAAATGGGACCTCATAAAATTACAAAATTTCTGTAAGGCAAAGGACACCATCAAGAGGACAAATCGGCAACCAACAAATTGGAAAAAGATCTTCACCAATCCTACATCAGATAGAGGGCTAATATCCAATATATATAAAGAACTCAAGAAGTTAGACTCCAGAAAACTGAACAACCCTATTAAAAAATGGGATACAGAGTTAAACAAAGAATTCTCACCTGAAGAACTTCGGATGGCGGAGAAGCATCTTAAAAATTGCTCAACTTCATTAGTCACTAGGGAAATGCAAATCAAAACAACCCTGAGATTTCATCTTACACCAGTCAGAATGGCTAAGATTAAAAATTCAGGAGACAGCAGGTGTTGGAGAGGGTGTGGAGAAAGAGGAACACTCCTCCACTGCTGGTGGGGTTGCAAATTGGTACAACCACTCTGGAAATCAGTCTGGCGGTTCCTCCGAAAACTGGGCACCTCACTTCCAGAAGATCCTGCTATACCACTCCTGGGCATTTACCCAGAGGATTCCCCACCGTGTAATAAGGATACATGCTCTACTATGTTCATAGCAGCCCTATTTATAATTGCCAGATGCTGGAAAGAACCCAGGTATCCCTCAACAGAACAGTGGATGCAAAAAATGTGGTATATCTACACAATGGAGTACTATTCAGCCATTAGAAACAATGAATTCATGAAATTCTTAGGCAAATGGATGGAGCTAGAGAACATCATACTAAGTGAGGTAACCCAGACTCAAAAGGTGAATCACGGTATGCACTCACTAATAAGTGGATATTAACCTAGAAAACTGGAATACCCAAAACATAATCCACACATCAAATGAGGTACAAGAAGAAAGGAGGAGTGGCCCCTGGTTCTGGAAAGACTCAGTGAAGCAGTATTCTGCAAAACCAGAATGGGGAAGTGGGAAGATGTGGGTAGGAGGACAGGGGAAGAGAAGGGGGCTTACGGGACTTTCGGGGAGTGGGGGGGCTAGAAAAGGGGAAATCATTTGAAATGTAAATAAATTATAGCGAATAAAAAAAAAGAATGGTAACTCCAGCTTGTTTCTTGGGACCATGTGCTTGGAAAATTGTTTTCCATCCTTTGACTCTTAAATATTGCATGTCTTTGTCACTGAGGTGTGTTTCTTGTATGCTGCAAACCTTTGGGTCCTGTTTACTTATCCAGTCCATTAGTCTATGTCTTTTTATAGGGGAACTGAGACCATTTTTATTTAGAGGTATTAAAGAAAAGTGATTGTTGCTTACTGTTATTATCTTCTTAGTTAAAGTTGACATTCTGGTTGTGTAGCTATCTTCTATTAGTTTTGATGAAAGATTACCTTATTGATTTTTCTACAGTGTGGTTCACTGTCCTGTGTTGGTATTTTCCACTAATTATCCTTTGCAGAGCTGGATTTGTGGAAAGATACTGTTTAAATTTGCTTTTGTCATGGCATGTCTTGTTTTCACCATCTATGGTAATTGAAAGTTTTGCTGGGTATAGTACTCTGGGCTGGCATTTATGTTCTCTTAGGGTCTGTATGACATCTGCCCAGGCTCTTCTAGCTTTCATGGTCTCTGGTGAGAAGTCTGGTGTAATTCTGATAGGTCTGCCTTTATATGTTACTTGAACTTTTTCTCTCACTGCTTTTAATATTCTTTCTTTGTTTAGTGCATTTGGTGTTTTGATTATTATGTGATGAGAGGAGTTTCTGCTCTGGTTAAATCTGTTTGGAGTTCTGTAGGCTTCCTGTAAGTTCATGGGCATCTCTTTCTTTATGTTAGGGAAGTTTTATTCTATAATTTTGTTGAAGATATTTATTGGCCCTTCAAGATGTAAATCCTCGCTTTCTTCTATTCCTATAATCCTTAGGTTTGGTCTTCTTATTGTGTCCTGGAGTTCCTAGATGCTTTGGGTTAAAAGCTTTTTGCATTTTGCATTTTCTTTGACTGTCAAGTCAATTATTTCTAAGGAATCTTCAGCATCTGCGATTCTTTCTTCTATCGCTTGTATTCTGTTTTTGATGCTTGCATCTATGACTCCTGAATTCTTTCCAAGGTTTTCTATTTTCAGAGATGTCTCACTTTGTGATTTCTTTGTTGATTCTATTTCCAGGTTTAGATCCTGGATAGTTTTGTTCAATTCGTTCACTTGTTTATTTGTTTTGTCCTGCAATTCTTTGAGGAATTTTTGTGTTTCCTCTTTAAGTGCTTCTACCTGTTGATCCATGTTCTCCTGTGTTTCTTTTAGGGATTTTTGTTATTCTTCTTTATGGATTTCTGCATGTTGACCCGTAATTCTCTATGAATTTTTTATTGCCTCTTTAAGGGCTTCAACCTGTTGACCCATATTCTCCTATATTTCTTTAAGAGATGTTTGTGTTTCCTCTTTAAGGGCTTCTACCTTTTGATCCATATTCTCTTATCTTTCTTTAAGGGATTTTTGTGCTTCTACCTGTTGACCCATGTTCTCTTGTGTTACTTTAAGGGAGTTATTTATGTCCTTCTTGATGTCCTTCATCAGTGATATGAGATGTGATTTCAAATCTGGTTCTTGCTTTTCTGATGTGATGGAATATGCAGGATTTGCTGTTATGGGAGAACTGGGTTCTGATGGTGCCATGTTGCCTTTGTTTCTGGTGGTAATGATCTTGCATTTGCCTTTGGCCATATTGTTATCTCTGGTGTAAGCTGGTCTTGCCGTCTCGATCTTCTCTCTGTACTCCTGGGATTCTCTTTCTGTCCAATGTCCTGCAAACAACTGATTCTTCAGGAAGTATCAGGCAATGGGGTTTTCCCTGTAGCAGACTTGGCAAGTGTTGAATGCCCTGCTCCTGTCAATTCTCGAATGCCCTGCTCCTGTAGGTTCTCTAATACCCTGCTCCTGTCGGTTCTCTAGAGGGTATCATGTAGTGGTGCCCTCTCTGTGCCAATGTGGCAACAGTTCTTCCACATCTGACAGCAAGGGGCGGTGATGAAGGAGGAAGGAGTGGTTGAAGGTGCAGAAGGGGATAGGTGAACTGGAGGTTGCTGGGTACTGTGTCCCTGAGCAGAGGGGCTCCATGACTCTCTGTGTTGGGTGGTGATGCTTACCTAATACCCTGATCCTGTCAGTTCTCTAGAGAGTATCAGAAAGTGGTGTCCTCTCCATGCCAGATGTCACGCAGGTCTCCCACATCCAATTGCAAGGGGCAGTGACAGGGCCTATACAGTTCTTATTAAACCTTCTTCAGTGCTATCATTGTGAGACCAGCATGTGTTCAAACATAGCTTTCTTTAATTTAAACTTTCAGTGTGGACTGCACATTCTGTTTCCTCCAATTTTATTGCGAAGTCTGTGTTGCCATACTGTTCTATATATAGAACCCCTGTTTTTTGTTTTGTTTTGTTTTTGCATTTGCACTCCATTTTGTTTTGTTTCATTTTCCCAATAGCAGTTTACATCACACATGTAAAAAACCTCTGCAATAATGTTTTCAAGACTTGTTCATAGACATTTTTTTTTCATGAAAAGGTTATCACATCAATGGTCTTGAAAAAGAGAGAGAATTCTCCTTGAAACTTAGGAAAGCCAATCACTTTTCCTACACCGCTGTAGCTGTTTATCATTGCAACAAAGCAAGTTGCACATCACCCTCTTTCCAGCATAGGGAATAGTACTGGAGACTTTGCAGCTTCAATGGACCCTGTGGTGCCTGTGTGCTGCTCTTTGCTTACTTATGCAGCATGGGAAACACTGTGAAGTGTCTAACCCCTTGACCTTCCTGTTGAATGTTTACTTAGTGGTATTGTTTTGTGTTTGTGTGAACTTGGTATTGTTTCACTGTATACTTTTTGCAGGAATGTGACACAAGGAAGAGTCAGTAAGTAAAAAAAAAAAAAAAAAAAAAAAACAAAACAAACAAACAAATAAGAATAAAAGTTTATAGTGTGCTTATCTCAAAGCTGGCAAAAATTCATTTGTAAACTGACATTCTAAAATTACTGCATCCACAATGATGTGTAAGCTGGTATCAACTAAATATAGCACAAGAGGTATACATCCTAACAGGTTTTCTACTTCCACAGGATTTTAGTTTGTATGTCATGAAAATGTGTGAATTTCTGTTAATTATCTGGCTTCATTACTGGAGCAATTTCCCTGCTTCTGTTCATATGACACCCTTTGCCTGTATTTATTTTCCTTCTTGATGAAAGGCTGATCATGTGTATATTCCACTAAAAGTCTAACATTTCAAATACAATGCACCCATTTCTTCTTACAGTCAGTGAAAATAAGAAAGACAAACCTGACACTCCGGGGAGTCTTTTTTTTTCATCCCCATTACTTGCTTCCCAATCCCTGGCAATATCCTTGGCTTGTATTCCATAGAAGCCAACATCAGGTATGAACTTGGTATCTACAAGAAGGCTATGTTTAACCTTTTGACATAAATAGGTTTTAGTAAACAATATTTTGGAATTATTCAGAACTGCTATTGTATATTGCATAATACACAAAGGCACAGGCACACACACTGACACACACATACACACACACACACACAAAGAGACACAAAGAAAGTTAAATAAAGGAAAGATGGTTAAAAGACTTAAAAACTATATATCTATTAATCAGTAGGAAAAAATACAATTTCTTCATCAAATTATAGAGGCTTAATCAGGAAGAGGAAAGAGGCATATAGTGAAAATGTAATTCCTGCATGGAAATTAAGGTAAAACTAAATACAACTGCAATAGAGTTCACTCTAGTTTCAACAGATTCATTAATCCTTCATCGGTTATTAATTCTTTTTATATATGTATACATGCACACACACATATATATAATATATTCATATATAAACTATATAAACGATACATACATTATGTATATAAATGTATGTGCACACTATACATATATATGTACAACGTTCTGGTTGCTGGAGATATATATAAGCAGTATCATTTATACATAAAATGTGTAAGATGTTTGGATCAAAAGCCATTACCACAGAAAAACAAATATCTTGATATATTACAGGATGCTGCATAGACTGAAAGTTATACAGTAGCAAGTCATGACTATCCTAATTGTGGTGGTTTGTATATGCTTGGCACAGGGAGTAATATTAAGAGGTATAGCCTTGTTGGAGTAGGTGTGTCTCTGTGGATGTGTGTCTTAATACCCTCATTCTAGCTGCCTAGAAGCCAGTATTATGCTAGCAGCCTTCAGATGAAGATTTAAAACTCTCAGCTCCTCCTGCTCTGTGCCTGCCAGGATGCTGCCATATTCCTGCCTTGATGATAATGGACTGAATCTCTGAAACTGTAAGTCAGCTCCAATTGAATATTGTCCTTATAAGAGTTGCCTTGGTCATGGTTTCATGTTTTTTCGCAGCAGCAGAACCCTAACTTACACAGACCTTACACTGAGCAACCAAACTGCAAAGACCAGAGCCCGACCCTATGTGTATTTTTCAAGTGACCTAGATACCTGAAAGAAGACAACTATTTCCTTGATTAGAATGCCTACATTGAAGCACATTTACTCTGTGCATGTAAGTCATTATTCACCACATCTCTGTCTATAGAGTAATAGATTAATGATATTTTATGTTGTTTGAAATAAGAACTAGCTCATTCCCTGAAAGGGTGAATCAAGTTCTGTGACACATGGAAGCAGTTTCTCTTATCTAGCAACAAATGAAGATCCTACTAAAGAAAAAAGATGGATTGTAGAGCTTGAAAGCTAATGACCATTCTCTACCCTAAGGACAAGAAAGACATTTAGAGTATTATTTCTTCCAGAAGAAAATGTTTCAGTTTTAACATCATGTGGTCTATGTTGTTAATGCTGAGAAAAAAATGACTATGGTCCCTTGTGTCATAGCATTTAGTCACAATAGTGAGTAGAGAAGAGAGGTTGAGAACATTAAGAAGGGATTGGGAAAATCTTCATAGGATGGTACAGAATAACTTCCAAATTTGAAAATAATTATAGCCAATACAAATCATTTTGACAGATTCATTGTTATATTTATTTTATTAGATATAGCATTTATTTACATTTCAAATGATTTCCACTTTCCTGATCTGCTCCCCCCCAAAAAAAATCCCATAAGCCTTCTTCCCTCCACCTGTTCCCCAATCAACACCATCCCCCATCACTGTTCTGGTATTACCCTACACTGTTGCATCAAGCCTTTCCAGGACCAGGGGCCTCTCCTCCCTTTGATGACAAACAAGGCCATCCTCTGCTGCCTATGAGTCTGGAGTCATGGGTAACAACATGTGTACTATCTGTTTGGTGGTTTTGTCCCTGGGAGCTCTGCGGGTAAGGGGTGACTCATGTTGTTCCTCCTATGGCACTGCAAAACCCTCCAGCTCCTTGGGTCATTTTACTATCTCCCCCATTGTGGACCCCATGCTCAGTTCAATGACTGACTGAGAGTGTCCCCTCTGTATTTGTCATGAACTAGCAGAACCTTTCAGGGGACAGCTATATCCGGCCCCTGTCAGCAAGTACTTGAGGATATCTATAATAGTGTCTAGGTTTTGTAACTGTATATGGGATGGATCACTAGGATAGGTTGTCTCTGGATGGTCTTTCCCTCAGACTCTGCTCCACACTTATTCTCTCTATCTCCTCCTGTGGGTATTTTCCCCTTTTTAAGAAGGACCAGAGTATCCATGCTTTGTTCTTTCTTGTAACTCATTTTTAATAGGGCTATTTGTCTCTCTGGTGCATAACTTCTTGAGTTCTTTGTATACATTGGACATTAGCCCTCTGTGGGATATAGGGTTGGCAAAGATGTTTCCCAATTTGTTGGTTGCCATTTTTTCCTATTGACAGTGACCTTTGCCTTACAGAAACCTGGTAATTTTATGGGGTCCCATTTATTAATTCGTGAACATAGACTATAAGCTATTGGTGTTCTGTTCATGAAATTTTCCCCTGAACCCATGTGCTCAAGACTCTTCTCCAGTTTCTTTTCTATTAGTTTCAGTGTGTCTGGTTTTATGTGGGGGTACTTGATCCACTTGGAGTTGAGCTTAGTACAAGGAGATAAGAATGGATTGATTTGCATTCTTCTGCATTCTGACCTCCAGTTGAACCAGCATTATTTGTTGAAAAGGCTATTTTTTCCCCACTGGATGATTTTAGCTCCTTTGTCAAAGATCAAGTGACCATAGGTGTGTGGGTTTCACTCCTGGGTCTTCAATTCTATTCCATTGATCTACCTGTCTGTCATTGTACCAATACCATTCAGGTTTTAACAGTATTCCTCTGTAGTACTACTCTAGGTCCAGGATAAAAATTCCCCCAAAATTTCATTTACTATTGAGAATAGGTTTAGCTATACTGGGTGTTTTGTTATTCAAGATGAATTTGAGAATTGCTCTTTAAAACTTTATGAAGAATTTTGTTGGGGTTTTGATGGGGATTGCATTCAATCTGTTTATTGCTTTTGGCAAGGTGGCCATTTTAACTATATTAATCCTGTCAATCCATGATCATGGGAGATCTTTCCAACTTCTGTGAGTCTTCTTCCTTTTCCTTCTTCACTGACATGAAGTTCTTGTCATGAAGATCTTACACTTGTTTGGTTAGAGTCACACCATGAAACTTTATATTGTTTGTTACTATTATGAAGGGTGTCATTTCCCTAATTTCTTTCTTAGCCTGTTTATCCTTTGAGAATAGGAAGGCTACTGATTTGTTTGAGTTAATTTTATATCTGGCCACTTTGCTGAAGTTGTTTATAAGCTATAGCAATTCTCTGGTGGAATTTTTTTTTTTGTGTGTGTGAGCATACTATCATATCATCAGCAGATAGTGAGAGTTTGCATTCTTCCATTCCAATTTGTATCCCTTTGACCTCACTTTGCTGTCTAAATTCTCTAGCTAGAACTTCAAGTTATATATTGAATAAATATGGAGAGAGAGGGCTGCATTGTCTATTCCTGGTTTTAGTTGGGTTGCTTCAAGTTCTCTCCATTTAGTTTGAAATTGACTACTGGTTTGCTGTATATTGCTTTTACTATGTTAATTATAGGCTTTGAATTCCTGTTCTTTCCAAGACTTTTAACATGAAAAAAATGCTGAATTTTGCCAAATGCTTTTTCAGCATCTAATGAAATGACCATGTGGTGTTTTTTTTTCCTTTGAGTTTGTTTATGGAGTGGATTACATTGATGGATTTCTGAATATTGAACCATCCGTGCATCCCTTGGATGAAGCCTACTTGATAATGGTGAATGACTGTTTTGATATGTTCTTGGATTCAGTTGGCAAGATTTTTTTTTGAGAATTTTTGCTTCGATATCTATAAGAGAAATTAGTCTGGAGTTCTCCTTCTTTGTTAGATCTTTGTGTGGTTTTGGTATCAGTGTAATTGTGGCATAATCACAGAATGAGTTGGATAGTGTTTCTTCTTATGGAATAGTTTGAAGAGTATTAGTGTTAGGTCTTCCTTGAAGGTCTGATAGAATTCTGCACTAAACCATCTGTTCCTGTGCTTTTTTTGTTTGTTGGGAGACTTTCAATGACGTCTTTTATTTTTTTAGTGGTTGTGGGACTGTTTAGATGGTCTATCTGATCCTGATGGTATTTGGTATCTCGCTAGGAAATTGTCCATTTCGTCCAGATTTTGTGTTGAATATAGGCTTTTGTACTAGGATCTGATTTTTTTTTTAAATGTCTTCAGTTTCTGTTGTTATTTCTCCCTTTTCATTTCTTATTTTGTCAATTTGGATACTGACTCTATACCCTCTGGTTAGTCTGGCTAAGGGATTATCATTCTTGTTGATTGTCTCAAAGAATCAGTTCCTGGTTTTGTTTATTCTTTGTATAGTTCTTTTTCTTTCTACTTGGTTGATTTCAGCCCTAAGTTTGATTATTTCCTGCCATCTACTCCTTTTGAGTGTATTAGCTTCTTTCTGTTCTAAAGCTTTCAGGTGTGCTGTTAAGCTGCTAGTGTATGCTCTCTCCAGCTTCTTTTTGGAGACACTCAGAGTTATGAGATTTCCTACTCGCACTGTTTTCATTGTGTCCCATAAATTTGGGTATGCTGTGCCTTCATTTTCATTAAATTCTAAAAAGGTTTTGATTTCTATCCTTATTTCTTCCTTGATCAAGGTATTGTTGAGTAGAGCATTGTTCAGCTTCCATGTGTATGTGGGCTTTCTGTTTGTTTTATTGCTATTGAAGACCACCCTTACTCCATAGTGATCTGATAGGGGTCATGGGATTACTTTGATCTTCTTATATCTGTTGAGGTCTGTTTTTTGATCATTTATATGGTCAGTTTTGAAGAAGATACCACGAGGTGCTGAGAATAAAGGATATTCTTTAGATTTAGGATGAGATGTTCTATAGATATCTATTAAATCCATTTGGTCCAAAACTTCTATTAGTTTCACATTGACTCTGTTTAGTTTGTGTTTCTCTGATCTGTCCATTGAAGGAGAGTGGGATGTTGAAGCCACCCACAAATATTGTGTGAGGTGCAATGTGTACTTAAACTTTAGTAAAGTTTCTTTTACGAATGAAGATGCCCTTGCTTTTGAGCATAGATTTTAAGAATCGAGAGTTCTTCTCGTTAGATTTTTCCTTTGATGAGAACAATGTGTACTTCTGTGACTTTTTTGATGACTTTTCGTTGAAAGTCAATTTCATCCTATGTTAGAATGGCAACTCAGTCTTGTTTCCTGGAACCATTTGCTTGGAAAATTGTTTTCTAACCTTTCACTCTGAGGTAGTATTTGTCTTTGACACTGAGGTGCATTTGCCATATGGAGCAAAATGCTGGGTCCTATTTATGTATCCAGTCTGTTAGTCTATATCTTTTTATTGGGGAATTGAGTCCATTGATGTTAAGAGATATTAAGGAATAGTGATTGTTGCTTCCTGTTATTTTTGATGTAATTTTTATGTTTGTGTGGTTATCTTCTTTTGGGTTTGTTGAAAGAATATTAATTTCTTGCTTTTTATAGGGTGTAGTTCACCTCTTTTTATTGGAGTTTTCCATTCATTATCCTTTGAATGGCTGGATTTGTGGGAAAATATTGTGTAAATTTGTTTTTTGTCATGGAATACCTTGGTTTCTCCATCTATGGTAATTGAGAGTTTTGCTGGGTATATCAGCCTGGGTTGGCATTTGTATTCTCTTAGGGTCTGTGAGACATCTGTCCTGGCTCTTCTGGCTTTCATAGTCTCTGGTGGGAAGTCTGGTGTAATTCTGATAGGTCTACCTTCATATGTCACTTGCCCTTTTTCCCTTACTGCTTTTAATATTCTTTCTTTGTTTAGTGCATTTGGCATTTTAATTATTATGTAACAGGAGGAATTTCTTTTCTGGTAAAATCTATTTGGAATTCTGTAGGCTTCTCGTATGTTCATGGGCATCTCTTTGTTTAGGTTAGGGAAGTTTTCCTCTATAATTTTGTTGAAGACTTTTATTGGCCTTTTAAGTTGGAAATCTTTACTCTCTTCTATACCTATAATCCTTAGGTTTGGACTTCTCATTTTGTCCTGGATTTCCTGGATATTTTAGGTCAGAAGCTTTTTGCCATTTGCATTTTCTTTGACTGTTGTGTCAATGCTTTCTATGGTATCTTCTGCATCTGAGATTCTCTCTTCTATTTCTTGTATTCTGTTGTTGGTGCTTGCATCCATGATTCCTGACTTCTTTCCTAGGTTTTCTATGTCCAGATATCTTTATTATTTCTACCTCCATTTTTAGATCCTGGATGGTTTTGTTCAATTCCTTTACCTGTTTTGTTGTGCTTTCCTGTAATTCTTTAAGGAAAGGGCTTCTAGCTATTTACCTATGTTCTGTATTTCTTTAAGGGAGTATTTTATGTCCTTTTTGAAGCCCCTATACCACCATCATGAGCTGTGATTTTAAATCTATATCTTGTTTTTCCAGTTTTTTGTGGTACCCAGGACTTACTGTTATGGGAGAAGTGGGTTCAGATGGTACCATGTAGTCTTGATTTCTGTTAGTAATGTTCTTACATTTGCCTTTTGCCATCTGGTTATGACTGGTGTTAGTGTTAGTTTGTCCAGCTGTCTCTGGCTGGTCTTTGTCCCTCCTGTGTGTGTGGGCACCCCTGGGTTTACCCTGGCACAGAGTCCTGTTGTGCTACCCAGCTCCTGGGTATAGGTGGGGCCCTGGTAGACCAAGTCATAATTGATCTGACACTGGGGTGTTCCCTGCTTTCCTGTCTGTAACAGCCTGCTCTGTCACAGGAGTGAAGATGGTGACCTTAACTCTTACCAATATAAATCTTACAGTGAGACTCCAATTCAGAAAATGATTCTAGGATTTCTGAAGCATTCCATGTAAATAAAACTTTAGTCATCACATATAATGAAAATATTCACCCAATATACAAATGAAGAAATAACAATATAAGGCCCGTTTAACATCCCTGAGCAACTTATTCTCAAGCCCTCCTTCTCAAAGGACTTGAATTATTTTGTTTTAATATGTCACCCAGGCTTTCATATATTCAGGAGATTTGTGTACAACACCAAATGATATGTAATATTGCTTTTCCTGACTTGATATAGCTGGAAACACTTTTTGCATCATTATGCAACTTTTAAAAATGTATAGTTGACTGAGTTTTGGGAATACTATAGTAGTTTAATTTTCATGTTTTTATTCTAAGGGCTAAGTTTATTGTGCATAAAAGTTCTCAGTTTTCATTCAAGTTCTCTGTAAGCAACTTCTAATTTCTCTTTAGAAATAAATAACTTTGTAATTTGTACTTTTATCTACTTGAATATTAAATTTGTTTTAGCTTTTCAGAACTAATCTTTTTATTTGAATAACTTCATTTATCGACACTCATTTTGACTTCATACATCAAAATACATACATATATATATATTCAAATATAAATGTATGCATGCATGCATGAATATGTAGATAGATCCATATATACACAAACAGTATGGGTATAGCAAAACATTCTGTGTCAGAAGTCAGTAAGCTTATGTTTCTTTAGGAAAACAATTTTGCAGGCTAATTATAAGTATTTAAAAAGATTCTAGTACATGTAAAAAGGAGGAAGGCACTTGAAACTACAATCTTTAAAGATGAGCTGAAGCACTCACATCAGATTGTTTAGAACTCATATCAGTTATCCCCTTCCTCTAATTTATTAAGTGAAATATTGAGACTGACTAGCAGGAGAAGCTGATACTGGAAATCATAGATCAAAACACATATACAAAGCATGAGATAGAGAAGGTAGGAGTTACTGTGATAGGTTTTTTATAGTCTGGAATCTTAGTGCTACTCTTTATAAAGAATGCAAACAAATTGAAAAACTTCAAGCCTCAAATATAATGTTATCTTTAAAAAATCACACATAATATGGATCTAACAGCCCATGGGAACTGGAGTCTTTCAGAGGGATAAATTTTTGAGAAATTTTACTTCATTTTATGTTAAAATGTTAACAAATGAGCCATAGTCTACAGTTTTTTTTTAATTTATCTATGTTTTATTTAAATTTTTCTCAAAATGAAGGTGGAGTGTTGGTTGTAATTATCTTTATAAATTTTATCACGGGCATTGAACTTTGGTTCTAGTCCTGAGGCCTCTGGCGGGAGCCCTCACAGCACTGCTTCAGGATCCAGAACAGCCTTGGCCACAGCACTCCAGGTCTTGCAAAAGGCAAGAGGGGCATCCGGAGGACGGCTGGGAGGAGTCAGTGTGCTCTGGAGCCTTCAGGTGTCTGCTTTGGGATCTGAACAGCCTGGGTCATAGCACTCTGTCTCCAGGAAGTGCAGGAGACCTGGTGTGCACCCTGAAGCAGACTGGGAGCACACAGCTTGCTCCTGCAGCACAGAGCTTAGGTTCCAGTCCTGAGACCCCTGGCGGGAGCCCTCAAATCACCACTTTGGGATCCAGAACAGCCTGAGCTGCAAAGCAACATCTCCAGGTCCTGCAAGAGGCAAGAGGGGCATCCAGAGGCCGGCTTGGAGGAGTCAGTGTGCTCTGGTGAGTCCAGCAGGTCCCGGCAGCTGGAGCCTTCAGGTGTCTGCTTCGGGATCTGAACAGCCTGGGCCACAGCACCCTGTCTCCAGGCAGTGCAGGAGGTCAGCTGTGCACCAGAGGCCACCTGTGCACCAGAGGCCACCTGGGAAGAGGCAGCTTCCACTGGTGAGTCCATCATTGATAAGACCAACTAACACCAGCGAGAACTAGATGGCAAAAGGCAAACGCAGGAACATCACTAACAGAAATCAAGGCAATATGGCAGCATTTGAACCCAATTCTCCTTTGACAGCATGTCCTGAATACACCATAACACCAGTAAAACAAGATTTGGATTTAAAATCACTGGTCATGATGCTGGTACAGGAACACATGAAGGACATACTTAAAGAAATTCAGGAGAAAATGGATCAAAAGTTAGAAGCCCTTACAAGGGAAACACAAAAATCATTGAAAGAAATTCAGGAAAATACAAAAGCCGATAAGGAGGAAATGCAAAAATCATTTAAAGAAATACAGGAGAACTTTGGTCAACAGGCTGAGGTCATGAAAGAGGAAACACAAAAAGCTCTTAAAGGATTACAGGAAAACACAAACAAGCAAGTGAAGGAGCTGAGCAAAACCATCCAGAATCTAAAATCAGAAGTAGAAACTACTAAGAAAACTCAAAGGGAGACAACTTTGGAAATAGAAAGCCTTGGGAAGAAATCAGGCGACATAGATGCAAATATCAACAACAGAATACAAGAGATAGAAGAAAGAATCTCAGATGCTGAAGATACCATAGAAACCATGGACTCAACAGTTAAAGAAAATGCAAAATGCAAAAAGCTTGTAACCCAAAATATCCAGGAAATCCAGGACACAATGAGAAGACCAAACCTAAGGATTATAGGCATAGATGAGAGTGAAGATTTATAACTTAAAGGGCCAGCAAATATCTTCAATAAAATTATGGAAGAAAACTTCCCTAACCTAAGGAGAGAGATGCCCATGAATATATAAGAAGCCTACAGAACTCCAAACAGATTGGACCAGAACAGAAATACGTCCTATCACATAATAATCAAAACACCAAATGTACAAAACAAATAAAGAATATTAAAGGAAGTAAGAGAAAAAGGCCAAGTAACATATAAAGGAAGACCTATCAGAATCACAGCAGACTTTTCACTTGAGACAATGAAAGCTAGAAGATCCTGGGCAGATCTCATGGAGACTCTAAGAAAACACAAATGCCAGGCAAAACTACTATACCCAGCAAAACTCTCAATCACCATAGATGGAGAAACTAAGATATTCCATGACAAAAGCAAGTTTACCCAATATCTATCCACAAACCCAGCCCTACAAAGGATAATAGGAGGAAAACACCAATACAAGGAGGGAAACTTCACCCTGGAAAAAGCAAGATAGTAACATTCTCTCATCAAACCCAAAAGAAGTTAACCAATCAAATATAAAAGATAACATCAAAAATGACAGGAAGTAACAATCACTATTCCTTAATATCTCTTAACATCAATGGACTCAATGCCCCCAATAAAAAGACATAGACTATGCGACTGGATAAGTAAACAGGACCCTACATTTTGCTGCATACAGGAAGCACACCTCAGTGACAAAGACAAACACTACCTTAGAGTAAAAGGTTAGAAGACAATTTTACAAGTAAATTGTCTCAGGAAACAAGCTGGAGCAGCCATTCTAATATCAGATAAAATTGACTTTCAACCCAAAGTCATCAAAAGAGACTCTGAGGGACACTTCTTGCTGGTCAAAGGAAAAATACAACAAGAAGAACTCTCAATCCTGAACATCTATGCTCCAAATGCAACGTCACCCTCATTCATAAAAGAAACTGTATTAAAGCTCAAAGCACACATTGCACCTAACACAATAATTGTGGGTGACTTCAACACTGCACTTTCCTCAATGGATCGATCAGGAAAACAAAAACTGAACAGGGACACAATGAAACTAATTGAAGCTTTGGACGAATTAGATTTAACAGATATATATAGAACATTCTATCCTAAAGCAAACGAATATACTTTTTTTCTCAGCACCTCATGGAACCTTCTCCGAAATCGACCATATAATTGGTCACAAGACAGACATCAACAAATATAAGAAGATCGAACTAATCCCATGCCTCCTATCTCATCACTATGGAGTAAAAGTGGTCTTCAATAGCAACAAAAACAAGAAAAAACCCACATACACATGGAAACTAAACAATATTCTACTCAATGATACTTTGGTCAAGGAAGAAATAAAGAAAGAATTTAAAGACTTTTTAGAACTTAATGAAAATGAATACACAACATACCCAAATCTATGAGACACAAGGAAAGCAGTGCTAAGAGGAAAACTCTTAGCCCTGAGTGCCTCCAAAAAGAAAATGGAGAGAGCATACACTAACAGCTTAATGACACACCTGAAAGCCCTAGGAAAAAAGAAAAGGCTATTTCACCCAGGAGGACTAGAAGGCAGGAAATCATCAAACTCAGGGCCAAAATCAATCAAGTAGAAACAAAGAGAACCATACAAAGAATCAAAAAAAAAAAAAAAAAAAAAAAAAAAAAAAAAAAAAAAACAGGAGCTGGTTCTTTGAGAAAATCAACAAGATAGATAAACCCTTAGCCAGACTAACCAAAGGGAACAGAGACGGTATCCAGCTTAACCAACTTAGAAATGAAAAGGGATATATAACAACAGACACTGAGAAAATTCAAAAAACCAATAGATCCTACTACAAAAGCCTATACTCAACACAACTGGAGAACCTGGAGGAAATGGACAGTTTGCTAGACAGATATCAGACACCAAAACTAAATCAGGATCTAATAGATCATCTAAAGAGTCCCATAACACCTGAAGAAATAAAAAAGGGTCATAGAAAGTCTCCCAACCAAAAAAAGCAGATGGCTTCAGTGCAGAATTCTATCAGACCTTCATAGAACACCTAACACCAATTCTCTTCAAACTATTCCACAAAATAGAAACAGAAGGAACTCTACCCAACTCCTTCTATGAAGCCACAATTACACTGATACTAAAACCATACAAAGATCCAACAAAGAAAGAGAACTTCAGGCCAATTTCTCTTATGAATATAGATGCAAAAATACTTAATAAAATTCTTGCCAACCGAATCCAAGAACACATCAAAACGATCATCCACCATGATCAAGTAGACTTCATCCCAGGGATGCAGGGATGCTTCAATATAAGAAAATCCATCAATGCTATCCACTACATAAACAAACTCAAAGAGAGAAAACATATGATCATCTCCTTAGATGCAGAAAAAGCATTTGACAAAATTCAGCATCCTTTCATGCTAAAAGTCTTGGAAAGAACAGGAATTCAAGGCCCATACCTAAATATTGTTAAAGCAATATACAGCAAACCGGTAGCCAACATCAAACTAAATGCAGAGAAGCTTTAAGCAATACCACTAAAATCAGGGACTAGACAAGACTGTCCTCTGTCTCCATATCTTTTAAATATAGTACTTGAAGTTCTTGCTAGAGCAATTAGACAACATAAGGAGGTCAAGGGGATACAAATTGGAAAGGAAGAAGTGAAATTATCTCTATTTGCAGATGACATGATAGTCTTCTTAAGTGACCCGAAAATGTCCACCAGAGTACTCCTACAGCTGATAAACAACTTTAGCAAAGTGGCTGGTTATAAAATCAACTCAAGCAAATCAGTTGCCTTCCTATACTTTAAGGATAAACAGGCTGAGAAAGAAGTTAGGGAAATAACACCCTTCACAATAGCCACAAACAATATAAAATATCTTGGTGTGACTCTAACCAAAGAAGTGAAAGATCTAGACAACAAGAACTTCAGGTCTCTGAAGAAGGAAATCAATGAAGACCCCAGAAAATGGAAAAATCTGCCATGCTCATGGATCAGCAGGATTAATATATTTAAAATGGCCATCTTGCCAAAAGCAATCTACAGATTCAATGCAATCCCCATCAAAATCCCAACTCAGTTCTTCACAGAGTTAGAAAAAGCAATTCTCAAATTCATCTGGAATAACAAAAAACCCAGGATAGCTAAAACTATTCTCAACAACAAAAGAAATTCTGGGGGAATCAGTATCTCTGACTTCAAGCAATACTATAGAGCAATAGTGTGAAAAACTGCACGGTATTGGTACAGTGACAGGCAAGTGGACCAATGGAATAGAATTGAAGATCCAGATATGAACCCATACACCTATGGTCACTTGATCTTCGACAAAGGAGCCGAAAACATCTAGTGGAAAAAAGATAGCCTTTTCATCAAATGGTGCTGGTTCAATTGGAGGTCAGCATGCAGAAGAATGCGAATTGATCCATTCTTATCTCCTTGTACTAAACTTCACCACAAGTGGATCAAGGACCTCCATGTAAAACCAGACACCCTGAAACTAATAGAAAAGAAACTGGGGAAGACCCTAGAGGACATGGGCACCGGGGTGGGGGGAAGTTCCTGAACAGATCACCAATAGTTAATGCTCTAAGATCAAGAATTGACATATGGGACCTCATAAAATTACGAAGTTCCTATAAGGCAAAGGACACTGTTAAAAGGACAAAACCGCAACCATCAAATTGGGAAAGGATATTCACCAACCCTACATCTGATACAGGGCTAATATACAATATATACAAAGAACTCAAGAAGTTAGACCCCAGGGAACCAAATAACCCTATTAAAAAATGGGGTACAGATCTAAACAAAGAATTTTCACCTGAAGAAATTCAGATGGCCGAGAGGCACCTTAAGAAGTGCTCAACATCATTAGTCATTAGGGAAATGCAAATCAAACAACCCTGAGAATTCACCTTACACCAGTCAGAATGGCTAAGGTCAAAAACTCAAGAGACAGCAGGTGTTGGTGAGGATGTGGAAAAAGAAGAACACTCCTCCACTGCTGGTGGGGCTGTAAGATGGTACAACCACTTTGGAAATCAGTCTGGCGTTTCCTCAGAAAACTGGGCATGACACTTCCATAGGACCCTGCTATACCTCTCCTGGGCATATACCCAAAGGATTACCCGGCATGCAATAAAGACACATGCTCCATTATGTTCATAGCAGCCTTATTTATAATAGCCAGAATCTGGAAAGAACCCAGATGCCCCTCAAAGGAGGAATGGATACAGAAAATGTGGTATATTTACACAATGGAATACTACTCAGAAATCAGAAACAATGAATTCACAAAATTTTTAGGCAAAAGGTTTGATCTGGAAAATATCATCCTAAGTGAGGTAACCCAGTCACAAAAGAATACACATGGAATGAAATCTCTGATAAGTGGATATTAATTAGCCCAGAAGCCCTGAATACCCAAGGCACAAATCGCATAACAAATGACACCCATGAAGAAGTATGGAGAGGGTCCTGATCCTGGAAAGGATCGATCTAGCATTGGAAGGGAATATAAGGACAGAGAAAAAAAGGAGGGAGGTCATTGGAGAATGGATGGAGAGAACAAGGTTTATGGGACATATGGGGAGGGGGACCTGGGAAAGGGGAAATCATGTGGAATGTAAACAAAGAATATAGAAAATAAAAAAATAAATAAATAAAAAATAAATAAATTTTATCACAGTTGCAGAACATATGAAAATGAATGGATCATAAAATAGGATTGAAAGATAACTACTACTACTACTACTACTACTACACACACACACACACACACAAAGATACAATTACATATGAATACATGTATGTACATATTGACCTTTTTTTTTTATTCGATATAATTTATTTACATTTCAAATGATTTCCCCTTTTCTAGCCCCCCCACTCCCCGAAAGTCCCGTAAGCCCCCTTCTCTTCCCCTGTCCTCCCTCCCACCCCTTCCCAATTCCCTGTTCTGGTTTTGCCGAATACTGTTTCACTGAGTCTTTCCAGAACCAGGGGCAACTCCTCCTTTCTTCTTGTATCTCATTTGATGTGTGGATTATGTTTTGGGTATTCCAGTTTTCTAGGTTAATAACCACTTATTAGTGAGTGCATACCATGATTCACCTTTTGAGTCTGGGTTACCTCACTTAGTATGATGTTCTCTAGCTCCATCCATTTGCCTAAGAATTTCATGAATTCATTGTTTCTAATGTCTGAATAGTACTCCATTGTGTAAATATACCACATTTTTTGCATCCACTCTTCTGTTGATGGATACCTGGGTTCTTTCCAGCATCTGGCAATTATAAATAGGGCTGCTATTGACCTTTCAAGTAGAGTAGTAGAGAAATAACTTTATGGAAATTTTTATCTACTGGTCTATTTTTATTTATTTGTTTATTTAAGTTCAAAATGTTAACTCCTTCCCAGTTTCCCCTTGCAGAGTTTCTCCCCCATCTTCCCTACTGAAAGCCCCCTCCCCAATATCCCTCCACCCTAGTGCATCAAGTCTTTGCAGTTTTGGGTGCATCCTTTCCCACTGAGGCCAGATAAGGCATCCCTCTTCTACATATATGTAGGGGATGTGGGACCAGATCATTTATGCTCTTTAATTGGTGGCTCACTCTCTGCAAGCTCCCAGGGATCCAGGTTAGTTGACACTGTGCATCTTCCTATGGGGTTGCTATTTCCTTGAGGTTCTTCAATTCTTTGCCTAACTCTTCCACAGGGGTCCATGACCTGCTTCCAATGTTTTTCTGTGGGTATCTACATCTGTCACAGTCAGAAGCTAGTAGATCCTCTAATAGGACAGCCTATGCTAGCCTCCTGTCTACAAGCACAACGTAGTATCACTAAAGTGTCAGGGGTTGGTGACAGCTCATAGAATGAATCTCAAGTTGGGCCAGTTACTGGGTAGACATTCCTTCAGTATCTGCTCCAATTTGTCCCTGAATTTCATTTAGATAGGACCAATATTGTGTCAAAAGTTTTGTAGGAGGGTTGGTGTCCTCATCCATCCCCTGGGTGTCCTGTTGGGCTACTTTATATGGTTTCTTCAGGTTCTACCTTCCTACTGTTGATCATGTCAACTAATGTTCCCTGCATTGACTCATTGAACCTTCTGCCATCCAGAGTATCTGGGACTTCCTAGAGAATCCCTCCATCCCTGCCCCTGGAAGCTTCATATTTCCATTTATTTTCCAGGCCCTCTGGGACTCTCTCCTGCCTCTCCCCATGCCTGATTCTGCCCCTCTATTCCTTTAGTCATCCACTCATCCACTCAGGTCCTTCCCTTCCTCTGCCTCTCATGACTATTTTATTCCCCCTTCTAAGTGTGATTCAAACATTCTTATTTGGGCCTTCCTTCTTATTTAACTTCTTTGGGTCTGTGGAGTGTATCATGGTTTTCTGAACTTTTTGGCTAATATCGACTTATCAGTGCATACATACCATGCATATCCTTTTGAGATTGGGTTATATCACTCAGGATGATATTTGCCACTTATAATTCATTTGCCTGCAAAATTCATGATAATACCTTTACACAATGGAATACCATTCAGCTAGTAATGGTCTGATTTTGACAGCTGAAGTTGCTAGTGTTACTCTATAATAGGCTTCTTCTTAGGCTGTATGACTATCAGTACTAAGTGCCTTGGGTAATTATTAGATTGTCAAAGGACACTTGTAACAACCTCTCTAAAATCTTAATGTTAGGATTTTTGGGCCACTCAAATTGTTAAGGACACTGGAGTCTAACATCTTAAGTTCTTTGTATAGTTTTTATATAAGCCCTCTATCAAATGTAGGGTTGGTAAAGATCTTTATCCAATCTGTGGATTGCCATTTTGTCCTATTGACAGTGTCCTTCAACATAAACAAGTTTTTCAGTTTTATGGGGGTCCCATTTGTAAATTCTTGACCTTGGAGCATAAACCATTGGTGTTCTGCTCAGAAAATTCCCCAATACTAATGTGTTTGAGGTTCTTTTCCACTTTTTCTTCTATTAGATCCATTAAAATCTAATTTTATGTGCAGGTCCATGATCCACTTGGGAGTGAGCTTTGTACAAGGAGATAAGAATGGGTCAATTTGAATTCTTCTATATGCTGACCTCCAGTTGAACCAGTACCATTTGTTGAAAATGCTGTCTTTTTTAAAAGATCAAGTGAATATAGGAGTATAGGTTCATTTCTCGGTCTTCAATTCTAAGCCATTGATCTACCTTTCTGTCTCTACCAATATCATGCAGCTTTTATCATTATTGCTCTGTTAGTATAGCTTGAGGTCAGGGATGATGATTCCCCCAGAAGTTCTCTTATTGTTGGGGATGATATTTAATATCCTGGACTTTTTGTTATTCCAAATAAATGTGAAAATCACTCTTTCTATCTCTGTGAAGAATTGAGTTGGAATTCTGATGGCAATTGCATTGAAACCTTAGATTGCTTTAGGTAAAATGGTTAGAACAAAATAACCCTATTAAAATGGGTCCAGAGCTAAACAGACAATTCTCAACTGTAGAATCTCAAATGGATGAGAAGCGTTTAAATAAATGTTCAACATCATCAGTCACCAGAGAAATGCAAATCAAAACAACCCTGCAATTCCACCTCACACCAGTCAGAATGGCTAAAATCAAAAATTCAGGTGACAGCAGATGCTGGAGAGGATATGGATATAAGAGAACACTCCTCCATTGGTTGTGGAATTGGAAGCTGGTACAACCACTCTGGAAATCAGTCTGGCAGTTCCTTAGAAAAGTGGACATAGCACTACCTAAGTACCCAGCTATACCACTCCTGGGCATATACCAAAAAGATGCCCCAACATATAACAAGGACACATGTTGTAGTATGTTCATAGCAGCCTTAATTATAATAGCCAATGGAGTATTACTCAACTATATAAAACAATGTTTTCATGAAAATTTTAGGCAAATGGATGAAACTAAAAATATTATCCTGAGTGATATAACCCAGTCACAAAAGAACACAGATGCTATTTACTCACTGATAAGTGGATATTAACCCAAAAGTAGCTCAGAATACACACAATATAATTCACAAACCATTTGAAATCCAAGAAGAAAGAAGGTCACACCAAAATACGGATGCTACAGTCCTACTCAGTAGTGGGAAGAGAATAATCTCTGGGAAGTAGAAGGAGAGAGGAATCTGGTAGTGAGAGAGGAGAGGTATGGAAAAGGAGGGGCAGTTCAGATATGGGAGGATATGGGGGAGAAGTACAGGGAGTCAGAAATTGGAAAGTAGGTGTGTAGCAGTGGGGGACAGGAAACTGGGGGTAGCCACTAGAGAGCCCCAGATGCCATGGAACCCAAAAGGTTCCCAGTTCCTAACAGGGAGGATTTTAGCTGTAATACACAACAAAGGAGAGATAGAACATGTAGAGACCATATCAGGTAGATAGGCATGCCCCCTCCCCCAGTTGAAAGATGGGGCCACCCACCCACCGCAAAAATAGTAATCCAGAATTTGTCCTGTCAAAAGAAAATGCAGGGGCAATGAGTAGAGCAGAAACTTATGGAAAGGCCATTCAGAGACTGCTCCACCAAGGGATCCATCCCATCTGCTGACACCAAACCCAGACACTATTGCTGATGTCAGAAGTGCTACTGACAGGAGCCCCCATATAGCCATCCCCTGAGAGGCTGTGTCAGAGCTGGACCAATACAGATGTGGATGTACCCAGCCAAAGACTGGGCTAAGGATGAGGACCCCAATGGGGAAGGTAGGGCAACGATTGTAGGAGATGAAGGGGTTTGAATCCTCATAGGAAGAGCAACAACTTCAAACAAGCAGACCCAGTAAACTCCCAGGAACTATTTCACCAATCAAAGAGTACAAAGGAGGTACCTGTGGCTCCAGCTGGATATGTAGCAGAGGATTGCCTTGTCTGGTATCATTGGGGGGAGGATACCCTTGGACCTGTGGAGGTTTGATGATCTAGGATAGAATGCTAGGCTGCTGAGGGAGGAGTGGGTGGGGGGATTCCCAGAGCACCCACATAGTGGTAGGGGGAGGGAGGAGAGGATAGGGGTCTTGTGGAGGGGAATTTAGGAATGGTGATAACATTTGAAATGTAAATAAAATGATCAATAAAAATCGTTAATGACTGATCCATTAATGTCAGAAGCAACAAAATTTCAGTTTTTTAAAATAAATGTTTCTATACACAGAAATAATTTGATTACAGATATGAATACTTTGCTTTTTTTACAACCTGTAAAGACAGGAAAACACAAATATAAATACTAATAAAAGTATCAGAAAAATCAATATATCATTGTTTTGAAAAATATTGATTTCTTTTTTTATGATGTATTTTAATGGGAAGCTCTAAATACTCACACTCTAACTCAAAACATTACCTATGGACAAAAAAATAACCTATATGAGGACAGTGTAAAAACATTTCAGAATGTATTACACAAAGCAACATCAACAATGACATGCAAATAAAATGCATCTTATACACAGAAAACAAAACAAAATTCTTTCTTATGAATATCAGCCAATTTATGGCTCTCAATATGATACTAAATACAACATTATTGTACTTGCAGGTTACAAAATGCCTTTCATCTTCTTATATGGTTTTTCAGAATCCTTACAGCTTCTGAGACAAATAATTTTTTTCCTCAGGCCAAAATTAAGCATACTCAAGTTCTTTCAGGTCAGTTTTCATGGATAATGTTACAAGGAAAATTGCTACTGTCTGTCTTGCCCTGACCACTATACTATGCCATTCTTTCCTTTCAATACATATTATGTCACTAAAATTCTATCAATAAAATCACTTTTTTCTGAATGATTGAGAAGTTTTGAGTTGAGAAGTTAAAATTTCCTGTGCATAAAAATACTTTCAAGATATAATTAGAATTTATTTATTCAGCTAATTTGTTCATGAATATTTTTAGAATTTGGAATAATAATGCAAGTGTCTTGATTTTGCAAGAAGCTAAAAGAAATCAACTGAAATCAATTTAAAAATATTCTTATAGGAACAATTGATACCTAGGCTTTATGAACATAAGAGAAAATAGTAAATCTTTCTATTTAACAATAATATTTGAAAATTGGAGACATTCAGCATGTGATAATAACTTTCTGATTTCAGCCACTCTTTTATTTCCTTTCTAATTAATTAATTTAGTTAGTTAGTTAGTTTACATCCCAATATCCACTTTCCTCTCTTTCCAGTGCACCATCACTAAGTTCCGTCCCCCATTCCCCTTTCCCTTCTCTTCTGAGAAGGGAGAGGATGCCTCTAGATATCACCCCAAACTGGCTCATCATGCTACTCGAAGATTAAATACATCCTTCCCCTCTGAGGCTAGACAAGTCAACCCAGGTAGGAGAATGGGATCCACAGGCAGGCAATAGATTCAGGGACAGCCACTGCACCAGTTGTTGGGGGACCCATGTGAGAACATAAAATAAAAAATAAAACCTTATGAATGAACTGCAAGAAACCTAGTAAAAATTTTTAATGAACTTGACATTGACAGTATTGCCTTGTTTTACAGAGGACTTTGGTGTTGTCTTGAAGTTTTCTAATTTCTCCTTTTTTGTTATCTATCTATTCGCTTGAAAGAGTGATCTCTGTAAAGACAGTTCTCACTAAAACCTGGGCAGATGCATTTATGCAATTATTCTCTGCGTGCAAAGGGAGCAGACTCACTTTTCAGTGAGTAGTTTGTGTGACAGTTGTTTACTTAGACTCTTCAAGGGGTTCTGTTCCAAGGTTCCTATGCAAAAGTTCTTCAGATTCTTCCTATGTTTTTTATTTTTACCATTATTAATAGTTTAATAATTATAAATTATTAAGGACATACATTTGATGGGAGAGTAATTGATATAGTTCAGAAAAGAATACAGATTTTTTTCCAGCATCTTTATTGAAGGATCAAGAACCAATTAGGGAACAGGAACTGAACATTAGAACACCCCCCCCCCCCCGTACAATCCTACACTTTTTATTTTTTTTATTCGATATAATTTATTTACATTTCAAATGATTTCCCCTTTTCTAGCCCCCCACTCCACTAAAGTCCCGTAAGCCCCCTTCTCTTCCCCTGTCCTCCCACCCACCCTTTCCCAATTCCCCATTCTGGTTTTGCCGAATACTGTTTCACTGAGTCTTTCCAGAACCAGGGGCCACTCCTCCTTTCTTCTTGTACCTCATTTGATGTGTGGATTATGTTTTGGGTATTCCAGTTTTCTAGGTTAATATCCACTTATTAGTGACTGCATACCATGATTCACGTTTTGAGACTGGGTTACCTCACTTAGTATGATATTCTCTAGCTCCATCCATTTGCCTAAGAATTTCATGAATTCATTGTTTCTAATGGCTGAATAGTACTCCATTGTGTAGATATACCACATTTTTTGCATCCACTCTTCTGTTGAGGGATACCTGGGTTCTTTCCAGCATCTGGCAATTATAAATAGGGCTGCTATGAACATAGTAGAACATGTATCCTTATTACATGGTGGGGAGTCTTCTGGGTATATGCCCAGGAGTGGTATAGCAGGATGTTCTGGAAGTGAGGTGCCCAGTTTTCAGAGGAACCGCCAGACTGATTCCCAGAGTGGTTGTACCAATTTGCAACCCCACCAGCAGTGGAGGAGTGTTCCTCTTTCTCCACACCCTCTCCAACACCTGCTGTCTCCTGAATTTTTAATCTTAGCCATTCTGACTGATGTAAGATGAAATCTTAGGGTTGTTTTGATTTGCATTTCCCTAATGACTAATGAAGTTGAGCATTTTTTAAGATGCTTCTCCGCCATCCGAAGTTCTTCAGGTGAGAATTCTTTGTTTAACTCCGTACCCCATTTTTTAATAGGGTTGTTCGGTTTCCTGGAGTCTAACTTCTTGAGTTCTTTATATATATTGGATATTAGCCCTCTATCTGATGTAGGATTGGTGAAGATCTTTTCCCAATTTGTTGGTTGCCGATTTGTCCTCTTGATGGTGTCCTTTGCCTTACAGAAACTTTGTAATTTTATGAGGTCCCATTTGTCAATTCTTGCTCTTAGAGCATACACTATTGGTGTTCTGTTCAGAAACTTTCTCCCTGTACCGATGTCCTCAAGGGTCTTCCCCAGTTTCTTTTCTATTAGCTTCAGAGTGTCTGGCTTTATGTGGAGGTCCTTGATCCATTTGGATTTGAGCTTAGTACAAGGAGACAAGGATGGATCAATTCGCATTCTTCTGCATGCTGACCTCCAGTTGAACCAGCACCATTTGTTGAAAAGGCTATCTTTTTTCCATTGGATGTTTTCAGCCTCTTTGTCGAGGATCAAGTGGCCATAGGTGTGTGGGTTCATTTCTGGATCTTCAATCCTGTTCCATTGATCCTCCTGCCTGTCACTGTACCAATACCATGCAGTTTTTAACACTATTGCTCTGTAGTATTGCTTGAGGTCAGGGATACTGATTCCCCCAGATTTTCATTTGTTGCTGAGAATAGTTTTAGCTATCCTGGGTTTTTTGTTGTTCCAGATGAATTTGATAATTGCTCTTTCTAACTCTGTGAAGAATTGAGTTGGAATTTTGATGGGTATTGCATTGAATCTGTATAGTGCTTTAGGCAAAATGGCCATTTTAACTATATTGATTCTACCGATCCATGAGCATGGGAGGTTTTCCCATTTTTTGAGGTCTTCTTCCATTTCCTTCTTCAGAGTCTTGAAGTTCTTGTCATACAGATCTTTCACATGTTTGGTAAGAGTCACCCCAAGATACTTTATACTGTTTGTGGCTATTGTGAAGGGGGTCATTTCCCCAATTTCTTTCTCAGCCTGCTTATCCTTTGAGTATAGGAAGGCCACTGATTTGCTTGAGTTGATTTTATGACCTGCCACTTTGCTGAAGTTGTTTATCAGCTGTAGGAGCTCTCTAGTGGAGTTCTTTGGGTCACTTAGGTAGACGATCATGTCGTCTGCAAATAATGATAGTTTGACTTCTTCCTTTCCAATTTGTATCCCTTTGACCTCCTTATGTTGTCGAATTGCCCGAGCTAGTACCTCAAGTACAATATTGAAAAGATAAGGAGAAAGGGGGCAGCCTTGTCTGGTCCCTGATTTTAGAGGGATTGATTCAAATTTCTCTCCATTTAGTTTGATGCTGGCTACCGGTTTGCTGTATATTGCTTTTACTATGTTTAGGTATGGGCCTTGAATTCCTGTTCGCTCCAAGACTTTAAGCATGAAAGGATGCAGAATTTTGTCAAATGCTTTTTCAGCATCCAATGAAATGACCATGTGGTTTTGTTCTTTGAGTTTGTTTATGTAGTGGATTGTATTGATGGATTTCCGTATATTGAACCAACGCTGCATTCCCGGAATAAAGCCTATTTGATCATGGTGGATGATCGTTTTGATGTGTTCTTGGATTCGGTTGGCAAGAATTTTATTGAGTATTTTTGCATCGATGTTCATAAGGGAAATTGGTCTGAAGTTCTCTTTCTTTGTTGGATCTTTTTGTGGCTTTGGTATCAGCGTAATTGTGGCTTCGCAGAAGGAATTGGGTAGTGTTCCTTCTGTTTCTATTTTGTGGAATAGTTTGAAGAGTATTGGTGTTAACTCTTCTTTGAAGGTCTGGTAGAATTCTGCACTGAAGCTATCTGGTCCTGTGCTTTTTTTGGTTGGAAGACTTTCTATAACTCCTTCTATTTCTTTAGGCATTATGGGACTGTTTAGATGGTCTAGTTGGTCCTGATTTAATTTTGGTATTTGGTATCTGTCAAGGAAATTGTCCATTTCCTCCAGATTCTCCAGTTGTGTTGAGTACAGGCTCTTGTAGTAGGATCTGATGATTTTTTGGATTTCCTCAGTTTCAGTTGATATATCTCCCTTTTCATTTCTAAGTTTGTTAATTTGGATACTTTCTCTGTGCCCTTTGGTCAGTCTGGCTAAGGGTTTATCTATCTTGTTGATTTTCTCAAAGAACCAGCTCCTGGTTTTGTTGATTTTTTGTATGGTTCTCTTTGTTTCTACTTGATTGATTTCGGCCCTGAGTTTGATGATTTCCTGCCTTCTACTCATCCTGGGTGAAATAGCTTCTTTTTGTTCTAGGGCTTTCAGGTGTGTCATTAAGCTGGTAATGTATGCTCTCTCCATTTTCTTTTTGGAGGCACTCTGGGCTATGAGTTTTCCTCTTAGCACTGCTTTCATTGTGTCCCATAGATTTGGGTATGTTGTGTCTTCATTTTCATTGTGTTCTAAAAAGTCTTTAATTTCTTTCCCTATTTCTTCCTTGACCAAGGTATCATTAAGTAGAATATTGTTCAGTTTCCACGTGAATGTGGGTTTTCTGTTGTTTTTGTTGCTATTGAAGACCACTTTTACTCCATAGTGATCTGATAGGAGGCATGGGATTAGTTCTATCTTCTTATATTTGTTGAGGTCTATCTTGTGACCAATTATATGGTCGATTTTGGAGAAGGTACCATGAGGTGCTGAAAAAAAGGTATATTCTTTTGTTTTAGGATAGAATGCTCTATATATATCTGTAAAATCTAATTGGTCCAAAGCTTCAATTTGTTTCATTGAGTCCTTGTTTAGTTTCTGTTTTCCTGATCTGTCCATTGAGGAAAGTGCAGTGTTGAAGTCACCCACAATTATTGTGTTAGGTGCAATGTGTGCTTTTAGTTTTAATAAAGTTTCTTTTATGAAAGAGGGTGCCCTTGCATTTGGGGCATAGATGTTCAGGATTGACAGTTCTTCTTTTTGTATTTTTCCTTTGACCAGCAAGAAGTGTCCCTCAGGGTCTCTATTGATGACTTTGGGTTGAAAGTCAATTTTATCTGATATTAAAATGGCTACTCCAGCTTGTTTCCTGAGACCATTTGCTTGTAAAATTGTCTTCCAGCCTTTTGCTCTAAGGTAGTGTTTGTCTTTGACCCTGAGGTGTGTTTCCTGTAAGCAGCAAAATGTAGGGTCCTGTTTACGTATCCATTCAGTTAGTCTGTGTCTTTTTAGTGGGGCATTAAGTCCATTGATGTTAAGAGATATTAAGGAATAGTGATTGTTACTTCCTGTCATTTTTGATGTTATTTTTTAAATTTGATTGGTGAACTTCTTTTGGGTTTGATGAAAGGATACTATCTTGCTTTTTCCAAGGTGAAGTTTCCCTCCTTGTATTGGTGTTGTCCTCCTATTATCCTTTGTAGGGCTGGGTTTGTGGATAGATATTGGGTAAACTTGGTTTTGTCATGAAATATCTTAGTTTCTCCATCTATGGTGATTGAGAGTTTTGCTTGATATAGTAGTTTTGGTTGGCATTTGTGTTCTCTTAGAGTCTGCATGAGATCTGCCCAGGACCTTCTAGCCTTCATAGTCTCAGGTGAAAAGTCTGCTGTGATTCTGATAGGTCTTCCTTTATATGTTACTTGGCCTTTTTCTCTTACTGCCTTTAGTATTCTTTCTTTGTTTAGAACATTTGGTGTTTTGATTATTATGTGACGGGATGTATTTCTGTTCTGGTCCAGTCTGTTTGGGGTTCTGTAGGCTTCTTGTATATTCATGGGCATCTCTCTCTTTAGGTTAGGGAAGTTTTCTTCCATAATTTTATTGAACATATTTGCTGGCCCTTTAAGTTGTAAATCTTCACTCTCATCTATGCCTATAATCCTTAGGTTTGGTCTTCTCATTGTGTCCTGGATTTCCTGGATATTTTGGGTTACAAGCTTTTTGCATTTTGCATTTTCTTTAACTGTTGAGTCCATGGTTTCTATGGAATCTTCAGCATCTGAGATTCTTTCTTCTGTCTCTTGTATTCTGTTGTTGATATTTGCATCTCTGTCCCCTGATTTCTTCCCAAGGCTTTCTATCTCCAAAGTTGTCTCCCTTTGAGTTTTCTTAGTTGTTTCTACTTCTGATTTTAGATCCTGGATGGTTTTGCTTAGCTCCTTCACTTGCTTGTTTGTGCTTTCCTGTAATTCTTTAAGAGATTTTTGTGTTTCCTCTTTCATGACCTCAGCCTGTTGACCAAAGCTCTCCTGTATTTCTTTAAGAGATTTTTGTGTTTCGTCTTTCATGACCTCAGCCTGTTGACCAAAGTTCTCCTGTATTTCTTTAAGTGTTTTTTGCATTTCCTCCTTGTTGGCTTTTGTATTCTCCTGGATTTCTTTCAATGATTTTTGTGTTTCCCTTGCAAGGGCTTCTAACTTTTGATCCATTTTCTCCTGAATTTCTTTAAGTATGTCCTTTATGTGTTCCTGTACCAGCATCATGACCAGTGATTTTAAATCCAAATCTTGTTTTACTGGTGTGATGAGGTATCCAGGACATGTTGGTAGAGGAGAATTGGGTTCAGATGTTGCCATATTGCCTTGATTTCTGTTAGTGACGTTCCTGCGTTTGCCTTTTGCCATCTAGTTCTCACTGGTGTTAGTTTGTCTTGTCAGTGCTGGACTCACCAGTGCAAGCTGCCCCTTCCCAGTTGGCCTCTGGTGCACAGCTTACCTCCTGCACTTCTTGTAGACAGGGTGCTGCTGCCCAGGCTGTTCAGATCCCAAAGCAGGCACCCGAAGGCTCCCGCTGGGGCCCGCTGGATTCACTGGAGCACACTGACTTCTCCCAGCTGGCCGCCCGGAAGCCCAGGTAGCCTCTTGCAGGACTTGGAGATGTGGTGCTGCCGCCCAGGCTGATCTCAGTCTGTCCAATCCCTGGAGTCCGAACCCAAGATGGATGCACCTCTCCTGACTGGTGGGAGGCCGAGTTCTGAAGTGGCTTCCGTGCAGGAAAGGCACCGCAGGACAGCAGCTGCTTGCCGCCGGGCTGGTCAGCGAAGGTCAGTGGTCGTGGGCGCAGGGCCTAACTGGACCCTGTGTCGCCTTGGTTCCACTGCTGATGGCCCTTCAGCTGGACCAGCCACTGCTGCACTGCCGCCACCCGCCGCCGCCGCCAAGAATACAGATTTTTAAATACAATAAGGTAGTTTGTATTAGTTACTTTGCTATTGTGGTGATAAAATATTATGACCAAGGCAACGTATAGAAGTGATTATTTGGGCATAGAGCTTCAGAGGGTTACATGATCGTGGAACAGATGCACAGCAACAAGCAGCAGACGCATTGACTGGAACAGAAAGCTGAAAGTTCATATCTGGAGCAAAACCACAAAGTAGAGTACAAAATAGACGTGGCTAGAGGATTTAAACTCTCAAAGTTTACCCTAGTGACATACTTGCTACAAGACCACACATCCTGAACTTCACCATAAAGCACCAATAACTGGAAATTAGATGTTCATATAGTAGAGGCTGTGGAGTATGTTTCTCACTCAAACCAAAATTTTGTAATATTTTATAAAAAAAAATTCATTCAACTCTCTGGCTTAATAATTTTGTAGCAATATCATACTCCAAACTACATTTAATCCATCTTCAAAAGGCACCATAGTCTTTTACAGACCCAACATTATTTAAAAATTCACAGTATAATGTCTCTTCTGGTACTCATGGCAATCTCTTAATTGTAAATTATGTAAAATTAAACAGCAAATTGTGTCTTCCCAACATATAATGACACAGACCATTCCAAAAGGGAAGAATGTGAATATAGTTAAGAAATGTTAAACCAAACTAAAACTGGAACAGGACAGGCAAAAATCAAGGTACACTGTGGATTCAGACCTATCATTTTCTATTTCTGTCCCTTAAGCATATTATGTCCAGGAAAAACAAACATTTAGTAAAATATTACATTATAAAGATGGTTGTAGAATCCTGTTGATACATATCTCATTGGCAGTGTTTGACAAGACTTGTGATTATGAGGGCAACAGTCTACTTTTCTGTTTCTGTGGTTCTCTGTGTGAGATTGTTTTAAAGGAAAATTTCTAAATAGTGTTGAAAAGGAACACTCTTGAAATAATGGGAATCTATCCAAGGTTCATATTAAAAGACACTTTTTTTCTTCTCAGTCTCCATTTTCTCTTTCTGTATGTCTCCTTCCTTTTCTCTTACTAAGGGAAGAATAAGTAAGGCTGATATTTGAGTTTTGGATTTGGATTTGTGAGACGTCAGAATTTAATGTTACTTTTAAAAGTTACATCCATTAATATTATATGAAGATCTCAATATGTGAAAAAAGATGATAATTATTTTGTAATACTTTGAAAAAAAAAGAAATATTAGGCTCTTAGCCAAAAGATCTGAACTGCTCCTCAGGCAACCTCGTGGATCTAGTTTGAGCTTTGTACCTGTCTGCATTCTCTCTCTGTGGCAGGTGTTTTGGAGGGGTAGATTGAGGATGTGTCAACATGTGAAATCAGTAGTCTCTTCCACAATTGCTAACAGGTGGTACACATGGCAATCCTCAGCTTGCTGGAAGACTTTGTGTTCATAATGTCATTACCACTACCAATGATTACAACAGCCCTCAGGAACCTCTTTCCCATTTATTAACTATTCTAATCCAGTCCTTCTGTGTTCCTAATGTGAAAATCTATGCCATGTTACTGCCCCTGTTAAATTTTCTTGCTTGATTTATTTCTTGAATCAGAAGTTTGAGGTTATACTATATAATAGAAACTGTAGACATGCCCCATCCCCAAGCAGTGTAGAGAGAGGGCCAGCAGTGCATCTGGAGGCCAGTCACGGGGAGGTACCTAGCTCGTTGAGTCCGTCTGACCCTGCAAGGCAGAGGAACCATCTGGAGGTCTCTGGAGGGAGCCTTCCAGTTGCCACCAATGGATCTGAAGCAGCCTGGGCCACTCGCCCCGTCCCCAAGCAGTGCAGAGGGCCAGTGGTACATGTGGAGGCCGGCTGCAGGGAGGCATCTTGCACGGGTGAGTCCTGCATTGAAAACAAGACCAAGTAACAACAGTGAGATCTAGATGGCAAAATGAAAACATAGGAACATTACTAACAGAAATCAAGGCAATATGGCAGCATCTGAACGCAATTCTCCATTAATAGCAAGTCCTGGATACTCCAATACACCAGAAAAGCAAGATTTGGATGTAAAATCACTGCGTGATGCTGTTACAAAAACACATGAAGGACATAAATAAATCCCTTAAAGAAATTCAGGAGAAAAATGATCAAAAGCTAGGAGCCCTTACAAGGGAAAAACAAAAATCAGTTAAAGAAATTCAGGAGAATATGGGACAAATGATAGTAGCCAACAAGGAAGAAATGCAAAAATTACTTTAAAAAGTACCGGAGAAATTTGACCAACAGGAAGAAGTCATGAAAGAAGAAACACAAATATCTCTCAAAGAATTATAGGAAAACACAAACAAGCAAGTGAAGGAACTGAGCAAAAACATCCAGGATCTAAAAACAGAAGTAGAAACAACTACGAAATCGCAAAGGGAGATACAAAACCTTGGGAAGAAATCAGGGACCATAGATGCAAATATCAACAACAGAATACAAGAGGTAGAAGAATCTCAGATGCTGAAGATACCATAGAAACCATTGACTCAACAGTCAAAGAAAATGCAAAATGTAAAAAGCTTGTAACCCAAAACATCCAGGAAATTCAGGACACATTGAGAAGGCCAAACCTAAGGATTATAGGCATAGATGAGAGTGAAGATTTACAACTTAAAGGGCCAGCAAATATCTTCAATACAATTATGGAAGCAAACTTCCCTAATCTAAAGACAGAGATGCCCATGGATATACAAGAAGCCTACAGAACTCCAAACAGACTGGACCAAAACAGAACTACCTCCTGTCACATAATAATCAAGACCCCAAATGTACTAAACAAGAAAAGAATATTAAAGGCAATAAGAGAAAGAGGCCAAGTAACATATAAAGGAAGACCTATCAGAATCACACCAGACTTCTCACCAGAGACTAGAAGAAAGCTAGAAGATCCTGGGCAGATCTCATGCAGACTCTAAAAGAACACAAATGCCAGTCAAAACTTCTATACCCATCAAAACTCTCAATCACCATAGATGGAGAAACCAAGATATTCTGTGACAAAATTAAGTTCACCAAATATCTTACCACAAACACAGCCCTACAAAGGATAAAAGGAGGAAAACACCAATACAAGGAGGGAAATGTAACCTTGGAAAATGCAAGATAGTAACCTTCTTTCATCAAACCAAAAAGAAGATAACCAATCAAATATAAAAGATAACATCAAAAATGACAGGAAGTAATAATCACTATTCCTTAATATCTCTTAACATCAATGGACTCAATTCCCCAATAAAAAGACATAGACTAACAGACAGGATACATAAACAGGATCCTACATTTTGCTGCATACAGGAAACACACCTCAGTGTCAAAGACAAACACTACCTTAGAGTAAAAGGCTGAAAGACAATTTTACAAGCAAATGGTCTCAGGAAACAAGCCGGAGTAGCCATTCTAATACCAGATAAAATTGACTTTCAACCTAAAGTCATCAAAAGAGACACTGAGGGACACTTCTTGCTGGTTAAAGGAAAAACACACCACAAAGAACTCTCAATCCTGAACTTCTATGCTCCAAATGCAACGCCACCCTCATTCATAAAAAAAACTTTACTAAAGCTCAAAGCACACATTGCACCTAACACAATAATTGTGGGTGACTACAACACTCCACTTTCCTCAATGAACCGATCAAGAAAACAGAAACTAAACAGGGACACAGTGAAATTAATGGAAGCTTTGGACCAATTAGAGTTAACAGATATATAGAGAACATTTCACCCTAAAGCAAAAGAATATACCTTTTTCTCAGCACCTCATGGGACCTTCTCCAAAATCGACCATATTAATTGGTCGCAAGACAGACCTCAACAAATATAAGAAGATCGAAATAATCCCATGCCTCCTATCAGGTCACTATGGAGTAAAAGTTGTATTCAATAGCAACAAAAACAACAGAAAGCCCACATACATTTGGAAACTGAACAATACTCTCTCTACTCAATCATACCTCGGTCAAGGAAGAAATATAGAAAGAAATCAAAGACTTTTTAGAATTTAAAGAAAATGAAGACACAACATGCCCAAAGCAGTACTAAAAGGAAAACTCATAGCCCTGAGTGCCTCCAAAAAGAAAATGGAGAGAGCATAAACTAGCAGCTTAATGACACACCTGAAAGCCCTGGAACAAAAAGAAGAGAATTCACCCAGGAGGAGTAGAAGGCAGGAAATCATCAAACTCAGGGCCGAAATCAATCAAGAAGAAACTAAGAGAACCATACAAAGAATCAACAAGACCAGAAGCTGGTTTTTTGAGAAAATCAACAAGGCAGATAAACCCTTAGCCAGACTAACCAAAGGGCACAGAGACAGTATCCAGATTAACAAAATTAGAAATGAAAAGGGAGTTATAACAACAGAAACTGAGGAAATTCAAAAAGTCATCAGATCTTACTACCAAATCCTATACTCAACACAACTGAAGAATCTGGAGGAAATGGACGATATCCTAGACAGTTATCAAACACCAAAATTGAATCAGGATCAAATAGATCATCTAAACAGTCCCATAACCCCTAAAGAAATAAAAGGGTTCATAGAAAGTCTCCCAACCGAAAAAAGCACGGGACCAGATGGCTTCAGTGCAGAATTCTATCAGACCTTCAAAGAAGACCTAACACCAATATTCTTCAAACTATTCCACAAAATAGAAACAGAAGGAACACTACCCAACTTGTTCTATGAAGCCACAGTTACACTGATACCAAAACCACACAAAGATCCAACAAAGAAAGAGAACTTCAGGCCAATTTCCCTTATGAATATAGATGCAAAAATACTCAATAAAATTCTTACCAACTAAATCCAAGAACACATCAAAATGATCATCCACCATGATCAAGTGGGCTTCATCCAAGGGATGCAGGGATGGTTCAATATATGGAAGTCCAACAATGCTATCCAGTACATAATCAAACTCAAAGAAAAAAACATATAATCATTTCATTAGATGCTGAAAAGGCATTTGACAAAAGTCAGCATCCTTTCATGCTAAAAGTCTTGGAAAGAACAGGAATTCAAGGCCCATACCTAAACATAGTAAAAGCAATATACAGCAAACCGGTAGCCAGCATCAAACTAAATGCAGAGAAACTTGAAGCAATCCCATTAAAATCAGGGACTAGACAAGGCTGCCCTCACTCTCCATATCTTTTCAATATAATACTTGAAGTCCTAGCTTGAGCAATTAGACAACATAAGGAGGTCAAAGGGATACAAATTGGAAAGGAAGAAGTAAAATTATCACTATTTGCAGATGACATGATAGTATACTTCAGTGACCCAAAAAACTTCACCAGAGAACTCCTACAGCTGATAAACAACCTCAGCAAAGTGGCAGGTTATAAAATCAATTCAAGCAAATCAGTTGCCTTCCTATACTCAAAGGATAAGCAGGCTGAGAAAGACGTTAGGGAAATGACACCCTTCAAAATAGCTACAAACAATATAAAGTATCTTGGTGTGACTCTAAGCAAACAAGTGAAATATCTTTATGACAAGAAGTTCAGGTCTCTGAAGAAAATAATCGAAGAAGACCTCAGAAAATGGAAAAATCTTCCATGCTCGTGGATTTGCAGGATTAATATAGTTAAAATGGCCATCTTGCCAAAAGCAATATACAGATTCAATGCAATCCCCATCAAAACCCCAACTCAGTTCTTCACAGTGTTGGAAAAAGCAATTCCCAAATTTATCTCGAATAACAAAAAACTCAGGATAGCTAAAACTATCCTCAACAGTAAAAGAACTTCTGGGGATATTAGTATCCCAGACCTCAAGCAATACTACAGAGCAATAGTGTTAAAAACTGCATGGTATTGGCACAGGGACCCGGAAGTGGAACAATGGAATAGAATTGAAGACCCAGAAATGAATCCACAAACCTATGGTCACTTGATCTTCGACAAAGGAGTTGAAAACATCCAGTGGAAAAAAGATAGCCTTTTCAACAAGTGGTGCTGGCTCAACTGGAGATCAGCATGCAGGAGAATGCAAATTGATCCATTCTTATCTTCTTGTACTAAGCTCAACTCCAAGTGGATCAAGGACCTCCACATAAAACCAGAGACACTGAAAGTAATAGAAAAGAAACTGGGGAAAACGGTTGAGGACATAGGCACAGGGGAAAAGTTCCTGAACAGAACGCCAATAGCTTATGCTCTAAGATCAATAATTGACCAATGGGATCTCACAAAATTACAAAGTTTCTGTAAGGCAAGGGACACCATCAAAAGGACAAAACAGCAACGAACAAATTGGGAAAAATCTTCACCAACTCTACATCCGATAGAGGGCTAATATCCAATATATACAAAGAACTCAAGAAGTCAGACCCCAGGGAACCAAATAACCCTATTAAAAATGGGGTACAGACCTAAACAAAGAATTTTCACCTGAAGAAATTGGGATGGCAGAGAAGCACCTTAAGAAATGCTCAGCATCATTAGCCATTAGGGAAATGCAGATCAAAACAACCCTGAGATTTCATCTCACACCAGTCAGAATGGCTAAGGTTAAAAACTCAGGAGACAGCAGGTGTTGGTGAGGATGTGGAGAAAGAGGAACACTCCTTCACTGCTGGTGGGATTGTAAGATGTTACAACCACTCTGGATACCATTCTGGCAGCTCCTAAGAAAACTGGCCATGACACTTCCCGAGGACCCTGATATGCCTCTACTGGGCATATACCCAGAATATGATTATTCCCCAGCATACAATAAGGACACATGTTCATAGCAGACTTATTTATAATAGCCAGAAGCTGGAAAGAACCCAGATATCCCTCAATGGAGGAATGGATACAGAAAATGTGGTATATATATATACACAATGGAGTACTCTTCAGCAATTAAAAACAATGAATTCATGAACTTTTTAGGCAAATGGATGGAACTAGAAAATATCCTAAGTGAGGTAACCAAATCACAAAAGAATGCACATGGAATGCAATCATTGATAAGTGGATATTAATTAGCCCTGAAGCTCTGAACATTGAAGACACAATTAGCATATCAAATGATTCCCGTGAAAAAGGAAGAAGAGGGCCCTGATCCTGGAAAGGCTTGATCCAGCATTGTAGGGGAGTACCAGGACCAAGAAAAGGGAGGGGGAAAGATAGGAGAATGGATGGAGAGAAGAGGGCTTATGGAACATATGGGGGGGGGGGACTGGGAAAGGGAAGGCGTTTAGAATGTAAACAAAGAATATAGAAAATACATAAAAAATTAATAAAAAGAACACACATGGTATGTACTCATGGATAAGTGGATATTATTAGCCCAGAAGCTCAGAGTACCCAAGAAACAATCCACATATCAAATGATGCTCAAGAAGAAGGAAGGAAAAGTCTCTGGTCCTGGAAAGGCTCAGTGCAGTAGTATAGGGGAGTACTAGCACAGAGAAGCAGGAAGGGTTTGATTGGGGTGCAGGGGGAGGGAAGAGGGTGGGCATATGGGACTTTCAGGGAAGGGGAATCCAGGAAAGGGGAAATCATTTGAAATGTAATAAAAAAATATTTAAAATAAAAAAAAAGAAACAGTAAGATGCTAAGAACATAAATTGCATTCAGTGAGTGAACAAACATGCTTTCCAATGGAAAAAAAACAATGTATTTATGATCGAAAGGCACTGTAAAAGCAAAATTCCCCAGTTCCTGCAATTTGGTATGAAAATCTACTGCAGTGTGGCATGGCTTCTTTCTATTTGTGGATGGTCTTAGACCCAGCCACAGCAATCTATTATCCTCGTTCACTGTGTTGTTTCCATAGTGCCTTCTCAAAGTTTCTCATCCCATAACACTTGGTACTTTATGCTTGGTCTTTTACTACTTCTATAACAACCACCATGTTAGTGTGCTATCTCAAAAATATGTATAGAACATCAGATGTACAGAAGCTAAGATCAAGTCAACCTGATGCTAAAATAGTGAGGACTACTGACTTGAAATCTTCTGTGTTGGAGGTGGGTGAATAAAGGACATTGGATTTCCTTAGTGCCTCCTGAAGTAGAAATCTTTCTGTGAAGAAATATTATACAGAGCCTCAAGGATATACATATACATGCTAGGTACATGAAAGGTATTAATTAGAATATTTTTAACAATAAATGAGTAATATTCATGTAATCATACTTACAGTTTGACATACAATTTTCAATGTTAAGTACAATATGAAATGTTTCTGTGGCCAAAGCATTAACTTAGCTATTGCTTTATCAATTACTATGTGAGTCGGATTGGCCATAAGTGCTGTTTATTTCACACTGAAGATCAGAAACTAATATTTATTGCAATAATTTACAAGGCAATCCTAGAACGCATTTCTGTCATTTAATTTAGTGCTCTGGCTGCCATGTCATAATGATGTCTAGCACAAAGTGAATATATTTCTTCTATATTACCATGTCATTTTCCACAGTAAACTGGTCATTCCTGTGACAAAATGACAGGACAAGTAAGTATAGCAACTAATCAGCCCAAATTCATTTCTCTGGGACAGAGAACTATTTCCTAGGAAACCAAACCTGGGCAATTTTCTCAAATATAAAAAGGAACAAATAGGTATCATATTTAGTTAGCAAAAGCTATTCAGTAGGGAAGCTGATATTATTCACTAAGATATAAAAATAAAACCTTTTATTTAACCAGCACATTAAAATCCTTGACTATTACACAATGTTCAAACTTGGCTGTATTCAGCTATGAAACCTTCATGTCAAAAGAGAAATAGATTTAAGTAGAAAGGAATTAAATACCAAATTTTAATAATGTGCAGCATGTCTCACTGAAAGGTACTGTTTCCTAAGTAAATGAAAAGTTTGACTATCAACTTAAAGTTTGTCTTTTCCTTTATCTCCCAATTATAAATTAACATATGTGTCTCTTAAATATAAAAGAAACATATCATGTATTATAGAAATTGTCCTATTTCGGCATAACACTGTAGTAATCCAAGAGGTAAAGAAATTAAAATACCCAAATTAAATTTAAAAAAAAAAACTCTGTTCTTTTGATCTTAGTGACATCTCTCCCAGAACATATATCCATATACTAAAAAACAGCACATGAATGCACACATATGCATGCACACATGCTTATGTTCTTATATGTTGTGTTAAAGTATGAAATAAGAGTTGATCCTAAGAAATAAGTTTAAATTGTATGTAAATGGAGGCATAATTCATATGGGAAAAACATAGTCACATTTTCCAGTTAAGCCTTGTTTCTAGTAAGCATACAGGTAATTCAAACTTATGATCACTTTTGCTTCTTGTGATAGGAGAGTTACCTAAAAGTTAATATACTTTGTTGTTCACAATTCATATATGTGTATATACACACATATGTGCATGCATACAAATGTACTTACAAAAGCCCTTCTCAGTGATTAGCCACAGATGCATGTCTTTGCTTCAGTACTGTTTTCCATAAAGATCTTCTCAGACATATTTGATCTTAGTTCAGATGAGTGTTATAGACGTTCATTACTGAACAATAAATTCAAATGCAAAAGCAGAGCTAAATATTGGAAACAGAATCCAGGACTTCATATTCTTCTTTCTTTGTAAGTTTCACCTCAAGGAGACAGGGAGAATAAAGGACAGGCTTTATCCTGCTGCATATTCAACAAATCCTCTAAATCTCATTGTCATTCTATAGGCATGTTTATAATAAGGTATAAAGATGCTGCTGGCTGATGTAAGGGCACACTTATTATAGCACATGAGAAGGTAGATGCAGGAGAATTCTGACATCCAAAATAAAATGAGATGTGTAGGTCTCTCTCTCTCTCTCTCTCTCTCTCTCTCTCTCTCTCTCTCTCTCTCTCTCACACACACACACACACACACACACAGACACACAATTACACACACACATTCATACATGCCTACTGATAGAGACAGAAAGAGTCAAAGAGAGATAGATGCTAAAGGGTTAATGTCAATATTAAGTGTCTTCTGTGGCAGTGGTTGGATATTTCAAAGTTAAAATCATAAATAAAGGGAAGTATGGAGGTAGCAGTGATTGAATCCAATATTATTCATCAGGCAAAATTACCTGGACTCCTGATTCTAATCAGAGACTATGCTGCCAACGTGCTGTCATCACTTTCCTTTTGTAGCATGCAAAAATACAGCTCTTGCTTTTATAGCCATGTTCTCAGTTGTGAGTTAATCTGATTTGCCATTTAATATCTGCCAGCAACCAGCTATTTGTCTTGAATGTATACCACTGCCTTGCTTTCAGTCCATACTGCACTGCTCTGCAGCCTTACATAATGATGGACTAAATTCTGATTTGTTCTAAGTGTGTTAATGGTGTTTAGGTTGTTGGAAATATCCACTGTATGTATCATGGTCCTCACAGTACTTCTAATTTAATGTAAATGCCTTGTACTCTCAGAAGAGAAACTGGACTTTCAAGTATCAGTTTTGATCAGGCACGGTGGCATACACTTATAATCCCAGCTCTTAAGACTTCAAAACAGAAAAAAATTCTAAGTTTTAGGCCAACCTAGCATACATAGTGAGTTGAAGGCCAATCTGCACATATTGAGACCCTGGCACAGAAACAAAACCAAACAAACAAACAAACAAACAATAGAGTTTTGAATTTGTAGAGTGAAGATTGGAACAATGAATCAATTTTTTCTAGTTCTCTCTCTCTCTCTCTCTCTCTCTCTCTCTCTCTCTCTCTCTCTCTCTCTCTCTCTCTCTCTCCCTCTCTCTCATACTCTCTCTCTCCTTCTGCCCCTCTGTGCCTCCCTTTCCCCCCCTCTGTGTGGCTCTCTATGTGTGTACACATGCACATATGCATGCTTCATATTTATGCTGAATATGTGATTTTTCAGCTTTCTGCTCCAGCTTCTGCCGCCATACAACCTACATTGTTATGGACTTGCCCTCCGGAACTAGAAGACAAAATAAAACAATCCCTTTATAGAGTGTTTTAATCAAGATGTTTTATGGCAGTAACAGAATCAATATTGTAATTTACCATTAATTTTTTCTTCTTACCTAATTTAATTATATTTTTCATTATGCTATTTCATAATTTGAACAGCATATTCTTCACCTATGAACCTGTAAGTGCAAGCAGGTAGTGAGTTCTAAAAATAGGGCAGTTGAATCACCTTAGGGTCATCTATTTCATTCAAAAGAGAGGTTAATATGGCACAGAATATTTGACTTTAGTTAATGAGAGTAATTCTTTCTGGCTCAAGGCCTTCTATACCTTCTGGAGTAGAAACTTAATCCATCTGCACTGTGGATTTCTGTTTTGCCACTATTGATGTGTGTGTGCTGGCTACATTTATGTCAACTTGACACAAGCTATAGTCATCTGAGAAGCAGAAACACATTAATTAATTGCCCGATATGACTTGACTGCTGGAAAGCCTATAGAACATTTTCTTTAATTAGTGATTGATCAGAGAGGGTTGAGCCCATTTTAGGTGGTGCCATCCTTGGACTGGAAGGCCTGGGTTTTACATAAAGCAGAATAAACAAGTTACAAAGAGGAAACTGGTAAGCAGAATCTTTCCCCAGTCTACATCAGTCCACCCCTCTAGGTCATTGCCCTGTTATGAGTTCTTGTTATGACTTTCTTCCATGATAAACAGTGCTCTGGAAGTGTAATCCAAATCAATCCTTCCTTCTCTAAGTTCTTTTTGGTCATAATATCTCATAATAATAAGCTAACTGAAACAGCAATTAGATGTCACAAAATAGGTGGTAGTAGTTTTATATAGGCTGTCAGCCATGCAACTTTTTTATTGTTGATGGAAACAGTTTAAAATTGTTCTGTTTCAAATTTTACAAAAATAGCATGTATGTGTTATTTATTTATTTATTGATGATAGTTGCACTATTATAATGCTGATAAGCTCCTCTATGTAGCAGTTGTAGAGAAAATTATAGCATTTATTGCATAGATTACATTAAAATAAAAAAATCAAGTCTAAACAATGATTTACACTATTCTATCAGAAAGTCATCATCACTGTGGTCCCTTTCAGAGAGCCAGTCAGCACTTGCAGGAACAAGTGAGAACTGAACATATCTCCAGATTATGGAGGGTATACAGTTTTCTATGAATCTAGTCAGTCAGATATGAACAGTTTCTCTTGAGGTCAATTCTAGTGGAGAACAGAATACTTTGGGCAAAGTACCACACAGTTGTTAACTCCCTATTCTCCTGCAGGAATTACTCTGGGATTTTTCTCTATTCTTCTCTGTGAGAGGCAAAAAGAAACCCTAGAGGTAAATCTCAGGAAAATATAGCAGTTCCAAGAGACTCTGAAGGTTCGTTATTTTCTCTTCCACTTTACAGCTCATCTTCTCATAGTTTCACAAGGTGGTATGTTTTGAATGATATAATATAGATACCTTCACATTTTTATACCTTTGCCTGGGTAAAATTGGAGACTATATTTTCCTCAAAGCTGGCTTTTTAAATAATATTGTAGAATATTAGAGGTTTCCATATGTATATAGCTGATTTATAAAGAATAAAAGTATATATACTTAGTCATCAAGAGTAGACAGCTGATTTATAAAGAATAAAAGTATATATAGTTAGTCATCAAGAGTAGACACTGGAAATTCAGTGTGAACATGATTGAAAAATATCAATCAGCCTTTTGGGAGTTTTGGACAAATTTAGTTACTTTTATATTTCTTTGATAGAGTATCATGAATAAGACAACTTAGAAAATCATTTACCTGGAGGCTTACTTATACTTTCAGAAGTTGAGTACCTGATTATTAATGGTCATGGTAGAGAGCATAGCAGTAGCGGAGGACATTATTCTGGAACAGTAGCTGAGAGGTTACATCTGATCTACAACCACTATACAGAGAAGGAGATATAGTGGGGAGGGGAGAGCTACTTACTAGGAATGGTATGGACTTTTGAAACCTTAAAACCGACCCACAAATATGCACCTCCTCCAAAAATGCTATATCTCCCAATTCTTCCCAAGCAGTTTTTCCTACTGGAGACCAAACATTCAAATATATAAGCCTATGGGTGTCATTCTCATTCAAATTGACTCATAGACAGCCAAAATATTCTTTTGTCCTTGAAGGCCATTTTATACAATATTATTAATGTTTATAAGTTCACACATATTTCTAAAGTAGTATGACTACTATCTCCTACCTTCTATACCTCCCTTCAACTCTTAGTAACTCCCCTCCTCCCTATAAGTCACTCTTGTAGATTCCTGATATTTCATTTTAGTTTGCGATCCCTTTCATTTAACCAAGGCAAGATGAGGAAACCATAGCATTAAAACTATTTATGTGAGTCTTGTGGAGTGATCAGTGAGTACACAATTGAAGATACTGACTCCCTTTTCATGAATCTCTGAAGCCACTACTTCAACAGTAAGAACATGGCCCTTGCAGTTCATTCATAGCAGACTGTTGTTTTTTATTTGATATATTTTGTATTTACATTTCCAATTATTTCCCCTTTTCTGGCCCCCCACTCCCCGAAAGTCCCATAAGCCCTCTTCCCTCCACCTGTTCTCCCATCCACCCCTTCCCACTTCCCTGTTCTGGTTTTGCCCTACACTGCTACCCTGAGTCTTTCCAGAACCAGGGGTCACTCCTCCGTTCTTCTCGTACATCATTTGATGTGTGGATTATTATTTCGGGTATTCCAAGTTTCTAGGCTAATATCCACTTACCAGTGAGTGCATACCATGATTGATCTTTTGAGACTGGGTTACCTCACTTAGTATGATGTTCTCCAGCTCCATCCATTTGTCTAAGAATTTCATGAATTCATTGTTTCTAATGGTTGAATAGTACTCCATTGTGTATATATACCACATTTTTTGCATCCATTCTTCCGTTGAGGGATACCTGGGTTCTTTCCATCTTCTGGCTATTATAAATAGGGCATAGCAGACTGTTAATGGGTCCATATCTGTGCAGACACAGTACCAGAATCCATAACTACTGCGAGATTTTTATTCCAATGGCTTTGCTTCTTCCAAGAAATGCCATTTCAAGCCCTTCTCCATATCTTTCACCTTTAACTTTCACACTTACCAGGACATTTCTCTGGCTAAACTTTCTTCTCCTTTGAATTTCCTCTTGCCAGAATTCATCTGTTGGCAATACAATTTTGTTTTCTTATATCCTATCTGAAATGATTCTAACTGCATTCTCTCTACTTTGTTCTCCAACTAGAATTGATTTCTTTCTTATGTGTTTCATGTGCTTATAGTATAATTTTTCATGTTTTCCTTAGATAAATTGTCAAATTTTTGTTGCGATCTATGTTCAAAAGGCTGTAGTATGGATTCCTTGATTTATGCTAATGTAAAACAGAAGCCAGCATTATTGATGCACATATCATAAAATTGTGATAAATGCAAAGACAGTGACCAGAAAAGAATGAGCATAGGGATCAATGAAAGATGGCATATATTTTTTTCTAAATATACCATTTCACTGAAAAGATGCTATCTTGCCAGTTCAGAATTTGACATATAGCAAAAACAAACTCTACCTAAAATATCACTTACCCTAAATCTCTACTAAGTATGTTTAAGTGTGTATACATAACAGATTGTATATCTTCAGTATTATAAATTTTATTAGCTACTTCCTGTTTTTAAACTTGTAAGCAACTTCCTATGAAGTAATTTGTTAGCTTTTTCAGTGAGTGGTGTAGCTAACTAAGACTGTCACTGCTAGCTTTATTTCATATAGTTAACATTTGCTTTATCCTCAAATGAATTATAACTTACAAATATCACTTTAAATAAAGCCAGTGTGCACATTTTCAAATACAGATGATCAGGCAGAATGCATCTTGACTTGCAGTGAGTTTAACCTTTAACATTTTGTCCATGAAGTAAAATCATAATGTACACTAGAAATGTTACATTTGCCAATTAATCTCTTCTCTAATTGCCTCAGTGACATCAGTGGAATATTCCTAGCTATCCCTCCATTTCCTGCATTCCAGAAATAAACACACACACACACACACACACACACACACACACACACACACACACACAGCCTTAATTTTAATGTGCCTTAAACAGTTCAATAGCTGGGGCACTCCCAAACCACCACATGGCTAATACCTCCCCTCCTATATTCCTGAGTTATTACTTACTAAAATCTGTATCTTGTTGGCCTAGACACAGTCAGTGAGCCTCTTTTGTCTCTTCTTCCCTGACTCTTACAGTCCTTTACTTCTCAGGCATGGTAGCTACTCCTTTCCAACATGGCAGCCAACCCTCTTCATGCTCTTTCCTCAGTCCCTTTCTGGGAATCCTAAAAGTCTCCCCTCAGTCTCCCTGCCCAGCCATTGGCCACTAGCAAATTTATTTACCAATAATCAGTGTCTTACATGCAGACTTGTATATTCCTTTGTAAATTGGGGAACCAAATTAACATATGTAGCATTAGATCAAACTCACAGCAAGAAAGATCACTCTACTATCCGGTTGTGATTTGTTTTAATGAACTTGATTAAGCCCAAGTTACAGAAGAAAAGGGAACCTCATTTGGGTGATTTCTTCAATTCAGTTGTCCTGTGGACTTGTCCCTGGGACATATTCTTGCCCACTGAAGATAGTGCCATCCCTCCCCAGTCAGGTAGTTCTGGGTTGTAAAGAAAGAGAGATAAACAAGCATGCACTAAGCAGTGTTTCTCTATGGTCTCTCCTGCAACTCCTGCCTCCAGGTTCTTATCTTGACTTCTTGTTATGACTTTTATAATAATGTGTTGTGACCTGCCAGTTGCAGGATGAAACAAATCTCTTCCTTTCTAAGTTGGTCTTGTTTAGTGTTTTATGACAGCACCAAAAAGAAAACTGAGATATACATTGATACCAGGAATTAGATGTTGCTGTCTTCAGCCTGACTATGTTGTCTTGGGGAAGATTGTGGAAGGATTCCTTTGAACTAGAAAGGGACCACTAAGTGATGATAACTCAATAAGCTTTTATGTGAGATTTGGAGATAAAAATGTTGTGAGATGTATAGATGTTGGTGACTCTCTTGGAAATTTTCAGAGAGAAGCAAAGTCTCTATTTGTGATGTTTATGTGTTATCTTAAATTAATCAAATTAATTTAAATTAACACAGTTTTTAATTTGTGTGCGCTGAAGAACCAGCACTGATTAACAAGAGACAAATACTGTATTAGTAAACACCTTTGCTTTAATGGAACTATTGATGCTAGTTATCTAGGGTTGAAAAATCAGCTATAATTAGTAAGAGATCAGCATCACTAAGGCAAAATGTTCTGGAAAACATTCCCTATGTGTAGAAACAGAGTCAAAGGAATGACCTATGTGAACAATGTCTTGGAAAACTGTGAGAGGCTCGAGGAAAAAAAAAAGCAGAGGATCATTTACCTCAGGTGCACTTGTTCCCTGGATTGCTCTTGGATGTGATTTCATGCTTCCTGTGACATTTACATTCAATTTATAAGGCACATTAGTCTTGTTGGATGTCAGACCATAGCCATAGAACCCAATCTGGTCAGTGTTCCCTGAATTTGGATATTGCCTTTTGCCTTGCTTTCATGCTTTTCAAGAGATATGGAAATATAGAAACATATAGTATATGCCAGCCAGTTATATTTAAATTGTTCTGTCCTGAGAAAGTTGTGGGAAAGGGTTGTTCAGTTAATATTTAGCATGTGCTTGCTGCCTTTTATTTACATGTTTTTCTGATCATATTTTCCTAGACTCAAACAACCTTCCTTGGATCATTGCTTTCTCTGTTACATTTGTTTATAAAATTATTCTGAAACTGAAGTAAGATTGTCCACAGCATTAGAGTGTAGCCTATCCCATTCTTTTAGGTCCTCAGATCTTTTTAGGTCCAGCAAGCAATATATGCACATGTCTGTAAAAGTTAATACCTATGGATTAGGACATGAAAGCAGTGTTCCATAAGGCTCCAAGACTGTTTTTCTAGATGACAGTTGAATTTGGCAATGTATAAGAATCCTTCATGCAGTTTGATTTTGGAACATGGAAGATGAAAGATGAAAGGAACATAGAGAGTAGGTGAAGCAGCATGTGTGTCAAACGTGGATTCCCTGAGTAGGATAGGAGAGGCCACTGGTGATAGTATAACCTTAGTTGTAGCAGACTCGAAGCTTATTAAAGATAGCAGAAATTTGGGTTGACTTCCAAGGATAACAGCAAGCATGGAGTGGAACTGCACTGTGCAGTGGATAGTAGAACCAGAAATGTGGAGCTACCAAAGCCATTTAGAGCTCAAAAGATTATACTGTACCCCAGCTGGTATATTAAGAAGCATTTAATTTATAATTATAATTATTTATTATTATTATTATTATCATTATTATTATTTGACAGACACTCAGGTAAGACAACATAGACTTTTAAAGTGGTTACAATTTTTAAAGAGAAATTTATCTTTTAAAATGTTGAAAATTTAAAAAGATTATGGGAAAGAAGGAAAAAGATGAAGACTAACTGAGTTTTTCCATACAAGAAAAAATGTGGTGGAATTGGTGAAGATAAACAATATAACATGGTAGTGGGAGGAACTCAGGAGGCCCTTCCCTAACTATGGTAATCAAAGGATTCCAGAATAAACAAAATTAGTTTTCTTTAACAGTTTGACACATGGTAAGTTGACAAAGCTCCAGGGTATGGCCTTACAGCCATGTGCATACAAGCATTCCCAACACCTCAGCCCCAACCAATAATGTACTCCCACCCTGAAAACACTTACCCACTCCCCAAGGTTTATATAATTCTTGTTTCTCCCATTAAAGAGAGCTGTTAACGCAGAAAACTGTCTCAGAGAGATCTGGGTCCACAAAACATTGTATGCATGTATATTAAAATATTTGTAGCCAGTAAAAATGGCTCTTCTGGCCTAGTTCCAATCCATGACTAATGACTTTAGCATGAACATAGAATGTTAGGGTGATATATTATCTTAGTTCTTCCAAGTTAGTAGGTAGGATTTATTTCTAGAGTTACAGGCAGAGATTTGATTATTTGTTATCGTGGTATAATTATTAAAGAGTTAGCTTCTCACTATCATTAAATATTCCACTGAAGTAAATTATATCTGAAATTTTCTTGCACTTTTATATCATTATAAAAACTTGTTATTAATGATTAAAAGAAATTCAAAACAAATGATAAACAGCAATGTTAACATAGAATAAAGTCTCTATCATGGTCATTACTTTTCAGTAAACAGTTTAAATGCATATACATGTGCTTGTCCTATTTTGTAGGTATTTACACGCACACACATACACCACTTGCATACCTTTTTGATCATTAAGGCCACTATAACTTATGGAGTAATAAGTCTAATTTAGGGACATAAAAAAATTTAGTTTTGTAGCATGAAAATGAGAGATTTATATTCTAGCTTTTATTTCCTGCATTCCATACTGACTAAAAATGTTACTGCATTATTAACGTATTTAATATTATTCAACCCTTATTTTCTTTTTTGATCTCTTGGAGTAAGAAGCAGGGAAGTCATGAAATAAGTCTAGGTGCTTCTATGTCGCCTCTTTAATAATCTATTTTCCTTCCTGTAACTAAATTATAATATACACATATATTGTAATAGATATTTATCTTTTCCTTTTTCACATTGAAAATGTACTTAAAATTTGTCCTTTGTATGACATAGTAGTAGTAGTAATAGTAGTAGTAGTGGTGGTGGTAGTAGTAGTAGTAATAGTAGTGTATATATGTCTGGAGGCACATATTCTACAGGCTGCTTGTGGACATTAAAGGACAAAATTGTGGAATCAGTTCTGTTCTTCCACCATTACATGGGTTCCTGGTATTGAACTCAAGCCACCAGGATTACATTGCAAGTACCTCCTTTAAGTCATTTCACTAACCTTGAAATGAATTGAATGTTTGTTTTATTATAAAGGAAACAAAATTTGAATTGTAAGTAGAAGGAAAACTGTACATGTTATTGGCATTGAATGCCTATGTTCCTGCCAGGAAGACTGAATAAACAGCTCTACATTGTTGCCTGGGCACATGCCTCAACTTCATTTAGCAAGGTTACTTCACCCCTGACTGTTGCATTAATTTCTTAGTTTCCTTTTGTATTTCTACCAGTTAAGTTTTTAAACCCTGTAATTTTGCTTCTCATATTTCATATTTTATAGGAATGGAATCATACCTTGTGTTGCTTTTATGTTTGACTTTCTCCATACAAAATTATACTTATATCACTGCAGGTGTTTAGTTATTTTCATCACTCTTAATTATTCTGTCCTTAAAATATACATAATTCATCCATTATGGTGCTGACAGGTTTTTAAGCTTTCCACACATTCTACAGATTCACATTTGTTGGCCATTTATAGTATCTTATTCTTTTTGAAAATATTTACTTTATTTATTTATTTATTTATTTGTTTATTTATTTATTTTTATTCGATATATTTTTTATTTACATTTCAAATGATTTCCCCTATTCTAGCCCACCCACTCCCCGAAAGTCCCATAAACCCCCTTTTCTCCCCCTGTCCTCCCACCCACCATTTCCAAATTCCCTGTTCTGGTTTTGCTGAATACTGCTTCACTGAGTCTTTCCAGAACAAGGGGCCATTCTTCCTTTCTTCTTGTACCTCATTTGATGTGTGGATTATGTTTTGGGTATTCCAGTTTTCTAGGTTAATATCCACTTATTAATGAGTGCATACCATGATTCACCTTTTGAATCTGGATTACCTCACTTAGTATGATGTTTTCTAGCTCCATCCATTTGCCTAAGAATTTCATGAATTCATTGTTTCTAATGGCTGAATAGTACTCCATTGTGTGGATATACCACATTTTTTGCATCCACTCTTCTGTTGAGGGATACCTGGGTTCTTTCCAGCTTCTGGCAATTATAAATAGGGATGCTATGTACATAGTGGAGCATGTATCCTTATTACATGCTGGGGAATCCTCTGGGTATATGCCCCGGAGTGGTATAGCAGGATCTTCTGGAAGTAAGGTGCCTAGTTTTCGGAGAAACCTCCGGACTGATTTCCAGAGTGGTTGTATCAATTTGCAACCCCACCAGCAGTGGAGGAGTGTTCCTCTTTCTCCACACCCTCTCCAACACCTGTTGTCTCCTGAAGTTTTAATCTTAGCCATTCTGACTGGTGTAAGGTGAAATCTCAGGGTTGTTTTGATTTGCATTTCCCTAATGACTAATGAAGTTAAGCATTTTTTAAGATGCTTCTCCGCCATCCGAAGTTCTTCAGGTGAGAATTCTTTGTATAACTCTGTACCCCATTTTTTAATAGGGTTGTTTGGTTTTTTGGAGTCTAACTTCTTGAGTTCTTTATATATATTGGATATTAGCCCTCTATCTGATGTAGGATTGGTGAAGATCTTTTCCCAATTTTTGGTTGCCGATTTGTCCTCTTGATGGTGTCCTTTGCCTTACAGAAACTCTGTAATTTTATGAAGTCCCATTTGTAAATTCTTGATCTTAGAGCATATGCTATTGGTGTTCTGTTCAGAAACTTTCTCCCTGTACCGATGTCCTCAAGGGTCTTCCCCAGTTTCTTTTCTATTAGCTTCAGAGTGTCTGGCTTTATGTGGAGGTCCTTGATCCATTTGGATTTGAGCTTAGTACAGGGAGACAAGAATGGATCAATTCGCATTCTTCTGCATGCTGACCTCCAGTTGAACCAGCACCATTTGTTGAAAAGGCTATCTTTTTCCCCTTGGATGTTTTCAGCCTCTTTGTCGAGGATCAAGTGGCCATAGGTGTGTGGGTTCATTTCTGGATCTTCAATCCTGTTCCATTGATCCTCCTACCTGTCACTGTACCAATACCATGCAGTTTTTAACACTATTGCTCTGTAGTATTGCTTGAGGTCAGGGATACTGATTCCCCCAGACTTTCTTTTACATGAATACTGTATTTACATCATTTCTATCCCTTCCTCTTCCTCCTACAACTAGTCCCATGTCCTCTACACTCCTTCACACATTCATGGCCTCTCCTTTAATATAATTACATATGACCTCTCCTTTAATATAATTACATATATACACACACACATATACATCTTAATAAGTTCATTTTGTATTGATCATTTCTATGTGTGTTTAACCTTCTCAAATGTTTGGGGAATGATTATCATTACTTACCTCATCAATTATAAGGAGTTCCTGATCCCATTTATTTATGTTTAAAGTAGCTTCTTGTGGGGTGAACTTGTAAATTTGAGCCAACCTAAATCCCAGGAAATCTCAGAATTGAGGACAGTAAACATGAGGTCAGCTCCCTGAGAAACTACCTGATCTGAAACACATAACCATGATACCCTACTGAGAGGACCAAGACAGTTCGTAAAGAAGCATAAAGGCCTGGAGTTCTTCATGCTAATGAGGTACTTATATAAGCCTGGATCATATTCAGGAAAATACATGGTACTAGAGAATATGCTATTAAGTAAAATAATACAGGCACAGATAGACTAGTGCTGTAAATAATTTCTCAAATTTGGAAACTTGAAAACAAATGTCTGGAAGTGAGAATAGTGATTTCTAATGAATGAGGAGTTGGATTTGAGGTTTAGTTTGAGGCTGATAAGATACAATTTTGGAATGAATCTAAGTCTCATGTTCATTTTCTCTCCCGGAATAAATGATGAATTCCAATTAAGAAAACTTATTCAACATTCGTTCCCAACTTTGGTAAAATTGTTCAAAACCAATAATAAAGTTTCACAACCACAAATTATTTTTGAGTCAGGCAATGGTGGCACAAGCCTTTAGTCCTAGCACTTGGGAGGCAGAGGCAGGCAAATTTCTGAGTTTGAGGACAGCCTGGTCTACAGAGTGAGTTCAAGGACAGCCAGAGCTACATAGAGAAACCCTGTCTCAAAAAAAAAAGAATTATTTTAATTAAATTATCCACTAGATTAATTTGTTGGGGTTTTTTTAATCAAATTGCTTACATATAATAGTGGGTAAAACTTGAAAATTTATACAGGTTGGTAATGATAAGAGAGATAACTCTATTTAAAATATTTTTATTAATTCTTTCAAATTTTAATACAGTACATATTTTAAATCAAATCATTTATTTACCTACTTCTCCTATAATTGACACCATTCTCTGAAATTTGCAGCATTCTTGTATTTAACCTTTGATGTTAAGCATACAAATAAAAGGATCATCATATAAATACTACCTGTATAATCTGTTCAGAATCACCTGCATGTATATTTTTCTTTTTTTAAAATATTTTTATTTTCTATATTCTTTGTTTACATTCCAAATGATTTCCCCTTTCCCATATCCCCCCTCCCCATATGTCCCATAAACCTTCTTCTCTCCATCCATTCTCTGATCACCTCCGTCCTTTTTCTCTGTCCTTATATTCCCCTCCAATGCTAGGTCAATCCTTTCCAGGATCAGGAGCCTCTCCATACTTCATGGGAGTCATTTGTTATGCGATTTGTGCCTTGGCGGTTCCTCAGAAAACTGGGCATGACACTTCCGGAGGACCCTGCTATACCTCTCCTGGGCATATAACCAGAGGATTCCTCGGCATTCAATAAAGACACATGCTCCATTATGTGCATGTATATTTTTCTAAGGCTGAACACTTAGTATTTGATCATATTGGCCTCCTATTCTAACCATTAACTGTCATCCACATGACTCTCAAGTTTAGGTACTCTGTTTTATAAAGTAATTCATGGCATCTTGTCTGTGCCACCCTATATTCAGGAGTCTGTGTCTGTTCAATGGAACATTCTTGACCTACCAAAGAACACACCCTTAAAGAAAACTGCTTATTCCTGTATCAACAGCTATTAATTGCAAAAATTTCCTTCTCTAGGAGTAGAAATTTTGACCATTTCTCTGTGATTCTGAGATTTAGGCTGGCTTGATGATGTCTTTTTTTGCATATCTTATAGCTGCCATTCCAGCCCAGTGAACTTGTGTGTGCAACTGCAGTGCCACATCTGGCAAATGGAATTTTGCTACAGTTATCTGCTTCCTTTAACTCTTTAAACATTTTTCCCACTTCTACCATACTGATTCCACAGTCTTGGGTGGATAAAGAGTGATATAGAAGTCTTCTTAGGCCCAAACACTCCAGATTTTTTTATCCTCTATATGATGACCAGTTCCCATTTTAATTTTAAAATATAAAGTATTTTCATTAAATTTCCTCAATAATGTCAACAAAAAAACCCAGGATAGCTAAAACTATTCTCAGCAACAAATGAAAATCTGGGGGAATCAGTATCCCTGACCTCAAGCAATACTACAGAGCAATAGTGTTAAAAACTGCATGGTATTGGTACAGTGACAGGCAGGAGGATAAATGGAACAGGATTGAAGATCCAGAAATGAACCCACACACCTATGGCCACTTGATCCTCAACAAAGAGGCTGAAAACATCCAATGGAAAAAAGATAGCCTTTTCAACAAATGGTGCTGGTTCAACTGGAGGTCAGCATGCAGAAGAATGCGAATTGATCCATCCTTGTCTCCTTGTACTAAGCTCAAATCCAAATGGATCAAGGACCTCCACATAAAGCCAGACACTCTGAAGCTAATAGAAAAGAAACTGGGGAAGACCCTTGAGGACATCGGTACAGGGAGAAAGTTTCTGAACAGAACACCAATAGCGTATGCTCTAAGAGCAAGAATTGACAAATGGGACCTCATAAAATTACAAAGTTTCTGTAAGGCAAAGGACACCATCAAGAGGACAAATCGGCAACCAACAAATTGGGAAAAGATCTTCACCAATCCTACATCAGATAGAGGGCTAATATCCAATATATATATAAAGAACTCAAGAAGTTAGACTCCAGAAAACCAAACAACCCTATTAAAAATGGGGTACAGAGTTAAACAAAGAATTCTCACCTGAAGAACTTCGGATGGCGGAGAAGCATCTTAAAAAATGCTCAACTTCATTAGTCATTAGGGAAATGCAAATCAAAACAACCCTAAGATTTCAACTTACACCAGTCAGAATGGCTAAGATTAAAAATTCAGGAGACAGCAGGTGTTGGAGAGGGTGTGGAGAAAGAGGAACACTCCTCCACTGCTGGTGGGGTTGCAAATTGGTACAACCACTCTGGAAATCAGTCTGGCGGTTCCTCTGAAAACTGGGCACCTCACTTCCAGAAGATCCTGCTATACCACTCCTGGGCATATATCCAGAGGATTCCCCACCATGTAATAAGGATACATGCTCTACTATGTTCATAGCAGCCCTATTTATAATTGCCAGATGCTGGAAAGAACCCAGGTATCCCTCAACAGAAGAGTGGATGCAAAAAATGTGGTATATCCACACAATGGAATACTATTCAGCCATTAGAAACAATGAATTCATGAAATTCTTAGGCAAATGGATGGAGCTAGAGAATATCATACTAAGTGAGGTAACCCAGACTCAAAAGGTGAATCATGGTATGCACTCACTAATAAGTGGATATTAACCTAGAAAACTGGAATACCCAAAACATAATCCACACATCAAATGAGGTACAAGAAGAAAGGAAGAGTGGCCCCTAGTTCTGGAAAGACTCAGTGAAACAGTATTCAGCAAAACCAGAACGGGGAGTGGGAAGGGGTGGATGGGAGGACAGGGGAAGAGAAGGGGGCTTACGGGACTATCGGGGAGTGGGGGGGCTAGAAAAGGGGAAATCATTTGAAATGTAAATAAATTATATCGAATTAAAAAAAAAAAAACTCAGGAGACAGCAGGTGTTGGCAAGGATGTGGAGAAAGAGGAATACTCCTCCACTGCTGGTGGGGTTGCAAATTGGTACAACCACTCTGGAAATCAGTCTGGCGGTTCCTCCGAAAACTGGGCATCTCACTTCCAAAAGATCCTGCTATACCACTCCTGGTCATATACCCAGAGGATTCCCCAGCATGTAATAAGGATATATGCTCCACTATGTTCATAGCAGCCCTATTTATAATAGCCAGATGCTGGAAAGAACCCAGGTATCCCTCAACAGAAGAATGGATGCAAAAATGTGGTATATGTACACAATGGAGTACTATACAGCCATTAGAAACAATGAATTCATGAAATTATTAGGCAAATGGATGGAACTGGAGAACATCATACTAAGTGAGGTAACCCAGTCTCAAAAGATCAATCATTGTATGCACTCACTAATAAGTGGATATTAGCCTAGAAAACTGGAATACCCAAAACATAATCCACACATCAAATGAGGTACAAGAAGAACGGAGGAGTGGCCCCTGGTTCTGGAAAGACTCAGTGTAGCAGTATAAGGCAAAATCAGAACAGGGAAGTGGGAAGGGGTGGATGGGAGAACAGGGTGAGGGAAGGGGGCTTATGTGACTTTTGGGGAGTAGGGAGCCAGAAAAGGGGAAATCATTTGAAATGTAAATAAAAAATATATAGAATAAAAAAAAGAAAAAAAAAACAAAAAAAATTTCCTCAATAATGTCTTACAATCATATTAATTTACCATCATTAGCAACCCTTCATATAGTCTCTGGAAACATCTGATTTACATTAAATTTCTATAGATATAATTTTTATATTTTTGATTTTCATGTAAATGAAGTTAAATGTTTTCTTTTGTTACTAACATCCTTCACTTGTAATATTTTATGATTAATCTATAATGTAGCATTTATCAGATTATTTATTACACAATAATACTGCACACACACATAGACATACACACATATATTTCTAAAAACATTAAATCATGATGTGATTTGGTTATGAAGTGCCTCTAAAAAGTCCTATGTGTTATAGGCTTGATTACCAAGTATCAGATTACTTCGAAGAGAATGCACCATTTAGCCTCTGATCTTGTAAGTAAATTAATCCCTTGATATAATGTGCTGACAGTGTTGAGAAGAGGTATATTGGTGAGGTAGTCTAGGAGAAGATCACTTGGTTTCTATATTGATGAGATATACCTTGTCACTGCCTTCTTCCTATTTCTCTTTGCTGTGGGCCTGCATGAGTGGAACAGTTTTGCTCTATCCTGTACTTCCCAGCAGCACATTAGTATAACTATAAGCCTGTAACCATGCACTGAACCTGTACCTGTGATTTTTGGCTACATTTTTGGGTTCTTTTTCCTACCACTCTTCTCCATCCCAACTCTTTGCAACCTTCAAAAAGATAGGAGTGAGAGACGGTTACTGAGGAAGAGGGGTGTGTGTCTTTTTAGGTTGGTTCTTGTTAACTAGACACATTGGATTTCTTGAAGCAAGTTGATTCTTAGTCCTCAGGGTATTTCCAACCAGCAAACCAACAATTCAGAAAAGCAGCAAAATAGCAAATGCCACTGCCATGGCAGGAACCAGCAGCAGCAGGGACCAGAAGAAGCAGTGGTTGTGGCAGCAACAGGGGAAGTAGCAGCCTCAAACTCTCAGAGATCTGGCATTTTCATGCTCTCTCAAGGGACACATGAATTTCAAATGCAAACTATCTTTAGCTGGTAGAATCACAAACAACAAACAAAACAAATAAAACAAGAAGAGCTACAACAATCCCAAACAATAAAAGAACTTCTGGAGGTATCACTATCCCTGATCATAAACTGTACTACAGAGCAATTCTAAGAAAAACTGTTTGGTATTGGTATAAAAACAGAGACGTTGATCAATGAAATAGAATTGAACACCCAAAATAAAAACCTATGACACTTGATTTTTTACAAAGCAGCCAAAAACATAAAATGGCATCCTTAACAAATTGTACTGGTATAATTGGATATTTGCATGTTGAAGAACAAAAATATGTCCACACTTAGCACCCTGCACAAAATTCAAGTCCAAATGGATCAATTACCTCAATATAAAACTGTATACTCAATCTAATAGAAGGAAAGTGAAAAATAGCCTTGAATGCAATGGTACAATAGACAATTTTCTGGGTATAACACTAAAGTCTTTAAGATCAAAATTTGCTAAATAGGACTCAAAACTGAACAGCTTCTATAAGACAAATGACACTATCAATAAGAAAAAAAGGCAGTCTACATATTGGAAAAGGATCTTCACCAACCTTAAATCTGATGAAGGACCAATATCCAAAATATAAAAAGGACTCAAGAAGTTAGACTTCAACAAACCGAATAACCCATTTAACCCTTGCTGTTACATATACAAATAAAAGGATCAACATATAAATGTAACCTATGCAATCTGTTCAGATTTTCCTGATTGATTTTCAAATTGATTTTACACACTTGCTATCCCACTATCAATGGAGGAGTGTTCCCCTTTCTCCACATTCTCTCTAACGTGCAATTTTTAAGTATCTAATCACATTATCATGTGATTATTTTTTCTTTGTTTATATATTGGATTATATTAATGGATTTTCATATATTGAATCACCCCTGCATCCCTGAGATGAATCCTACTTGTTCATGGTGAACTATGTTTTTGATGCATTCCGGGCTGACATCTGTGGTCTCAGTGTTTGTAAGATATCTGTCCAGGCCCTCTGGCCTTTACAATCCCTGTTGAGAAGTCAGGTGTAATTCTGATAAGTCTGCCTTTGTGTTATCTGGATATTTTCCCTTGTACATTTTAATATTCTTTCTTTGTTATGTACATGTAGTATTTTAACTATTTTGTCACAGGAGGATTTTCTTTTCTGATTCAATCTATTTGGTGTTCTGTAGGCTTCTTGTGTATTTATAATCATCTCTTTCTTTAGTTTAGGCAAGTTTTCTTCTATAATTTTGTTGAAGATATTTTCTGAACCTCTGAGCTGGGAATCCTCACTCTCTTCTACTTCTATTATTCATAAGGTCTGGTCTTTTAATGATGTAACAAATTTTCTGGATGTTTTGAGTTAGAAACTTTTGGACCTGGCATTTTCTTTGACCAATGTATCAATTTCTTCTATTGTATCTTTCATGCCTGAGATTCTCTCGTCTATCCCTTGTATTCTGTTGTTGATGCTTGTGCCTGTAGCTCCTGTTTTTTTTCTCAGGTTTTCCATCCTCACAGTTGCCTCTGTTTGTATATTTTTGTTGCTTCTCCTTCCATTTTGTGATCTTGAACAGTTTTATTCATTTCCTTCACCTCTTTGATTGTATTTTTCTGTATTTCTTTTAAAGATTTATTTATTTTTCCCTTTAAAGCCCACTATCACCTTCATAAGATAAGATTTAAGTTCATAGTCTTGCTCTTCAGGTGTGTTAGTATACTCAGGGTTTGCAGTAGTAGGAGTGCTGGGTTCTAACAGTGCCATATTGCACTGACTTTTGATGATTTCATTTGTGACCTTGCCTTTAGCCTTCTGATTATCTCTGGTGTGATTGGCCAGGTAGTAGTAGCCCTCTGGGATTTGTTGTGCTGGATATCAGCAGACCTACAGGGAGATTGGCAGAGCTGGAGTCTGGTTTTCCTAGATTGCTGCAGGCCCCCTAACAGTAAGGCAGAGCTGCGGGCCAGGGAATAGAGTACAGATTGCCAATAAAGGTTGAAGTGTCTACTGGAAGATCATCTTCTTTTCTTTAATGTGATTTTTTCAAACATTTTCAGTCTTGTTTCTATTAACATAATGATAATTATTTGTCTGTCATGTATTTTTTTAAATGGACAGCTTTTCTTAATTTCATATTTTACCTGTTCATTTCTAGTTTATAAATTTATAATTGTACATGTGGTACTGCTATTTTATTATAATATTTTGTTAAACTGGACTATGATTTTGAAAAAAATCAGTTTTTTATTTATAACATTATGCTATGTTCAAATACAGATTTTTCTTTACAAAATAAAATGTTTCTTTTTAATTCTTGCCTAATTATCCTACCTGGAAAAAAAACAGTGTAGTACTCCCTAAAGTTGAGTGTGCTACTTCCTAGAGTTGTGTGGTTATACTTCTTTATACAATATTATTCTTTAAAGAAAACCATGAGCCTTCTTATTCTATGAGCCTTCTTATTTAGAGAATTGTTTCAAATTTTAGTCATTTATTCTTTTGGATTCCAGTTACCATCTGGTGTACTGTCTTTACTCCCATATAGCTTTTTTTCCCTACCATTTTCTTCATTGTTATTGTTGTAGTTTTTATATTTATGCGTGTTACAGCAGACACAGTGAAATTATATATAATTTTGTTTCATTTACTTACTTTTTATTTTGGTTAAGAAAAGAAAGAATATACAATTCTTCTATCTTTTATGGTTTCTTTCTCAATTACCTTCACTGATACTCATTTTTCTTACAGTAAATTCAAATTACTGATTGGGTTACTTTTTTGTTATTTCGAAACACATTTGTTAGTAGTTTTTTACAGAGTCTGCTAGCAATGCTTGTCTCTGATTTTGCTTATCTTGGAAGGAAATTCTTTTTCCTTTCTCTAAAAGTGATTTACCTAGATAAAATATTCTTGTACAAATGTGATTATTTAATTCAGTAGTTTGAATATCTGCTATAGTCAACATTGTATTTTTTATCTTGTTTTTGATATTCTCTGTTATATCCATGCAACTCAAATTGACAGTTTTTCAAAACAGTATATACTGATCATGACTACCTGACTCATTCCAGAACCTTTCCAGCTTCCTCCACCCAACTCTGTGCCATTCTCTCTCTCTTCTCTCTCTCTCTCTCTCTCTCTCTCTCTCTCTCTCTCTCTCTCTCTCTCTCTCTCTCTCCAAATAAACAGGCAAACAAAATAAAAACAGCAGAATTTTAAAAACAAAATAAAATGAATATAATAAACACACACAAACACACATACACACACAAAGACACACACAACACAAAACTCCCAAAAATGGCAAGCAAAAGACATTTAACACAAAAGAATTCCTAAACAAAGCAGTATTAGTCATAATGTAAAACAAAATAAAACAATAACACATTGAGTTTATTTTGTGGTGTTTATCTATTGCTAAGTATGCAGTCTCCCTTAGGTATGGTTTTCATACCCAGTAAAACTCAATTTCAAAAGTTTAGTTTTTCCTTTGTAACTAGATGTCAATTGGACATAGCTTCTTGGTTAGGTTTGTCATGTTTGTCTCCCCCTCTCACTGTTGGACCCCATTGGGCTTGACCTTATGCACGTCCCTGATATATGTATTGAGTAGTGACATTAATAGACATAGTATTGTTGAGAACAGCACTCTTGTTTTCAAATATAGTATACAGTGCAAAGTAATATGTCAGACTTCCCTCTCATGCATTTTATCAGAATATTGCACAAGTATAAAGGAAGCTTAGTCATGAAACAAGAGCATGTTGGAACTATAGAATTGTTTTAAATCAGATTTGCTCTAAACTTTGAGACATAAACTTGAACTTCATACCATTCTGGCATTGCATGGAGTCTAATTTGAAAGGCACAGTGAGAGATCTTAGAAACTGCAGAGGGAGTATGTCATTCCTGTACACAGCTTTTTAACTCTGTTGGATTTTCTCCTTATAGGTCACTCTCAGAATCTCCATGCAAGCCAAGTGAGAATACCAGTGCTGGTATGAATCAGATTTTGAGCATTTATTATATTTTTTCCACAGGCAAAAAGGTGGGTTTTTATTTACATTTCATGTGCAAAGATGAATGTAGAGATAAACAAAAAGAAAGTCCATTGCCTTAATGTTTCAGTTTTGAGTTGGAGGTCTCTTCTCCTACCCTTGAGTAGATTTTATATTTATTTATATCTTACAGGTGACAAACTAAGAAAGGCTTTAAAAGAAAAAGAAAATTCCCTTAGGTATCTTAGGCAATACAAGGTAAAGATGAAACTCAAACTCTAATCCCAGACAATCACCCTGTTTTTGTAATGTTATGATACATATTTTCTACATAATAAATAAAATATATATCACAAATACATGTACATCATTGAGATAGATGAAATTTATGTGTTATATATGTGTAGTTCCAAATTATGTAATATATATATAGTAGTTGCAAAATCATTTTTATTAGTTCTTTTATGCATATTTTAGAGGTCCCACTGTCTAAGAATATTCTTGCAAAACATTTACATAAAAAATTATATCTGCTTGGCTGGTTATGGTGGCCCATGCCTTTGATCCTCCTAACACTTGCAAGAAAGAAGCAGGAAGATCTCAGTAATTTTGAAGTTAGCCTAGTCTACAAAGTGCGTTCCAGGACAGCCAGGATTATGCAAAGAAACCCTGTCTCAAAAAGCCAAAAGGGGGAAATATGCTCTATAAGCTGGCAAAATAAGATGGCATATCCCCATATGATTTTAAAAATTACAAAATATGACAATATATGAAAAGGAGACAAAGAAAAAAGCAAATCAAAGAAACATCTCATGGAAGGTAAATTGAATTTTTCTACTGTGGACATGGTTTCTATTTTGATGTGATATACTTAAAAAGAGAAATTGTTGTGCAAATCATTTGTACATTTGAATGAACAATATTCTTTTAGTGTTTTCAGTTTGTGAATCCGTTATGTATTGTACATATTGCTTTCCTGTCACATAATGAATCACCCTGTCCTTCTGAAGCCTTTATGTGCTGTTTGGTATTTCTCTTGCTGTTTAGGAGCTTTTTAGTTGGATATAATTCCTTTTGTCTATACTTGTTATTATTTCCTGGGATATTGGATTCTAATTAAGAAACTCATTGCCTTTGTTAGTATCTTGAAATACTTTCCCTTCATTTTCCTCTATAAATTTAGAATTGAGGTCTTTTCTTACACAAATCTCTTTAAACCATATCAGATGACATCTTTCTTCACTATGAGAGACAAGGGTCTAATTTCAGTCTTCTAAGAAGAGATAGATTTCACACTTTCCTAACACCCTTTGTTAAAGAGGTTTCCTTTTCCCCTCACTGGTATAATTTTGGCATTTTTTGCTGAGAAGCAGGGCACTGGCTATATCTGCATTTAATTTGTGGATCTTTTATTCTCTTCAATTCGTCTATGTGTCTGTTTTGTATCAGTACCATGCTGCTTTTATTTCTTTTGCAGTACTGTATAATTTAAACTTGTATTTTTCCAAGGAGGTTAGCCCAGGATTGAGTCCTCTCTGAAGTAGTAGAGGGGAAAGAACATTGGGGGGTAGGGAGAGGTGGGAGGATGGGGAGGGGAGGGTGAGGAGGGGTGATGATGATGAGGGGTGGGGAGTGAGGCAATACTTGGTCTTGGGAGACTAAGGTTGTCTTCTTAAATAACATTTACCTGTTTTTGCTCTAAATTATTCTAAAGCCAGAAGCTGCAAGCCTCTGGGTGAATTAAAACCTGTTATTTAATAGCTGAAGATTATGTAAAGGATTCATTGCTAGGGTTTTTTTCTCACGTGCCCAGAAGCCTTGCCTCTTGCTTGCCAGCTGGAGGGAGGTTTGGAGCAATAAATTTTTTTTGAAGCAGAAGAGAGTCAGGCTTGCAAAAGGAAAAACCTTTACACAAGCAAATATTCATAAACATACATATATTCATATACACATTCATGTACACATACTCATATACCATCATTCACATCTGTTGGGTCCATCTATTTATCTCATATTTACATACATATACACATATCCATATTTACATACACATATCGAACAAAAGCCCAAGGGCCAGTGCAAAAAGAACTCATTCATTCTGGATGAATAATAAACTTCCAACAGCAAGCACTTTCTTACATTCACAATAGCATCTGTGTTTGGTGGCTGTAAATAGCATGTATCCCCAGGTGGGACAGTCTCTGGATGACCTTTCCTTCAGTCTCTGCTCTATACTTTGTATCTCTTCTTGTGAGAATTTTGTTCACCCTTCTAAGAAACACTGAAGCATCCTCACTTTGGTTTTCCTTCTTCTGAGGCTTCATATGGTCTGTGAATTGAATTTTGGGTCCTTTCTCTAGCTTTTTCATTGGGGACCCTGTGCTTAGTCTAATGGTTGGCTGAAAGCATACACCTCTGTATTTGTCAGGCATGGGTAGAGCCTCTTAGGAGACAGCTATCAGGGTCCTGACAGCAAGAATTTGTTGGCCTCCACAATAGTGTCAGGGTTTGGTAAATGTATATGTGATGGAACCCATGTGGGGCAGTCTCTAAATGGCTTTTCCTTCAGTATCTGCTCCACAGTTTGTCTCTGTATCTTTTCTCATGGGTATTTTGTTCCCCCTTCTAAGATGGACCCAAGTATCCACACTTCAGTCTTCCTTCTTCTTGAGCTTAATGTGGCCTGTTAATTGTATCTCTGGTATTCTGAGCATTGGGGCTAGTATCCACTTATTAGTGATTGCATACCATGTGTGTTCTTTTGTGGTTGGATTACCTTACTCAAGATGATATTTTCTAGTTCTGTCCATTTGCCTAAGAATTTCATGAATTCATTGTTTTTAACAGTTGAGTAGTACTCCATTGTGTAAATATGCCAGATTTTCTGTATTCATTCTTCTGTTGAGGGACATCTAGGTTCTTTCTAGCTTCTGGCTATTATAAATAAGACTGTCATTAAAATCACTTTTAAGTGTCTCCTATTCCTTCCTGCTGGGGACTTTCACTAGCAGTCTGAGATAACAACAAAGGCTAATTACTTAGCATCCTTAGCTGCTAAACACATCCTTAGCTGCAAAATCACTTAGAATCAAGATAGGTAAATGTTATTATAATAAAAGCAACACTAATGTCTGTGACAATGCTACCTTCAATAAATAACTAGAAGACCAGAGTTGGCTTCTGCTACTCCACTGACTACCTTTCACCTAAATTTAACTGCATATATTTTTCAGTATCCATGTTTCAATAGAATTCCATCATGACACATTACATTATTTGCACTGTTGGAGTTTAAAAATATGCTTTGATCTGATTGTGACTGTGCCCTGATTCTTTGCTCTTGAAAAAAATGTGTTTAATTTACTTTGATTTTACAGTAGCCCACAGTTGGGTGGCTTGAAATTTTAAAAGACATTTTGGATTTTTAAATAGCAGGAATATTAAAAAAAGAGTTTGAACCTCTACTGTGTTTCAATATGTAAAGACTTTGAGACCTGTACAGCTATTTACATTTTATATATTGTTATTAATATTAATATATCACCTTGAAAATAATTGAGAAAGAAAAGCTTTTAAATGAAAAGGGATATGCTTATGTGTCAAGTTGACAAGAGGTCAGTTGTACTGACTAGTTTTATGTCAATTTAACATAAGCTGTAGTTATAAGAGAAGAGGGAGACTTAATTGAGAAAAGGCCTCTATAAGATCAGACTATAGATAAGCCTATAGAGCATTTTCTTAATTAATGATTTATGGAGGAGGCCTCAGCTCATTGTGAGTGTGCTATCCCTAGGCTGGTGGTCCTAGTTTCTATAGGAAAGCAGGACAAAAAAGCCTAGGGAGCAAGACAATATACAGTACCCCTGTGTTGCCTCTGCATCATCTGCTGCCTTCAGTTTCCTGTCCTGTTTTAGTTTTTATCCTGCCTCCCTTTAATGATGAAGTTATATAGGACTAGAAGTAAAATACACACTTTTCTCCCCAGATTGCTTTTGGTCATGATGTCTCCTCATAGCCATGGTAACCCTAAGAGAGGGTAGATGCTGGCTGTGACAGAATAATATCCACTGTGGTTAATTTTAAAGAAAAAGAAAATGTAGAAACTTGCTTCTTAGAGCAGTGCATTTGATATGACATTATCAAGTTGTTTCCTTTATTAAATGAAAACACTTTCATATTGTCAAATATACACTTTATATACTAGGTAACTCCTAGATCAGTTAAGTTCAGAATATTTCTATTCTGTATCGCTTTCTGCAACAATTTTCTCTACCACATATCTTCAAAATTCCCACTATATTTCTTTTCCCTTCTGCCACATTCACTGAATGCATTGCAGGATAAGAGCTTTACATACACACTTTCCCACCCTCGGTTACAATGTCAAGGCTCTCTGGTTCTCTCCAGGTGTCTTTTTGCCCAGTACTCAACATCAACATTGTTGTCTTCTCTCAATCACACAACTCACTGAAAAGCTATTTTCTTGCTTTTCATGTTACAGACTACTGAGAAACAAGGATATCTTTTTTCTTATTTCTACTCTACCAGCTTTGTTGCTTTAAATATTCTCTTTGTATAAAAATGTGGTCATAATGAACTAGAACCCATTTAAATGATTCATTTTCTTACTTGATGACATCATGATGAATATTTTTACAAATAAATTCATAGTCATTAATAATAGGTATTATATTTATAAACTCTTTTAGAGATAAATGAATCTACACATAGTGAAAAGGCAGTAAACTTTTTGGACTCCACGCTCACAGTGAATGCAGCAGTGCCAGACTGCATCTTTGCTCTGCAACAAAATTGTCATGTACTGTTAGTTTGTTCCTTATTTTCCAAACATTTGTTATATTTTCAGAGATTTTAAATATAAACAAAATATGCAATTAATACATAATTAGTGTTAATGAGTACTCTTTGTATTTCTTTGAAAATTGTCAAGTCTTACTTGAGATGAAATCATTATTCAATAAAATTCATATTAAGTCATACTACTTTTATAAAAATAGTAATAGGACAGACATAAAAATTACATTGACTTGACTGTGAAACTGACTCAAATAAATAATATGAAGTTATCATTTTCTCTAGAAAAAAGGCTAATTGGAAATCTGCTTATGAATTTCTATACAGCAAAAATCACTCAATGAGTTTCAGAAGGACAATCACTTAATTAAGTTCTACTGCATTCTTATTAGTGGATTTGGTTCATGAGATTGTAATTTCAATCACCCTTCCTTTCAGCCAGCCATTGTTTACAGAATTATCTTAGGGAATATGGAATTATAACATCTCACGGACTCGTAGGTAAACACTTTTAAGATAGACTAAGGATAATTAATTTTTGATTAAATATGATTAATTGAAAAAATTATATCCAAAGCGATATTTCATTCCAACTGGGTAAAAGTAATCTATTTTATATTTACGTAATCTAGGTTTGGAAACTTTTAGCTTTTTCTTTCTTTGCATTTTTATTCTGTCCCACCCTATCCCCTGCCACCTTACCCTCTACTCTTTACACGCACCTATCTCTCAGTTCCAGAAAGGGGAAAGGAGTTAAGATAAAAGTAAATTAGTATTCTATTACAATGCCAGTGCTTAAAAGAAATGTCCTGATGAAATGGACAAGAGATCGTTTTCCCACTCCCAGCACTTTTCATTCTATTCAAGAGGATAGTCTCCTTACAACTTAATGATCTTACAAAATTTGGACTGCTTTACAATATTGCATTGGGGATTAATTAAAAAATGAGCTTTGGAGGAAATATAAATATACAAAACTTTGCAAGCAATATTTCAGATGGGAAAGTTTGACACCATATATTTTGGTTCTGTTGTTGCTCTTGTTTTTGACATATTTCCACTGAAATATTTTGCTTTATTTCTCTCAAAAAATTATAAATTCTATGGGCAAGGATGCCTTATAATAGTTTTTCCTGAGTGTAGCATAATATCTAATGTGATATGTGTTTTTAGTAAATATTATTGAATGACGAAATTTTAAATGGCATGAGCTTTTAATCCTTATATAGATATAAACAGGGATAATAGTAATGACATATTAGCATCTCTTCACCAATGTTTGACTATAAACATATACATATATTTTAAATGTATTTAATTTTAAGTATTTGTCATGAGTCAACATTACCCTCTTTTTTAATTTTTTTATTGAATGTATTCTTCATTTGCATTTCAAAAGTTATACCCCTTCCCTGTTTCCCCCCTCTGCGAAAATCCCCAACCCATCCTCCCACACCCTGCCTCCAAAAATAAGCTCTTCCACTCAACCGACTCCCACGACCACCACTCCATATCCCCACACTTGGGTCTCTATTGACCCTTCACAGGACCAAGGACCTCTGGTCACACTGACGCCCAACAAGGCATTCCTCTGCCACTCTTTTCGCTGGAACCATGTTTTCCCAACCCCTTGGTTGATGGCTTAGTCCCTGGGAGCCCTGGGGCGTCGGTTGGCCGACATTTTTGTTCTTCCCATGGGGGTACAACCACCCCCAGCTCCTCTAGTCTGCCCTCTAACTCCTCCATTGTGAACCACGCACTCAGGCCAATGTTTTACTGCTAGTATTCGCCTCTGTATCTGTAAGGCTTTGGCAGGGCCCCTCCAAAAGACACCCATAACAGGATCCTCTCTATACATACTTCTTGTCATCCATAGTAGTTTTGGGTTTTGGTGACTGTTTATAGGATGAATCTCCAGGTAGAACAGTCTCTGGGTGGCCTTTCCTTTAGTTTCTCCTCCACAATTTGTCTCCGTAGTTGTTCCTCTGAATATTTTGTTCTCTTTCTCAGAGGGACCAAGTCACCCCCACATTGGTCTTCCTTCTGAGGATTCCTGTGGTCTGTGAATTGTAACATGTTTATTTTGAGCTTTCGGGCTAATATCCACTTATCAGTGAGAGCATACCATGTGTGTTCTTTTGGGATTGGGTTACCTCACTCAGGAGACATGCCCTTAGTACACACCTTTAATCCCAAATAATGACAGTAGAGTTAGTTTGCTGAAGGAAGCAACCATGTTTGAAAGTAATGTTCAATTGAGGGGTGAACAAATATTTGACAAAATGAGTCAGAGATAAGTCCTACATACAAAACAGACAGGAAAGAGGCTACTTAAGAGCAGTATAGAGGGAGTTGAACCAATTCAGTCAGTGCAGTTTTTGCAGTGCAGGTGAGTTCAAATTAGGAATAATTGCCAGAGTTAGTTTGAGGCCAACCAGAAGAATTACATGAGAAACCGAAAGAAGCCAGTTTGAATCAAAGAACTTGTACAGGGCTTTAAGCCAGAAGTGCTGAGATGAACCAGCTAGTCAGAGTTCAGAAAGAACTGGAAAGGGTAAGCTATTTCAGTAGTATACTTCTGGGGCAATAATTACATCTGATGAATAAACGTTACTTTCACACAGGGTTCAGTCTATTATGTATTTCTTTCTGTTCTGGTACTTGCTATTTGGATCAGGCTAGCCTCAAACTCAGAGATCTACCTGCCTCTTTCTCTCAAGTGTTGTGATTAAAAATTTGCAACATCATCTTCTGCCTTCATCTCATTTTTAACTTGCTTGATAACCAAATGATTTTTGATCATTATTAATGTTATTTCACATATAGAAAATGTATTATATTACTGCCATCTTAGAGAATGTAATCCAACAATTGTCCTTTACTAATTATGAATGTTCCAGTGGCCAACTCCAAAACTTAAATAGATAATAGACTAAAAGTAACTCCTCCTTTGATTCCAAAGATACTAGAATACAATGAGACATATTGAAAAAGAAAAAAAGTAACAACTACATTTGACAAGTACTATAAACAAAAGGCACAGATAAGAATAGCAGTATCATCAGTATTTACTAAAGTGTTCTCATACACCATGGAAATGTTTGATGTACTTCACCTGTATCAACAAAGCTAAATTTTACTCTAAGTCTATGGTTAATATAGGTTTATTGCATTTTAAGATTTATCTTATTTCTATTTATGTACTTATGTCTACTTATATGATCCTGTATATGTGGTTCATGTGGATGCCAGAAGTGGTCATTGGATCCCATAGAGCTGGAGGTGTACACAGTTATGAACTGTTGATTGTGAACTGAAAGAGCTGTAATAAAACATTGAGGTCTCTCTCCAGGATCTAAATTGCATCTTGAAATGAGAATACCAAGACCTGTAAACATTTTTTAAATTTTGGAAGAATATATATATATATATATATATATATATATATATATATATATTCTCTGTATATTATATAACAGAGTAGAAGTCTTTGGGAAGATTAAGTGATAAACAGATTGGGGGAGGACCAAGTTGACAGAAAAGCCAACAAAGACCCAGTTAAATACTCAAAAATAATAAATTCAAACTGAAGAAGGAAAGATATTACACAGAACGTGATACTAGAAATCAGTCATATAATGTTTTCTATTGACTCATATAATAGCAATTTTTGCTAACAAAATTTTAATATATTAATGCTCATTGCCATATTCTGGAAAATGAAGTAGAAAGTAACCAACCAGTCTTTTTAAATTGATCTTTATTAGGACTTCATATTTTGCTAAGGAAGATTTATCCTTGGTCAGCTCACTGGACAGTGAGTACATAATTACATATCCTTCATACTGTGGGTGATAAAACATCTTGAGAAAATATCTTTTGTTATAAAAGCACCATATCACAAAAAGTTAGGCTTTCCAATATTTAAGAAACTTTCATTATTAAATTAAGTTCTATGTTCAGTTTGGATATTTTTTTTGGTGAGGATGGAGATACAATTACAATTAAGGAAGATTGTAAAAACAGTCATAGAAATAACTTTATATCAAGTACAATTTACAGAATGATTTAAAATATATATTTGATTTATAATATATTTGATGCACACAGACAGAGACAGATAGACACAGGCACACAGAAACAACAATGGGAAAATATCCCCCAAACTAACAAATAATATGAGTTTTATTTCCACAATCTTCAAGGTTGAAGGAGAGAATGGAATTCTATAAATTGTTTTTTGATGTCCACATACATTTAATCTCCTTCCTCCTGACAAAAAAAATAAATGTGAAGAAAAGGACCAGAATTGTGGTAATAATATAGTATCAACATACTGTGTATCACTTCTATATTATGATAATTGTATGGCAAAATAAGAGTTACACAACCTTACATCATGCAGATGTATTTACATAAGGTCTCCTATAGTCCTATAAAAGAATAACATAGAAGGTTCTGTTTTGTTTTTATACAGTTTTTCCAAGGGAGATGAACTCAGATGTCTATATGACCTCATGTTCCTGTAAGCAATTTTATTTAAGCAATCTTGTATCCAAAGTAAATTGGAATAAAATTAAACAAATGAGAAAGTTCACTTGTAATTAAAACAAATATACAAGTATAGCTAAAAAGAATTTAGAACTCTAATGAAAGTAAATAAGCCAATATGGTTAGTCTGAGTATGTGTCAGGTTCAATAAGATAAAGAACTGATCATAATTAAACTACAGCACATATACTGTATTATCAATCCCAAATAGACTATTTAGTATATAATGGTGTTTTAATGAATTCACCAGAGAAGACACAGGTTTATTGCATCAGAAAGTCTTTATTAATCTGCCAGTGACTACCTTGGCCATTTTGGAATTCCAGCATAGGTCCTATCCTTTCTCAAGATGAGTTTTAAAATACAAACTACACACTGTGGTAACATAATTCAGGTAGCTAGGATAGTTAATAGAAGAAGAACTGTAGCATCCAAATATCAAAGATAGTAACTTCCCACAAAGTATAGACTTTTATTTATGAGGTCTTTGTTTTTGTTTTAGCAGGTGGTACTTATTGTCTATATGCTGAATTTTATACCTGGAATGATTCTTTCATCATTGTGTCAGTTGTGCTAAGTTTTAGAGACCTGTTCCAAGTACTATTCCACTATTTGCTCATTAAATAGGAGAAAGATATTGTTCCAATGAAAAATAACATTTAATATACCTCTCCAACAAAAACAGCATCAAAATTCTGAATCTTACCTGACTTTACACACACACACACACACACACACACACACACACACATGCACCTCAGTTTGTTATAGGAAAAATACTAGGTGAATAAATAAGTACCTTCTCCTGAAGGAGAATATTTTCTACTATGAGAGGTAGACACAGTAAAAATTTTCCTCTGAGTGTGTCTTGGGCTTCCACGATGCCCATAAGGTACATGTGCCTGACATTTTTCTCACTGTAAGGAGCTACATAATTGGAATTGTAGTAGAATCTTTAGTAGTGCTGATTTGAATTTCTCCCTCTTTTTTCCAAAAGAAGTAAGTGAAGTCTGAATGAATTTTCTGTATTTTTAAATGGAAAACAATAGAAGACATCAAGGAACATTGATCCATCAAAATAAAACTACATATGCAGACATATATGAGTTGTCTGACAAACAAATAGCTCAAAAATGGTTGTCTTAGGTGATGTTAGTATGTTGACTGTGGACAATTTTAAAAACAGAAGACATTCAAGAAAATAGTTCAATGTGATAGCTTGCATCATTTATCCATATGCTATACATTACCAAGGAAAATGTTCTATTTCTATTTCTTCCCAAATTGCTCATCTCTTTGTAGCCAGTGATATAGTTATAATTGTATTTCTTCCTTATCCTCAGAAACATTGTTATTATTTAGTTTAGTTGGTCATCAAGAATATACACAGAATTGAATAAAAGACAAGCTCATGGGACCTCCTATGAGGGATTTCCTTAATCAGAGTTCATGGCCCTTTCAAATAGCAGTCAGAAATTTTGCATTGGAAAGCTCCCCTTCATTCTTGTTGACAAGTTGTTTCTGCAGTATTTCTTCACTGATATCAGAACCAGCTTTTTAAGCCAGGAGCTCTCTAGAAATCCTGGTGGCCCTCCAGCAACAGATTAGGACTCCCAAAATATCCAACCTTGTGGACTGAAAAAACTACCAGATTCTTGGACTCTCTAATGTGAGATAGCCATTTAAGGACTAACTAGACTACATCTTGTAATACAAAACAAAAAGGACATCCATGTATATAGGATTATGAATGTATTTATTTTTTTCCTTTATAGAATCTTGACTAATTCATACATCAAGTATAGTCTCAACTCAAAACCATTGTACTTTATCTTTCCCCAAAAACAAATTATTAGAGATATAATGTCCTATTGCCTTATAATTCTTAACTCAACATCATCATTCCTCTTATGTGCAGAAAATTATAACCTACATTTATTATTTAACTTATAACAATGAGAAATGTTAGTGAGTATCTGAATACCTTATAAAACATCAATATTGGTGTAATGGAAATTCTAAGAGTTGGACTATATTGTAATGGTCTTTCAAATCATTCATTTATTTCATTTTCCTTCTGAAAATACTGTTTACTTTTAACATATGGTTTTCTTTTATAAATCCTCCACATGTTCTTTCACATCTTCTCTTTTGAGGATATGTAGTAGGTAGTTAGTCCCCATTGAACACTGTGGTTTTTCCCTTTTATAATCTTTTTGCCAATAAAAGCTCCATTTTGATCCACACGGCCATACTTGCTGCCTGCCAGAGCAGGAGCAGAAGAGTGTCACTAGTTACTGTATCACCCCGAGCTTTAGATCTCTGGGGGTGCAAACCGCCAGGGGTCTGCCTGCATCCAAGAAATGAGCACAAAGGTGGTTGATCTGCCAGACTTCCGGGCGTGGGGCCTGTGTCCTGCCTGGAGACCAGCAGAAGGAGAGAATCCCCGCGGCCATATTCGCAGCCTGCTGGGGCAGAAGAGCTTCACTAGGTACTGTATCACCCAGAGCTTTAAATCTCTGGGGGTGCAAACCACCAGGGGTCTGCCTGCACTCAGGATCTGAGCACATAGGCAGTTCATCTGCCAGACCTCCGGGCGTGGGGCTTGTGTCCTGCCTGGAGACCAGCAGAGCAAGAGAATACCTGCGGTCATGTTCATTGCCTACCAGAGCAGAAGAGCTTCACTAGGTACTGTATAACCCCGAGCTTTAGATCTCTGGGGGTGCAAACTGCCAGAGGTCTGCCTGTGCCCAGGACCTGAGCACACAGGTGGTTCATCTCCCAGCTGGTATGTCATGGGGCCTGTATCCTGCGCAAAGAACAGCAGAGGGAGCAACTCCCCGTGGCCATCTTTGTGGCCTGCCAGGGCAGAAAAACATCCCTAGGTACTGTATTATCCTGAGCTTAAGATCTCTGGGGGTGCAAATCCCCAGGGGTCTGCCTGCGCTCAGGACCTGAGAACATAGGCGGTTTATCTCCAAGCCGGTCAGTCGTGGGGCATGTATCCTACATGAGAATCAACAGAGGCAGTGACCCCACACACACCATCTTTGCTCCATAACAGAGCAGTCTGAGAACACCTGGTTCACCTTGACAACCCAAGTATAACATTTCTTGAGGCAAGACTGAGCAGGGCTCCAAAGGCACAAAAGAGGAAGAAAGCATATCAGTAATCTGTGCCAGAGGAAACCCACTCATCCAGTGTCACAGAAATATCCCTAAAGGTCCACAATAGGTTGAAGCACCAGCCAGTGACAATAAGACCATCTAACACCAGTGAGAATTAGATGGCTAAAGGTAAGCGTAGGAATGTTATTAACAGAAGCCAAGGCATTATGGCAGCATCTAAACCAAATTCTCCAACAATAGCAAGTCCTGGATACCCCAACACACCAGAAAAGCAAGAGTTGGATTTAAAAGGACTGGTAATGATGCTGTTAGAGGAACATATGAAAAACATGAATAAATCTCTTAAAGAAATTCAGGAGAAAAATGATCAAAAGCTAGAAGCCCTTACAAGGGAAACACAAAAATCACTTAAAGAAACTCAGGAGAATATGGGGCAGAAGTTTTAAGCCAATAAGGAGGAAATGCAAAAATCACTTAAAACATACAAGAGAACTTTGATCAACAGGCCGAAGTCATGAAAGAGGAAACACAAAACTCTCTCAAAGAGTTACAGGAAAACACAAACAAGCAAATGACTGAACTGAGCAAAAACTTCCAGGATCTAAAAACAGAAGTAGAAACAAGTAAGAAAGCACAAAGGGAGACATCGTTGGAGATAGAAAACCTTGGGAAGAAATTAGGGATCATAGATGCAAGTATCAACAACAGAATACAAGAGATAGAAGAAAGAATCTCAGATGCCGAAGATACCATAGAAACCATGTACTCAACAGTCAAAGTAAATGCAAAATGCAAAAACCTTGTAACCCAAAACATCCAGGAAATCCAGGACACAATGAGAAAGCCAAATCTAAGGATTATAGGCATAGATGAGAGCGAAGATTTACAACTGAAAGGGCCAGAAAATATCTTCAACAAAATTATGGAAGAAAACTTCCCTAACCTAAAGCGAGAGATGCCCATGAATATACAAGAAGCCTACAGAACTCCAAACAGACTGGACCAGAACAGAAATACCTCCTGTCACATAATAATCAAAACCCCAAATGTACTAAACAAAGAAAGAATACTTAGGGTAGTAAGAGAAAAAGGCCAAGTAACATATAAAGGAAGACCTATCAGAATTACACTGGACTTCCCACCGGAGACCATGAAAGCTAGAAGATCCTGGGCGGAGTTCATGCAGACTCTAAGAGAACACAACTATCAGCCAAGACTACTATACCCAGCTAAACTCTAAATCACTATAGATGGAGAAACCAAGATATTCCATGACAAAACCAAATTTTACACAATATATTTCCACAATCCCATCCCTACAAAGGATAATAGGGGGGAAACACCATTACAATGAGAAAAACTTCACCTTGGAAAAAGCAGGATATTAAGCTTCTTTCATCAAACCCAAAAGATAACCACATAAGTATAAAATTAACATAAAAAATGATAGGAAGCAATAACCACTACTCCTTAATATCTCTTAACATCAATGGACTCAATTCCCCAATAAAAAGACATAGACTAACAAACTGGTTAGGTAAACAGGACCCTACATTTTGCTGCAAACAGGAAACACACCTCAGTGTCAAAGAAAAAAACTACCTTAGAGCAAAAGGCTGGAAGACAATTCTACAAGCAAGTGGTCTCAGGAAACAAGCAGGAGTTGCCATTCTAATATCAGATAAAATTGACTTTCAACCTAATGTCATCAAAAGAGACATGGAAGGTCACTTCTTGATGGTCAAAGGAAAAATCCAACAAGAAGACCTCTCAATCTTGAACGTCTATGCTCCAAATACAAGGGCACTGTACTGGCTAGTGTCCTGTGTCAACTTGACACAGGCTGGAGTTATCACAGAGAAAGGAGTTTCGATTGGGGAAGTGCCTCCATGATATCCAGTTGTGGGGCATTTTCTCAATTAGTGATCAAGTGGGGAGGACGCCTTGTGGGTGGTACCACTTTTGGGCTGATGCTTTTGGGTTCTATAAGAGAGCAGGCTAAGCAAGCCAGGGGAAGCAAGCCAGTAAGAAACATCTCTCAATGGCCTCTGCATCAGCTCCTGCTTCCAACCCTGCTTGAGTTCCAGTCCTGACTTCCACTTTTGATGAACAGCAATGCAGAAGTGTAAGCTGAATAAAACCTTTCTTCCCCAACTTGCTTCTTGGCCATGATGTTTGTGCAGGAATAGAGACCCTGACTAAGACAAAATGGTACCAGCGTAGTGGGGTATTCCTATGACAACCTGACCATGTTTTGGGGAGGACTGTGGAAAGACTTTGGAACTTTGAGCTAGAAAAGACATTAGAATATTAAGAGCTCAGTGGAAAGTTCTGTAGGAGCTTAGAAGACAATGTTAAGAACAGTGCAAAAGATGGAGACCTGGCTTGTGAAATTTCAAGAGGGAAGATTAAAGAATCTTACGGTGGCCATGTTTTGATTGTGAAGATTCTGTGGTTTTGGTTAGCTGGGGCTGAAGAATCAGCTGTGAGTAACAAGATACCAGAACCACTAAAGCAAACCTTTGTATTACTGGGACTATTGATACTGGCTAGCTGGAGCTAAGCAATTAGATGTGATTAAGAAGAGACCAGCATCACTGAGATGAACTCTTCTTGGAAGTGTTTTCTGAGAGCACAGAGAGTGTGTTCCAGAGATAGCCACAATTGTGTTTTGTGCTGTGGCTGGACTTGGTACTGTGTAAGAGTCACGCAGATGGTACTGGTTCTGAAGTTCATGAAGAACAGCTGAAGGTCATGGCACAGTGAGAGACCACAGAAGGCCATTGGTGAAGGTGCAGCCTCAGTTGCAATTGATGGCCCAGGTCTTGAATGGGTCGTGCATAGGAGCAGAGGCTTGTCACCATGAAGAGAGCCTATGAGAGGCTATTGGTGAAGCCCAATTACAGTAGAAGTCAACAGTGTTTTGGAGATGCCAGTACCATACGATGACCACCAAGAACAGCATCAGCAGTGGAGTACAGGCAGCTGGAGCCTAGAAGACAAGCTGTGTGCTACAAAGGGCAGGACTGAAGAAGTGACCCAAGCCCTTGAAGGAGCCTGAATGATTGTGAGTTGGATTCCAGACATTGAACCATTGGAGTTTGAATTTTGCTTTTGGTTGTGACTGTGCCCTGATATGTTTCCCTCTTGAAGGAAGAAAGTATTTTAGTGGAGCCCACAGTTGAGAGACTTTGAATTTTTAAAAAACTTTGAATTTTAAAGATATTGGACATTATAAGGTGATTGAACTTTTAATATGTAAAGACTGTGGGACTTTTAAAGTGATTTAGATCTTGGCGATGCATAAGAAAGTAAGAGTTGAGGCTTAATAGTGATGTGTTTGTGTGTCAAGTTGAAAAGGGCTCAATTGTAGTGGCTAGTTTTGTGTGTCAACTTGACACAGGCTGGAGTTATCACAGAGAAAGGAGTTTTAGTTGGGGAAGTGCCTCCATGAGATCCAGCTGTGGGGCATTTTCTCAATTAATGATCAAGTGGGGAGGGCCCCTTGTGGGTGGTACCACCTTTGTGCTGGTGCTCTTGGGTTCTATAAGAGAACATGCTAAGCAAGCCAGGGGAAGCAAGCCAGTAAGAATCATCTCTCCATGGCCTCTTCATCAGCTCCTGCTTCCAACCCTGCTTGAGTTCCAGTCCTGACTTCCTTTTGTGATGAACAGCAATGCAGAAGTGTAAGCTGAATAAACTCTTTCCTCCACAACTTGCTTCTTGGCCATGATGTTTGTGCAGGAATAGAGACCCTGACTAAGACAGGTGCCCTCATTCATAAAAGAAACATTACTAAAGCTCAAAGCACACATTGCACCTAACGCAATAATTGTGGGTAACTTCAACACTCCACTCTCATCAATGGACTGATCAGGAAAAGAGAAACTAAACAGCGAGACAGTGAAGCTAATTGAAGCTTTGGACCAATTGGATTTAACACATATATATAGAACTTTTCATCCCAAAGCAAAAGAATATACCTTTTTCTCAGCACCTCATGGTACCTTCTCCAAAATCAATCATATAGTTGGTCACAAGACATACCTCAACAAATATAAGAATATTGAAATAATCCCATGCCACCTATCAGATAACTATGGAGTAAAGGTGGTCTTTAACAACAATAAAAACAACAGAAAGTCCACATACACATAGAAACTGAACAATACTCTACTCAATGATACCTTGGTCAAGGAAGAAATAATGAAAGAAATCAAAGATTTTTTTAGAATTTAACAAAAATGAAGGCACAACATACATAAATCTATGGGACACAATGAAAGCAGTGCTAAGAGGAAAATTCATAGCTTTGAGTGCCTCCAAAAAGAAATTCGAGAGAGCATACACTAGAAGATTAATGGAACAACTGAAAGCCGTGGAACAAAAAGAAGCTAATTCACACAGGAGGAGGAGAAGACAAGAAATCATCAAACTCAGGGCTGAAATCAACCAAGTAGAAATCAAGAGAACCATACAAGGAATCAACAAAACCAGGAGCTGGTTCTTTGAAAGAATCAAAAGGTTAGATAAACCCTTAGCCAGACTAACCAAAGGGCACAGAGAAAGTATCCAAATTAACAAAATTAAAATTAAAAGGGAGATATTACAACAGAAACTGAGGAAATTTAAAAAATCATCAGATCCTACTACAAAAGACTCTACTCAACACAACTAGAGAAACTGGAGGAAATGGACAATTTCTTAGACAGATACCAAATACCAAAATTAAATCAGGATCATATAGATCATCTAAACAGACCCATAACCCCTAAAGAAATAGAAGGGGTCATAGATAGCCTTTTGACCAAAAAAAGCACAGGACCAGATGGTTTCACTGCAGAATTCTATCAGACCTTCAAAGAAGACCTAACACCAATACTCTTCAAACTCTTCCACCAAATAGAAACAGAAAGAACACTACCCAACTCCGTCTACGAAGCTACAATTACACTGATAACAAAACCACACAAAGATCCAACTAAGAAAGAGAATTTCAGGCCAATTTCCCTTATGAATATTGAATCAAAAATACTCAATAAAATTTTTGCCCACTGAATCCAAGAACACATCAAAACGATCATCCACCAGGATCAAGTAGGCTTCATCCCAGGGATGCAGGGATGGTTCAATATAAGGAAATCCATCAATGCAATCCACTACATAAACAAACTCAAAGAAAAAAACCACATGATCATTTCATTAGATGCTGAAAAAGCATTTGACAAAATTCAGCATCCTTTCATTCTAAAAGTGTTGGAAAGGACAGGAATTCAAGGCCCATATCTAAACATAGTAAAATCAATATACAGCAAACCAGTAGCCAACATCAAACTAAATGGAGAGAAACTTGAAGCAATCCCACTAAAATCAGGTACAAGGATGCCCTGTCTCTCCATATCTTTTCAATATAGTTCTTGAGGTCCTAGGTAGAGCAATTAGACAACATAAGGAGGTCAAAGGGATACAAATTGGAAAGGAAGAAGTCAAGCTATCACTATTTGCAGATGATATGATAGTATATTTAAGTGACCCAAAAAACTCTACTAGAGAACTCCTACAGCTGATAAACAACTTCAGCAAAGTGGCTGGCTACAAAATCAACTCAAGAAAATCAGTAGCCTTTATATACTCAAAGGATAAGCAGACTGAGAAAGAAATTAGGGAAAGACACCCTTCACAATAGCCACAAACAGCATAAAGTGTCTTGATGTGACTCTAACCAAACAAGTGAAAGACCAGTGTGACAAGAACTTCAGATCTCTGAAGGAGGAAATAGAAGAAGATCTCAGAAAATTGAAAAATCTTCCATGCTCATGGATTGGCAGGATTAATATAGTTAAAATGGCCATCTTGCCAAAGGCAATTTACAGATTGATGCAATCCCCATCAAAATCTCAACTCAGTTCTTCATAGAGCTAGAAAGAGCAATTCTCAAATTCACCTGGAATAACAAAAAGCCCAGGATAGCTAAAACTATTCTCAACAGTAAAAGAACTTCAGGGGGATTCAGTATCCCAGACTTTAAACTTTACTACAGAGCAATAGTGATAAAAAATGCATGGTATTGGTACAATGTCAGGCAAGTGGATCAATGGAAAAGGATTGAAGACCCAGAAATGAACCCACACACCTACGGTCACTTAATCATCCACAAAGGAGCTGAAAGCATCTAGTGAAAAAAAGATAGTCTTTTTTTTTTTAAACTTTTTTTTTATTCGATATATTTTTTATTTACATTTCACATGATTTCCCCTTTTCTAGCCCCCCACCCCCCGAAAGTCCCATAAGCCCCCTTCTCTCCCCCTGTCCTCCCACCCACCCCTTCCCACTTCCCCATTCTGGTTTTGCCAAATACTGCTTCACTGTGGTGCTGGTTCAATTGGAGGTCAGCATGCAGAAGAATGCAAATCGATCCATTCTTATCTCCTTGTACTAAGCTCAATTCCAATTGGATCAAGGACCTCCAATATAAAACCTGACACACTAAATTTTGTCAAATGCTTTTTCAGCTTCCAATGAAATGACCAAGTGTTTTTTTTTTCTTTGAGTTTGTTTATGTAGTGGATTGCATTGTTGGATTTTGTATATTGAACCAACCCTGCATCCCTGGGATAAAGCCTACTTGATCATGGTGGATGATCGTTTTGATGTGTTCTTGGATTCAGTTGGCAAGAATTTTATTGAGTATTTTTGCATCGATATTCATAAGGGAAATTGGTCTGAAGTTCTCTTTCTTTGTTGGATCTTTGTGTGGTTTTGGTATAAGCGTAATTGTGGCTTCATAGAAGGAATTGGGTAGTGTTCCTTCTCTTTCTATTTTGTGGAATAGTTTGAAGATTATTGGTGTTAGGTCTTCTTTGAAGGTCTGATAGAATTCTGTACTGAAACCATCTGGTCCTGTGGTTTTTTTTTTTTTTTTTTTTTTTTTTTTTTTTTTTTTTTTTTTTTTTTTTGGTTGGGAGACTTTCTATGACCCTTTTTATTTCTTCAGGTGTTATGGGACTGTTTAAATGATCTATTTGATCCTGTTTTAGTTTTGGTGTCCAGATATCTGTCTTGGAAACTATCCATTTCCTCCAGATTCTCCAGTTGTGTTGAGTATAGGCTTTTGTAGGAGGATCTGATGATTTTGACAAAATTCAGCATGCTTTCATGCTTAAAGTCTTGGAAAGAACAGGAATTCAAGGCCCATACCTAAACATAGTAAAAGCAATATACAGCAAACAGGTAGCCAGCATCAAACTAAATAGAGAGAAACTTGAAGCAATCCCACTAAAATCAGGGAATAGACAGGGCTGCCCCCTTTCTCCTTATCTTTTCAATATTGTACTTGAGGTACTAGCTCGGGCAATTAGACAACATAAGGAGGTCAAAGGGATACAAATTGGAAAGGAAGAAGTCAAACTGTTATTATTTGCAGATGATCTGATAGTCTACCTAAGTGACTGAAAAAAACTCTACTAGAGAACTCCTACAGCTGATAAACAACGTCAGCAATGTGGCTGGTTATAAAATCAACGCAAGCAAATCAGTGGCCTTCCTATACTCAAAGGATAAGCAGGCTGAGAAAGAAATTAGGGAAATGACCCCCTTCACAATAGCCACAAGCAGTATAAAGTACCTTGGTGTGACTTACCAAACATGTGAAAGATCTGTATGACAAGAACTTCAAGACTCTGAAGAAGGAAATAGAAGAAGATCTCAGAAAATTGAAAAATCTTCCATGCTTGTCAATTGGCAGGATTAATACAGTTAAAATGGCCATTTTGCCAAAGGCAATCTACAGATTCAATGCAATCCCCATCAAAATCCCAAATCAGTTTTTCATAGAGCTAGAAAGAGCAATTCTCTAATTCATCTGGAATAACAAAACACCCAGGATAACTTATACTATTCTCAACAGTAAAAACTTCTGTGGGATTCAGTATCCCAGACCTCAAACTTTACTACAGAGCAATAGTGATAAAAACTGCATGGTATTGGTACAATGTCAGGCAAGTGGATCAATGGAATAGGATTGAAGACCCAGAAATGAACCAACACACCTATGGTCACTTAATCTTCCACAAAGGAGCTGATAACATCCAGTGGAAAAAAGATAGCCTTTTCATCAAATGGTGCTGTTTCAGCTGGAGGTCAGCATGCAGAAGAAGGCTAATTGATCCATTCATATCTCCTTGTACAAATCTCAACTCCAAATGGATCAAGGACTTCCACATAAAACCTCACACACTGAAACTAATAGAAAAGAAACTGGGGAAGACCCTTGAGGACATGGGCACAGGGGAAAAGTTCCTGAATAGAACACCAATAGCTTATGCTCTAAGATCAAGAATAGACAAATGGGACCTCATAAAACTACAAAGTTTCTGTAAGGCAAAGGACACTGTCAAAAGGACAAAAAACGTCAACCAACAAGTTGGGAAAGGATCTTCACCAACCCTAAATCTAACAGAGGGCTAGTATCTAATATATACAAAGAACTCAAGAAGGTAGAACCAAGAGAACCAAATAACCCCATTAAAAAGTGGGGTACAGAGCTAAACAAAGAGTTTTCACATAAAGAACTTTGGAGGGCTAAGAAGCACCTTAAGAAATGTTCAACATCATTAATCATTAGGGAAATGCAAATCAAAACAACCCTGAGATTTCACCTCACACCAGTCAGAATTGCTAAGGTCAAAAACTCAGGAGACAGCAGGTGTTGGCGAGGATGTGGAGAAAGAGGAACACTCCTCCACTGCTGGCGGGATTGCAAGATAGTGCAACCACTTTGGAAATCAGTCTGGTGGTTCCTCAGAAATGTGGGCACGGCACTTCCAGAGGAACCTGCTATACCACTCCTAGGCATATACCCAGAGAATTCCTGGCATGCAATAAGGACACATGCTCCACTTTGTTCACAGCAGCCCTATTTGTAGTAGCCAGAAGCTGGAAAGAACCCAAGTGCCCCTCAACGGAGGAATGGATACAAAAAATGTGGTATATTTATACAATGGAGTACTATTCAGCCATTAGAAACAATGAATTCATGACATTCTTAGACAAATGAATGGAGCTGGAGAATATCATACTAAGTGAGGTAATCCAGTCTCAAAAGATGAATCATGGTATGCACTCACTGGTAAGTGGATAGTAGCCTAGAAACTTTGAATACCCAAGACATAATCTACATATTAAATGATGCCCAGAAGAATGGAGGAATGGCCCCTGGTTCTGGAAAGACTCAGTGCAGCAGTGTAGGGGAATACCAGAACAGGGAAGTGGGAAGGAGTAGATGGGAGAACAGGGGAAGGGAACAGGGCTTATGGGACTTTTGGGGAGTAGGGAGCCAGAAAAGGGGAAATCATTTGAAATGTAAATAAAGAATATACTGAATTAAAATAAAATAAAATAAAAGACAGATGATGATCAGTTTGTTAATAAATACAAATTATTGACAGCTCAACATAGGAAAAATACTTGCTACCTTAGACTGACTTGATTAAATTTTGTTAACTAATGACAAAATAATTATTGTTTTGTGGTAACATTGAACTGCTGGAGAGAATGATAGATGGGAAATGTTTAATGTTGTAATGTCCTTTTTAGTAATGATTTTAATTTGCTCTTGAAAAGAAGAAATATATATATCTTAGTAGTTCAAAATCTTTGAAAGAGATATGAACTGGAAATGGTAATATATAAACTGAATTAGTCTATTTGAATTTGTAGACCCAGAAAGAGAGTTTGTCATTTTCATTGTTTTCATAAAAATAGGATTCCTTGAATTTTCATGAAAATTTCCAGACAACAAAGACATTGACTTTACTAGAAAGTATATTAGAAACTATCACAAATTAGTATTTTTAATACTAAGATCACAATTAAAATTACAGAACATGATAACTTTACTTATGGAATTCCATTTTTCCTTAAGTGCTTTGACCAATGTTTCATTTAATGATTTAACATCTTAGCTTCATGGTTTTTAAGTCTTCAGATACACAAAATGAATATAGATACTGAAAATTGTGAAAACCAATTTCAATCAAATTTTAAAGACTCAATAAATATGATCAGCTATAAAATATGTAATAATAAGTATATTAGCATAGCTAGTTAAACACGTCTATCATCCCTTTAATAGCATTTGGTAGTTCTTTGCCCCAAAGTAACTCTTTTACTTGTTGAAAATGCCTTTACCTAAATATTTCCTCCAGCAATACAGGAAGTTGAATTTTCCATTATAAAATATTATTACATTTCATTTATTCATTTATATTGAATAATAAATAAAACATTTTGGTTTCTGAAACATGTGCAAAAATCCTATTTTTGTCTTCTAAGTGCATTATAAGGACTAATTATGTGTAATTTAAATGTGAACAATTTAGAAAAATGGACAGTCATATATCAAAGTTTAACATATTCTTATGCTAAGGACAGAAAGCCGCCATAATGTAAATAAATAAATAAATAAATAAATAAATAAAGTCTCAAAACACTCCATATCAAACTCAGATGATGTAGCCAGGAACTCATTATACTTCTCTTCAACAATTCAGTGGAGCAGGAAATCCTCCCCCAGGCTGAGAAATCTAGAAACGTACAATATGTAGGGTATGAGAAAAGCCATTGAGGAAATGTTCAGATTATGCAAACTGACCTAATTACAAACAAGATGAATGGAAGTGATGAAGTAGAACTATTAGAGAATATGTACCTAGGTTTTGGAAATAAATGTGCCAAAATTATAATGGGAACAAACAAGGAAAGAGTTTTCTGCCATTATCTATTTAACAGTTCTCTTTCAACGAATGATATTTGGTTCTTGGCAATAAAAAGACAAAGGTGGACATAAATGGTTGTTCTATAGTTGGCCAAATATACAAAACATTGACTCTAATCCCGGAGTCATTACCTGGTCAGGAAATAAGATGTTTTATAGACATACATAATATAGGATAGCTGATACTCTTGAATTTAACAACTTTTCCCCTAGTCTATTCATTTCAAACATCTCAGAATAAGAAATTTACAGTTGGATCTACTCATTGATTCAGTTGACAGTTTTCTTACAGGCCATACTTTCCAACTGCAGAACTAGACTTTTCTTGTTTATTACTTTTTCTTTTCTTTTATTGGATATTTTCTTTATTTGCACCAAATATTATCCCCCTTCCTGGTTTCCACCCTGGAAACCCTCTATATTATTCCCCCTGCTTCTATGAGGGTGCTCACTCACTCATTCCCTCATCCTTTCCCTGGCATTCCCCTATACTGGGGCATTGAGCCTTCACAGTACCAAGGGCCTTGCTTCCCACTGATGCCCAACAAGGCCATCCTCTGCTACATAAGTGGCTGGAGCCATGGGTTGTTTCATGTGTACTCTTTGGTTGGTGATTTAGTCCCTGGAAGCTCTGCTGGGTTTGTTGGCCTGATATTGTTGTTCTTCCTATAAGTTGGCAATCCCTATCAGCTCCTTCAGTCCTTTCTCTAACACTTCCATTTGGGACTCCATGTTCAGTCTAATGGTTGGCTGTGATTATCCACGTCTATATTTGTCATGCTCTGGCAGAGCCTCTCAGGAAACACTTATATCAGGCACCTGTCAACAAGCACTTCTTAGCATCCGCAGTAGTGTCTGGGTTTGGTGACACATAGGAGAGTGTCCCAGGTGGGGCTATCTCTGGATGACCTTTCCTTCATTCTCTGCTCTACATTTTGTCACTATATTTCCTTCCTTGAGTAATTTATTCCGCCTTCTAAGAAACACTGAACTATCCACACTTTGGTCTTCCTTCCTCTTGATCTTCATATGGTTTATGAATTGTATCTTGGGTGTTCTAAGTTTTGGAGCTAATATCTACTTATTAGTGAGTGCATACCATTTATATTCTTTTGTGATTGGGTTACCTTACTCAGGATATTTTCTAGTTCCATCCATTTGCCTAATAATTTCATGAAGTCATTGTTTTTAATAGCTGATTAGTATTCCACTGTGTAAATGTAGCATGTTTTCTGTATCCACTTCTCTTTTGAAGGACATCTGGGTTGTTTCCAGCTTCTTCCTACTATAAATAAGGCTACTATAGACATACTGGAGTATGTGTCCTTGTTATATGTTTGAGTATATTTTGAGTATATGCCAAGGAGTGGCATAACTGAGTCCTCTAGTAGAACTATATCCACTTCTGAGGAACTGTCTGATTTATTTCAAGCTACAACCTCATTCTATAGACGGGTCCCAATTTGCAGAAAAACATTTGAAAGACTCACTTGGAAATCTGATTTATTCTCACATTAGCTAAGCTTAGCAATATAATTCTTTTGGGGTTTCCTTGGTATTTATTAAAGTCACTGAATATTGGACATTTGAAAATGTATTTGAAATTTTGTTGTGAGGCGTAAGATGAGTCCACACCAGGTAATGTTCCTTTTTGGTAGAAAAATCTTTATGTTGTCAATGAAAATGTGAAGCTTGAAGAAAACATAAGTAGACAGCATGTTTAGAGTAAGAATTCAATCAGAGTAGAAGTACGATTGCTAAAGTTTTCTTGTTATTTGGAAATTTCAAAAAGCAAAGCAGGTTTGAGTGGTCTGTGCTTACTTATGTACTTACACTGCAGCTGACAATACCTTCTCATGAGAATATGCCATTACAAGTGATGAAGTTAATGGAAACAGACCCTGATTATTTTATTTGTTTTCTGTAGCCATGTTTCTATATGAGTATAGATGGAAAATTGAGCTATGTCAACCTATTGATTGGTAAATTTGGGGAAGTGTCATTTTTAGGCAGATAAGAGGTATGTGCTTACAATGGCCCTGGTAATCATGGGAGTGTTATGTAATTATTTTCTAGCTTGCTGATGAACAGAATATTAGACAGTTTGTTAGTTGTGGGATTAGTGGAAGATGACAAGTGATTACTAAGTTCAATTTCAAAGGAGGCATGAAGGAACACTTGACAAATTACATTCAATACTTCTCATTTTTTTTTTTAAAAAAGCAATTCCTACATTATACACAATTCTAATGGTTGTATTGAAGTGAGGCTCCATATGAAGATTAAAGACAAAAAGAGACATTTCCTTTACATGTAAGTATGTCAACTACTTGTATTTTATTGACCAAAAATGATTCAATTCAATTCAGTGAAATAAAAAAATTATTTCACTGTTGCTCAGAAAAAAATGATTTTATAAATATTTATGTGTTTTCTCATATGGCTTACACGTTGCAGGAGTCATAGGATTGTGCAGCTCTGCTACTGGACTTATCATGTAATAACAACCACATAACATCTTTTTATTGATATGGTTAAATCATAAATGCAAACACAAAAAATTTATCCTATGCAACTACATCTGATTTTTATTTCCTGTGAATTAACATTCTGCATTTTACTGATTTTGAAATATTCAGAATTTATAATTCCATATTTACAGAGTTTATATATATATATATATATATATATATATATGTGTGTGTGTGTGTGTGTGTGTGTGTGTGTATGTATGTATATACATATGTTAATGCATGTCATCATTTGTTAAATAAACTGATTTGTTCAAAACGTATAACGTGATCTAGACTGGTAACATGCTTTATAGGTGGATTTGAAGCATTCAGCTTTATCAGGATCTTTTTTCAATTCTAAGGTTCTTTACTGTAGCAAATTGCATACTTTTTCTACAGTTTGTTCAAAGTCAGGGAGCAGACTCCTTAGAGCAAATCAAGCTATTTCCATTGCTTTGAAACTGGGCATTATCATACTGCTAATTCTATGCTATGACAACTGTGATTTCTACTACCCAAATGCTTTTTATCTTGCCTTCCTCCTTCATTCAGTCTTTGCACTATGCACTTGAAAGTCTCCACTGTCTTTCATGACAATTTGCCCAGAGTCATGTAGTCATCCATTGTGATCAAGACCTATGGAGGAGACTCCAAGTTCAGTTATGCCTGTAGTAGTTTTGTTCTCTTTCTCTCAGGAGTTCCTAAAGAAAGAATTGTTCATTTATGCATGATATTACTTCTATCAGCATAAAATATCTCAGAATGGACACCGTTTTCAAAAGTGAAAGGCATACAAGACACAACTTCCTTATTGTTACAGACATCCTTGAGTTACTGAATCTTTCTCTGGCCTTTTATTTTGAGAGCAGAAAAATACATTGATGAGAATTTAGTTCTTTTAAGTCAGCGTACTTGATCATTCTCTGAAATAATTTATGCAATTGATTTTTAGGACACCGCTCTCTTGGCACTGTAATTTCCTCTATGACTACTGACTTTCAGATTCCTTTGTTGATTTATTTGTTCTCTTAACTTCTAGTTTCCCTAGAAACTGCTTTCAAAAGACACATTAATAATCAATTTTCCATACCTATTCTACCTGCTGTTCAACAAAGTGAAGCCAAGTCTTTCCCTTACTCATATTTCTTACCCATCAGCAAATAGTGCTGTATCTCTTTTAAAATATGTCAAGAACATTGCCTGCCTCTGTGTCAGAATAGCATCCTGTGTCTAATAGATTTTTTTTAAAAAAACTTTGTAATCTGTTTACAAACTGACTAGCTTCCAACCATCCAAAAACCTAAAATTATTATCATATAGAATATTAGTCCTATAGAAAAATCTCTCAAATTTCTGTAGCTTCCTTTCTAGTGTATCAACTAATGCATAATTTTTTGATTTATTAGCTTCTTTGTTATATAAAATTATAATTTTATGAAATTACTTCTACTTAGAACATGGAATTTGGGGTAACTCAAACCTTCGTTACCACTGTGGACCTTCAAAATGGTTCCAGAATAAACTACTTCTCATTCCTTTCAAAACCTATGCTTCTGTCTTCCTTGGCAACTCTTACCCTTGCTCACACCTCTGTTATCTGTAATAATTTTTATGCCCTGTTCCCATTCTTCTATTATTCTAGTGTATAAATATAGTCCAGAATAATCCTTGATTTTGTTCAGTACCAGTCTCTTGTGTGCAAGCATTTTTATAGTTCCTTGAATGTGCAGAATGCTGTCCACATTAGGCCTATAAGTTTACTGTTCCCTCTACCAGTTACTACAGTCAAGTATCTTCTGAACTTTCACCATATAAAAGAGTGATTCCATGGAGAAATCCATGGAAATTTTACTTGTAAAAGTAGCACTGATAATTCACCAACATATGACTCAACAATTTAAAAAATATTTTCTATACTGTTTTTCAATATCTGAACAATAATCAATATGTTTACTTGTTTCCTGGCTGTTGCTTACCAACATAATGGAATATAAGTAGGTAAGATTTAACATGTGGTTTCCTTGTTAAGTATTCACAGTGTTTAATGCATTACTTGGCACTCAGTGACATCTCAGACATAAAATATTTAGAGACTGCAGAGACAACTCAGTGGTTAAAAGCACTTGATAGTCTATTGTAGGACTGTTGTTAGTGCTCAGAATGCAAGTGAGGTGGCTCTGTAATGTTCCAGAGATTCAAGGTTCTCTTCATGTCTCCATGGGATCCTGCGCTCACATTTACAAAATCACACCCATACACTCATGTATACATAAATGAGTATTTAAAGGTAAATATTTACTGAAATATAATCAAATTATGTCCCAACTTTGTACCGTGTCTTCACTAGCTGATCCCTTCCATATTTCATTAATTAAATTTGTTGCTTGATGTTTTTATTTCTTGGCAAATTCAGATCATCAAAGACTATTATTCTTTGGTTCACATATTAGTGAGTCAAATGGTAAAGACATAATTATGCAGTTTTAGATTAAGATACATTGTTACATATGAATGTGAAGTATGGGAGTATTCAACAACAAGCTCTCTAAGATCTCTGCCTCACAAAATAGAAATAATGATGATGGAAAATACATATTATATATCTGTGGAGTGGGTCATGGAAAGACTCAGTGTAGCAGTATAGGGCAAAAGCAGAACAGGGAAGTGGGAAGGGTTGGGTAGGAGAACAGGGGGAGGGTAGGGGACATATGTGACTTTTGGGGAGTGGGGTTGCAGAAACAGGGAAATAATTTGAAATGTAAATAAAATATATCGAATAAAAAATTATTTAAAAAAATACACAATGGAGTACTATTCAGCCATTAGAAACAATGAATTCATGAAATTCTTAGGCAAATGGATGGAGCTGGAGAACATCATACTAAGTAAGGTAACCCAGTCTCAAAAGACCAATCATAGTATGCACTCACTGATAAGTGGATATTAGCCTAGAAACTTGGAATACCCAAAACATAATCCACACATCAAATGTTGTCTAAGAAGAACAGAGGAGTGGCCCCAGGTTATGGAAAGATTCAGTGTAGCACTATAGGGCAATACCAGAACAGGGAAGTGGGAAGGGGTGGATGGAGGAATGGGGGGGAGGGAAGTGGGCTTATGGGACTTTCGGGGAGTGGGAAACCAGGAAAGGGGAAATCATTTGAAATGTAAATAAAAATATATTAAATAAAAAAAGAAATAAACAACTGATCTTATTAAACCAGTACTCAAAATTTCAATGAACATACACCAAAGCTGATTTAAAATTCTTTCAATATGGCCCCTGTTTCTAGAAAGACTCAGTGTAGCAGTATAGGGCAAAACCAGAACAGGGAAGTGGGAAGGGATGGATGGGAGAACAGGGGGAGGGAAGGGGGCTTATGGGACTTTTGGGGATTGGGGGCCCAGAAAAGGGGAAATCATTTGAAATGTAAATAAAAAATATATAGAATAAAAAAATAAATAAAATAAAAATAAATAAATAAATAAATAAATATTCAAGGTTAAAAAAATACTGGGATGAAACTTTATCATTGTAATTTGGCATTATATAATTGGGAATTTCATATACATAAATATATTTGGTTAACTACTCAAAAAAAAATCCTTCAATGTGAAGGTAGGAGATGATCCAAACAATAAAATGTATGTGACTCAAGCATAAAGTCCTAAGTATAGGTCTTCAGCACATAGATAAAAAGATATTAAATCTTAGCACTGAGGAGACAGAGATAAGAAGATCTTGAATGCTTGTTAACTAACATCTCTAACCAGATCAGCAATACTCCAAGTTCACTAAGAGACTCTGTCTCAAAAAATTATAGATGTAATTGAGACAGATATTTGTTATAGAACTGACTTCTACATGTGCACATGTATTTATACTTTGTCATAAACACACACATATACAAATGTACCCTGATTACATGTTTTTTTTTAATGGAATCACCAATGAATTTATATCAGTGTACACAATGCTGCTGCTGACCCCTGTGGTGAGAATTTTTATGCAAGAAACCTAAAATTCTGAATGGCTGCAGCAAGATACATTTCATCAGTTAATTCCCTAGCAATATGAATATTAACCTCTCAGTGTATACACACACACATATATACACATGCACATGCACACGCACATGCACATACATACCACTTTCCCCATGTGCTGGTCTGACTAGAAAATTGATGAGAAGATTGAAGCAAGATCATCACAGTTACAAAATTGTAAAATTGTTGTATAGCAGAGTGATAGGAAAGGAAACTACATATCTGTCTGTCTGTCTGTCTGTCTATCTATCTATCTATTCATTTAGTTATGAGACAAATAGTTTGTATACTATAAATACATTTTGGATTAATACACTGAGCTTTTAGAACTGTATGAATTTTAAATACTGGTTACATTTTTATGTTTCCTAGTGATTTGTTAAAATAATAATGACAGGGAGCTTCCATGGACCATTTAAATCATCACCTTTAGGGTTGTGGCTTGGTAGAGTTATTTTCAATAACTAAATTTACCTTGATATAAATGAGCGACTAAAATAAAATGTAATTTATAAAAGGGTATTTCTTAGTACAGTTATCATTCCTTTAAAACAAATATATAAATCTTAGTCTTTTATAGAAAAAGATAAAGTGCCACAAATCTTCATTTTCTTTCTTCTATCATCTATGTATCTACAAATCAATGTATGTATGTATGTATGTATGTATGTATGTATGTATGTATGTATTATATGTATGAACAATTCCTCCAGAATACAGATTACTCATTCCATTACCAATATGAAATATTTTCATAATATTTCTAGAATTAATTAACCCATTTAGGTATGCTCAAATACTTTGTAAAATCCATACTGCTGCTTTTTTTAAAACTTAAAACAGATTCAACATAAGCTGAGCAATTTCTCTGCACTTACTATAGCATTAAATCCTTTACATATATTATCTGTTTTAATTTTTGTGGAACTGAGTTTGACAGCTTTTAATTATCTATTTTATCATAAAAACTGAAACAAACAATATTTCACTTGCTCGATGTCCTTGCTCGAGATCACTTAAATGAATACAGAAAATATTGGTCAGCTCTATGGTTAAGAATATGTGGATTCAAAACATCATACTCATCACTACTTTATGCTTCTAGGTATCTTGCTTCTTCCAGCTTTCTTGAACATGAAGAAATTATTTTAGCCTTTTTCCTTCAAAAGGAAATGTTGCTCCAAAAATTTTATCTGTGGAGTCACTGACTAGGAATCCTTAACAAACCAATTTAGTCTTGGCCTTACTTCCCTTGTCTATTTCTCAATATATACTAATATAAATCTTTGATGACCAAGGTAAGAGCAGCAATATAGGAATGATAGAAAGAGGGAAGGAAAGAATATCAGTATGACTAAGCCGTTATGGGTATGAATTATTTCATTGGCATCTTTCCATCAATACATCATGGGTAAAATAAATTAAATACAATAGTTATTAATGATCACAAGGTTTTATATTCATTATATTTAATAGATACAAAGTATTATGTGATTGATACTGCTTTCATTTAACTCTCACAACAATCCTTGAAGGGTAATATTCTTAATATCCTCAATCTTCAGGGATCCTGACACACAGAATATTATGGTGATACAGCTTAATGTCACACAAGTATGGGTTATCAAGTGTTGGCATCAAGTAGGATTAAGAATGAATACAAGAATTATGCTCTAAGCCACTAATTTATAACACATTTGTCAAAGCATATAATTTTTTTGTTTATGAAAACAAAACTCTAGAGCTCTTCCTATCCCTTCTTTGCATCAATGAATATGCGTAAAGGCTCAGTGGCATGATGTTGCTAAGCATTGCCATAATTTATCACTAGTTTCAGGAGACATTCAGAATATATACCTGCTTCCTCAAGTGCATCTGTGTTGTAATGTACACTAAATCCTGTTCATGATGATTTGTCATGCAAACACACATATACTGAATCCTGAGAAAACTTCCAAGAAAAACATATATTCATATACACACCCAAATATATATTCACATGAAAATTTGACATCAGAATTTTAAAGTTTATTTGACTATAAAAGTTCTCTTATCTACCTCTATTCATATTTTGTAGAACTAGTGAATTAATATCAATGAAAATTACATCATATTATTCAACTTAAATGTTAATTTATAATTTGTTTTTTTAAATTTCTTGCATGTGTATGATGTGTTTTGATCAAATCCACTCCCCTTCACTTGCTTCTATATGATCCTGTCGTCATTTCTCCTCTGAAATTCAAGTACTGGGTTTTCCCATTAGTCCTGTCTGTATGTGCATGGGTATGGGACCATCAGCTAGACTATTGGTGGCTATTCTGGGACTATTTCCTGAAAAATAAAAAAAAGAACTATTCTTTTTCTCCCAGCAACCATCATTCTTTTCTTGCTTTTATGATGATCTTCAAGTCTTTTGACAATGACATTTTAAAAGCCCATATAAAAAGCCACTACCAATTATGCTATAGAGTTACACAGTATGAAATAATGCAGTGTAGTGAAACTTGGCAATCTCTTAAGCTCATAGTGTTTTACAAAGACAGGCAAATTTATTTATTTATTTATTTATTTATTTATTTATTTATTTATTTATTCATTTATTTATTTATTCATTCATTTATTTATTTATTTATTTTAAGTCTTGAGCACCTATTCATTTAGTTCATCTGTTTTAATATTTTAATTTGTTCCTTGATTTTTTCTTTCTTCTTTCCTTCTTTCCTTTCTTTCTTTCCTTCTTTCTTTGTTTATGTCTTTTTTTCATTTTTGTTTGTTTCTCATTTGTTTTGTTATTTTTGAGACAAGGTTTCTCTGGGTTACCCTGGCTGTTCTGGGACTTACTGTGTAGACCAGGCTGACCTCAAACTTACAGAAACTCACTGGCTTCTGCCTCCCAAGTGCTTGGATTACCAATGCCCAGCTCCTTGATATTTTCTGTATTTATGTAATTTATTCTGATCATATGCATTCATCATTATCTCCCTGGCCTCCTCTTGGTGCATCTAACACATTCTCCCTCTCTACTTTACTTTCTTCATTGATTTTTTTTTTGTTATCAATAACCCTCTGAGTTCAATTAATGCTTCCTAGAATGTACATGGATGTGGCCCATCTGATAAAACCTACTAGCAGACATACTCCAGAAAGAGAGTGACTCTTGCTCAGTGAATATCCAGTGAGTCCACTAACAGAGAACCTCTGGGTCTCATTATTTACACCATAAGTTTGACTGAATTTGACACCATTCCTCATCAATGCATATGGAAATTAATCTCGACTAACTAGAAAACTCTTTTCTTACTAGGTAGCATACATAGAGCCATAAAGGTGCTATGTAGACTGCCCAGGTAAAAATGACATCATTAATTTTATGATTCAGAGCTGAACTTTTATAGTGCAGTACCTAACTTTCATACCCAGTGCTTTAATTGTGGCATAACAGTTATAAAACTCACTAACTACATTTTGATTAGCTATGAGCCTTGCTACAAGATGCCTTGCTTCATGCCTAGCACTATATATATGTGCTCAAATAGTCATGACAAAATTTTACTACCGGAAATTTTCACAAATATACTCAGAGAGAGAGAGAGGGACAGAGACAGAGAAAGAGAGAGAGAGAGAATGAAGTTCACCTCTGTAGTTCCTATTCAAATTCCTAAAGTTTTTATTCTAGAATTCCTTAAGTTTGTTTTTTTATTGAATTTATTCCCAGTTTTAGGTCTTGATCAATTTTATTTATTTTCTGTCACTGTTGTGTGTGTGTGTGTGTCTGTCTGTCTGTCTGCCTGCCTGCCTGCCTTTTTGTCTGTCTATGTGTGTGCTTCATCAATGTTGGAATAGTCAGGGCCTATTGTGATATAATATGTGGGCTCTAATAAAGATATATCTCCCTGACTGCTATTTATTGTATTTGTGTGCTGTTATCTAAGCATCTGGACTTGGACAAAAATACTGGAATGTATTGTGAAAGAAAATGGAGGACATCATTGTGATCCTTTGAGAACAAGGTCAGAAAGAAAAATCAGACTATAGTAGATTTCCTTCTAGAGAGCTGGGGATATGAATGGGAATGACTGGATCTCAAGAACAGTAGGAAATATGTGGATCTATCCATATTCCACTTGTTTCCCTGGGAGGAACAACCCTTAGTTATCAAGGAGTGCCTGTTGGAGTTGGAGAAGGGGGTCAAAGCAACAAGCCAGGTGAGAAAGGTTAGAAGGGGGAGGTTTATGCAAGCCACAGGAGATGGAAGCTGGGGGACAGGGAAAGCTGTTACAGGTGCTTTGTTGCAGAGCTGGGGATGAGAATGAGGAGTTAGATCTGAAGGAACAACAGAAGAAAATATCTGTATACTGAAAGGGTTTTTACTTAAATAAAGGAGCTTTACTCATGGCCCAGAAACAGAGGCAAGCCAGGGCAGGCCCAATCAAGCCCTGGAATGCAGGGCCCACCCTCAAGGCTGTTAAGACATTCCAGGAACTAACTGGTCTTAAAGATAAGAGAGCTACCTCCACAGAGTCAGAGATCATCTGGGCTCTTTCACCCCCCCCACACACACTCTGTTGTAATAGATAAGCTTCCTGCTCTTCCCCATCACCTATGCACTGACCTGCACATACTACCCGCTGATGTAATTGTATGAGTTACCTTTTTTTTTTTATTTTTTATATATTTATTTATTTATTTATTTTTTATTCGATATAATTTATTTAAATTTCAAATGATTTCCACTTTTCTAGCCCCCCACTCCCCGAAAGTCCCGTAAGCCCCCTTCTCTTCCCCTGTCCTCCCACCCACCCCTTCCCACTTCCCCTTTCTGGTTTTGCCGAATACTGTTTTCACTGAGTCTTTCCAGAACCAGGGGCCACTCCTCCTTTCATCTTGTACCTCATTTGATGTGTGGATTATATTTTGGGTATTCCAGTTTTCTAGGTTAATAACTACTTATTAGTGAGTGCATACCATGATTCATCTTTTGAGTCTGGGTTACCTCACTTAGTACTATGTTCTCTAGCTCCATCCATTTGCCTAAGAATTTCGTAAATTCATTGTTTCTAATGGCTGAATAGTACTCCATTGTGTATATATACCACATTTTTTGCATCCACTCTTCTGTTGAGGGATACCTGGGTTCTTTCCAGCATCTGGCAATTATAAATAGGGCTGCTATGAACATAGTAGAGCATGTATCCTTATTACATGGTGGGGAATCCTTTGGGTATATGCCCAGGAGTGGTATAGCAGGGTCTTCTGGAAGTGAGGTGCCCAGTTTCTGAGGAACCGCCAGACTGATTTCCAGAGTGGTTGTACCAATTTGCAACCCCACCAGCAGTGGAGGAGTGTTCCTCTTTCTGCACATCCTCTCCAACACCTGCTGTCTCCTGAATTTTTAATCTTAGCCATTCTGACTGGTGTAAGATGAAATCTTAGGGTTGTTTTGATTTGCATTTCCCTAATGATTAATGAAGTTGAGCATTTTTTAAGATGCTTCTCCGCCATCCGAATTTCTTCAGGTGAGAATTCCTTGTTTAACTCTGTACCCCATTTTTTAATAGGGTTGTTCGGTTTTCTGGAGTCTAACTTCTTGAGTTCTTTATATATATTGGATATTAGCCCTCTATCTGATGTAGGATTGGTGAAGATCTTTTCCCAGCTTGTTGGTTGCCGATTTGTCCTCTTGATGGTGTCCTTTGCCTTACAGAAACTTTGTAATTTTATGAGGTCCCATTTGTCAATTCTTGCTCTTAGAGCATAAGCTATTGGTGTTCTGTTCAGAAACTTTCTCCCTGTACCAATGTCCTCAAGGGTCTTCCCCAGTTTCTTTTCTATTAGCTTCAGAGTGTCTGGCTTTATGTGGAGGTCCTTGATCCATTTGGAGTTGAGCTTAGTACAAGGAGACAAGGATGGATCAATTCACATTCTACTGCATGCTGACCTCCAGTTGAACCAGCACCATTTGTTGAAAAGGCTATCTTCTTTCCATTGGATGTTTTCAGCCTCTTTGTCGAGGATCAAGTGGCCATAGGTGTGTGGGTTCATTTCTGGATCTTCAATCCTGTTCCATTGATCCTCCTGCCTGTCACTGTACCAATACCATGCAGTTTTTAACACTATTGCTCTGTAGTATTGCTTGAGGTCAGGGATGCTGATTTCCCCCAGATTTTCTTTTGTTGCTGAGAATAGTTTTAGCTATCCTGGGTTTTTTGTTGTTCCAGATGAATTTGATAATTGCTCTTTCTAACTCTGTGAGGAATTGAGTTGGGATTTTGATGGGTATTGCATTGAATCTGTATATTGCTTTTGGCAAAATGGCCATTTTAACTATATTGATTCTACTGATCCATGAGCATGGGAGGTTTTCCCATTTTTTGAGGTCTTCTTCCATTTCCTTCTTCAGAGTCTTGAAGTTCTTGTCATAAAGATCTTTCACATGTTTGGTAAGAGTCACCCCAAGATACTTTATACTGTTTGTGGCTATTGTGAAGGGGGTCATTTCCCTAATTTCTTTCTCAGCCTGCTTATCCTTTGAGTATAGGAAGGCCACTGATTTGCTTGTGTTGATTTTATAACCTGCCACTTTGCTGAAGTTGTTTATCAGCTGTAGGAGCTCTCTAGTGGAGTTTTTTGGGTCACTTAGGTAGACTATCATGTCATCTGCAAATAATGATAATTTGACTTCTTCCTTTCCAATTTGTATCCCTTTGACCTCCTTATGTTGTCGAATTGCCCGAGCTAGTACCTCAAGTACAATATTGAAAAGATAAGGAGAAAGGGGGTACCCTTGTCTGGTCCCTGATTTCAGTGGGATTGCTTCAAGTTTCTCTCCATTTAGTTTGATGCTGGCTACCGGTTTGCTATATATTGCTTTTACTATGTTTAGGTATGGACCTTGAATTCCTGTTCTCTCCAAGACTTTAAGCATGAAAGGATGCTGAATTTTGTCAAATGCTTTTTCAGCATCCAATGAAATGACCATGTGGTTTTGTTCTTTGAGTTTGTTTATGTAGTGGATTGTATTGATGGATTTCCATATATTGAACAAACCCTGCATTCCCGGGATAAAGAATACTTGATCATGGTGGATGATCGTTTTGATGTGTTCTTGGATTCGGCTGGCAAGAATTTTATTGAGTATTTTTGCATCGATGTTCATAAGGGAAATTGGTCTGAAGTTCTCTTTCCAAATATACTGTTGAGAACACTAAAATTATAAGAGATACAAGTCAATACACCCATTCTTATTAATAGAGCCCTGGATTACATAGGTCAACTGGACTTACTATGTTGCAGAAATATTACTACATAATAATCACATCATTATCATCATAGTATATCATCACTCTATTATAAATTTCAGTATTTCACTAACTTTATCTTAATCAATTTTAAGGTAATTAACAATTGTGGTTGTCTTAATTACTCTCCTAAATAATGAGAGGATTCTCTCATTTTTGAAAACCCATAAAAATAGTTGAAAATATGTCATCTATATTTCCTGTGAAATTAGATCTTTTGATCTATATAGGACCATCTAAGTTATCTCTACTTTTTCAAAAGCAAATATACAATTTTTATCCATTCATGTTCTAGAAAGTCTGAGAAGGAATGCAGAGAAAATAAATATATTGTTATTCCGAAGAAAAGAAGACACAGGGTCCCATACTGTTTTCTATATATGTTCACTATAACCTGAACCATCTTTTGAAGACTCTAAGGTTTCTTCACATAAGGTGAAGGGGGATGGTACAGTATTGTAACTGGGACCCATACTTACCTCAGTCATAGCTCCATATTTATCATTTACATTTGACAGCTTTGAGAAAAGATTTCCTGTTAATAAATGGCTCTATTGACAAAACATTAAAAGCTGTAGATAACTGGGACAATATCATTATATGGGTGTTACTGAATGACAATGGTTATGATTTGGTGCTACAGCATAATTTACTAACACTTTGGATAGATTATCTCATGTAATCCTTGAAAATTAAATACTAAAGCAATTGCCATATTATCCTAATTTCACAAATGATGAAATCTAGCATTCAGCTTGAAATGACTACCTTAAAGTCTAGTTAGTTGGTGGCAAAAGTAGAATTAAAAATTGCTGTATTACAATTGAATAAATTACTTTTCTAAAAGTGACTTTGCTATCTTTTATACCACCTTAGATTTCTCACTTTTTATTTAATAAAACTGATCCTCTTTTATAAATTAGTTTTCTCATTTTAAAATTTAATCAATGAAGCTAGAATGTTTCCATTTTTATCTAGGCATTATATGGAAATTCTATATAATGTTTAATAAAAATGATTTATTATTTTAAAAATATCCATTCCCATAGATTAAATAAAATGGAAATCCCCTAATGATTCTATTCCTTTTAAAATTAATTTTGTTGTTTTATACACATACATACATATACCTACATAAATAATATAAATGTATATATAATGAGTACTAATGTCTTTCCCCTATCAAGAACCTTGATTCCTCTTTTCTAATTACCCCATTTCAAATTAATGATTAAGGGTTTGTTTTTTGATTTACTGAGCTTAACTAGGACCACTTGTGTTATATAATTCTAGAATACTTTATCATTTACTAGTTTTTATAGCTACATATCTTATCACATAACTTATCCAACACTTCAAGCATATACATTTATATACATGTATAGGCATGTACATCTGACTTGAATATGATATTAATTCTCACTAGTTTTAATTAACCTTAAACATTATGATATATTAAATAAATATGACAATGTTTAAGCTTTAAATTTTAAAACATAAAACAAATAAATCTTGACCCTGTTCTTGAGAAGTTAGTAATCTATGGAACAATAAAAATCAAAATATACAAATTTATGAAATGGAAGAATAATATTTAAATGTTAAGCCTTTTCTGAGTGACAAGAGACAGGATGTTGAACTAATGGAGGATGAGTAACTAATACACAAAAGCTTTGAAAGATTTATCATTTATTGGAGGAATTGAAATAATTTTCTATCATCCCCCACATAATGAAAAACAGATATTGCTCAATTCTGGGTCTAAGCAAACTGAAAAATACAGTTCCTCATTGGATTCCCTACCATAAAATAATGCTAGTTTTAAGGATAATCAAGGAAAGAAATACAAATAAAAATGGTGGTATAAAAACAAACACAAAGCATAAAAGCAAACACATAAACAAAATAATTTCCCTCTCTTTCTTTCTCTCTATCTCCTCTCTTTCACTCTTTCTCACACATGCACATGCATGCATATCTATGTAGTCTCTCTCTCTCTCTCTATTTCTCTATCTCTCAATCTCTCTCTATCTCTCTCTGTCTCTGTCTCTGTCTTTCTCTCACACACACACAAGCACACATTATCTAACTTTCTAGTATACTAGAAAGTATATTTGTTTTTCTCATTTTTCTTAATACAAGTATATTCATTTTGTAACACATAACATTATTTAATTCTTCTCTGTGATTGCCTAAAACTACTGAGTTTCTATACCAAATATTAATTCATTGATATCTGTGGATGGACAGGGAGACTGATTTTCTAACTTGCTATTGTGAATAGTACCACAACAAATATGGATGAGCTAATGAGTTTTCAGTATGCTAATTTACATTAATTTAAATATGTACCCAAGAGTTGTAAGGCTTGATCTTCGACATATTTATATATTTACATGTTTTATCTGGATGTGATTTATCTACTTAAATAAGTTTCAATAAACTTACACGCTGCCTTTAATATTTGCTAAAGTAGTTTACTCCCTATCATTAAGGTTTCCTTTTGTTTCTACCTTTGTCAACAGCTGTTGCTGTCTTTTTTCTATCTTTTTGTTATATTCTTTGGTAATTTCATACATGAGTGCATTATATCTCAAACATTCCTTTACCACTGTAACTCCTTCTGAACATCAAAATCTTCTTTCCAATTTTAAGTTTTCTAGTTCTTTTTATCCTCCACTGAATCCCAAATTAGTGCTATACAAAAGTGTGTGTGTGAGTGGGAAGCTCCACTGAGACTCTCTTTCCTCAGCAGCCATCATGTTCCAAGACCTCCTTATTTAGGAGTGGGGCTCCATGAACCCCTCCTTAATCCATGCAAGAGTGTATAGAAGTTTTATCTTGGACAGGTCTTGGGGAGGTAAGCAGATACTGTGATCATGAGGCCAAAGACGCTGTCATGTTCAGAAAACATTATTTCACAGCAATACTCACTGAATTCTGACTAGTAAAATCTTTTGGCCCACTCTTCAGCTCTTCTTGAGTATTGTGTAGGAAGGAGTATGATATAGGTATTTTATTAGGACTAACCAGACCAGTCACTTATTCTCTATACTTAGAGAAATTGTGAATGTCTATGTTGGACTATTATTTGGTGCATTAAAAAAAAGGATTCTTTATGAGTGATGAGAGATTCACTAATCTAAAGGTATAAAGAGTATTTAGAAATAAATGTGATGTTCATTTAGTAGACTAAATGAACTCTATGCTCTTCCTATAGTCTATAACCTTCTGAGTCAAGGGTTCTTGGCCAGGCTTATTTTATTTGGCATAGGTTTCCAACTATAGAGTGAATTAGAAAGTTGTTTTTATGCCTATAACATTAGAGCCACTAATGAACTTATAGGCATATTTTGACAGGATGTTTATTATTGTAGGCTGTAGAGTTTACAATTTGGTAATACTGTTCGTGTTTCTTCCCTTGTAGATTGTACATCTCATTTCAATACTGAGAAAGCTAGACAGCAAAGAGGAAACTTCCAAGTGAATACCAGGTTAATTTCTCCTAGTTCTGTGACTAAAATGTCTAGCATGTCTATGTGGCATTGTCTTGACTGTTGGTTGTTATTAATGTACCAAGCCCATTAGGAATGGTACATCTCTAGGCAAGTGGGCTTGGACTATACAAACAAACAAACACAAGCTGAGAAAATTAGAGGAAGCAAGCTAGTAAGCAGCATTCCTCCATGATATGTTATTTAGTTCCTTCCTTGACTTCCCTTAATGATATACTGAAACCTGAAAAAAAATAAACCATTGCATACTCAAATTACTTTTGGTCATATTATTTATATCAAAGGGAAAATAAAATAGAATAGCTAACTATATTCACTATATTAGTTCTGCCTATCCATGAGCATTGTGAGGGTCTTTCCATTTTCTACTGTTTTTTCAATGTCTTATCCTTTTAAATATGATTGAGATTTTGTGTAGGTGATTTGACACATTGCCAGAACAACTGATAGTTGACACTGAAAACTGTAGGTTACAGAATACTTGAAATAGGAAGTACATAAATGAAGCAAGGATCTCTGTAGCTCATTCCCAAAGGCCACGATGAATATAATCATGCTGATAGATCCACATCATCTGGTGCAGATACTATGGTCAATAGTCCTCGACAATGATGACTAGTGATGTGGTATATGTTATCATTTGTTTTTATGAAGACAGCACATGCTTTCCATGACTAGAGAAAGTAAGGGATTTCTATAAATCACTCTCCTTTATCAAAGATAAAATACCATTTTAAACACTTTGAAAACAAGCTAGACCAAAACATACAGATAAGGATAATAATAATTTTGTCTTTATGAGATAAGTCATCTTAGAGTCCCCAAATCCCACCAGCTGGTAAACTACCTAATAGAAGTTTGCTATGGAAAATACCTGCTTTCTTATTTTTTGTCTTTTATTTTTAATTTTATTGGATATGTTATTTATTTACATTTCAAATGTTATCCACTTTCCTAATTTTCCCTCTGGAAACCTCCTATCCTTGCCTCCCTTCCCCTGCTTCTATGACAGTGCTCATGCACCCACCCATTCCAGCCTCCCTGCCCTTGCATTCCCCTACAATGGGGCATCCAGCCTTCACAGGACTAGGGGCTTCCCCATGCATTTATATCTGACAAGGCCATCCTTTGATACATATGGGACTAGAGCCATGGGTCCCTCCATGTGTTTTCTTTTGTTGTGGGTTTAGTCCCGGGGAGCTCTGGGGGGTCTGGTTGGTTCACATTGTTGTTCTTCCTATAGTGTTGCAAACCCCCTCAGTTCCTTCAGTCCTTTAACTCCTCCATTAGGGACCTCATAATAAGTTCAATGATTAATTGCAAGCATCCATCCCCCTCTGTAATGGTCAGAATCTGGCAGAGCCTATCAGGAGACAACTATATCAAGCTCCTGTCAACAAGCACTTCTTGGCATCCATAATAGTGTCTGAGTTTGGTGACTGTGTGTGGGATGGGTCTTCAGGTAGAGCAGTCTCTGGATGGCCTTTCCATTCTTATTACCAACTCACCAAACTTAACCTCTCTTTTGCCCTCCCCTTCCTTCTGCCAGCAGTTGCCTATACCTAAAAAAAATTTCCATTATTGTGGAGTATAAAGCTTGATTCTCTGATTCCAATAAATAGTCTTCAGATTTCCTTCTATTCCTGCTTGCCTGCTTTTACTTTCTTTCTATGAAACATGGAAAATAGATTCTGTGTTCTTTCCAGGCATACTAGGATTGCACTTGTTCAACTTGACACAATATTGAACCTGTAGTCAAAAAATAAAAATAAATAAAAATAAAAGGAGTTTAGTTGTGAGGTAGCTCAGAAGTGTAAATGAACACATTAAAAATTCTGACATTTGAGATAATAATGGATTTGAAAGAGCCATTGCGACTACTCGTGTTGATGATTATGCAATCCTCCTTGATGACTATTGAAATTACAATAGCATATTGGAGAGCATCATAATGGAAGCAGTGAAACAACAGATCTTTAATGTCTTTATGGTTTTCCCTGTTACTTTCTCTCTTTGTCTCTACAGTACACTATTTGTAATTTTAGTTGGCAAAACAACGAGGCAAGAAAAATAAGTTATTAGCACAATGAAGCTTGTATTTAAAATAAAATATATTTGCTAGAGCACATTTTCCTCATCCCTCATTGGTTACAGCACATGTATTTTTCCCATAGCCTTGAGTGTATTTTTACCATATCAACCAAAACAACAAACTATATACTAATGTGATTATGATCCCTTTGCTTTTCACTGTGTTCTTAGTCTCCAGTTGCCTTTTTCATTTGGGATAATTTGCTCTAATTAAATAAAATTTATTTACAAATAGAAAGATTTGAATCTTGCGGTTATATTAATAATGTTTTGGTAAGAAAAAGATGGTGTTGACACATTTACATATGATTTTTTCCTTTCACTTGTCCAGTTGTGCACTACATTAATGCATTATCTTGAAGAAAATCATAGTTATTCATAAAATAAGAAAGCAGTTACTAAGAAGAAAAACAGTAAGCATGTCATTATATGCTAACCAAACATTTATGATTCAGTGTATTACTCTAAATACATAGATAACTAATGAATCTCTGTTCAAAGGGATTAAGTTACAGGAGATATTATATATAGGTAATTAACACATATTACACTTTATCTTTGGGTCCCAGCTTTCTCTGCCTTATGCATCATTGAATTTACAGCAGCTGCAGTTACCAGCACTGGATCTATGTAAAATTGTTCTTATCCACAGTCAGCTATTGCTGAGGGAAAAGTTCACAGGTTCTGAAATGAACCCAATAAAAAATTGGCAACCAACAGATCCTGGAATAGAAAGATTCATTGTCTCTACTTACAGGCACATCAATGAATCAAGCAGGATGGGAGAGGTGTTATTTGACAGTGCTAAAAGTGAGAAGGAAAATGATGGGAATGAGCATAATCACAATGCATTACATATGTATATGAGAGTTTCAAAAAAACAAATTAGTAAGAATTTTTTTTTCAAAAATGTCAAAAGTGTAACATGTGGAAGGAGTAGAATGAATACTAATGAAAAGCAAGGGCTACAAGATCCATTAGGTACCTTACTCCTTATCCACTATGCTCATATACCTGATGGAAACAATTTAACATAAGGAAGATATATTTGGGCTCATAGTTTAGCAAGGTTACAACCCATGATACCAGAGAAAGCATGGTAGAAGGTGGGAGAAACATTAGACAATGTGTATCCACATTATATGGTGCCAGGAAAATTCGAACTTCTGTCATTAGAGCTATTGTATAATCCACAAAGAATGAACATAATTACCTATTGCCACTAGCTTTGTTTTACCTCCGAGAGGTTCCACTCCTCCCAGAATAGCTATCAGTTGAGGAACATGAATTCACACCTTGAGATTCTGTCTGACATTTCAGATGGAACTTGACTTCTTAAAACAGCATTAATGTAATCAATTTACTTTCTGACCATAAAAGATATGTTATAATTTGCCTCCATCAAACAATTTTAGACAATTTATTAATAGACATTAACAAAAAAGCCCCATCCTGTGCAGGTGTTATATTTTTGTTCAGTCTTGTTATTTCACCCAGAGACTATGTGAGCTGATCCTTGAGTGCTATGAACTGCAGTCAGACTATGCTCAATCAGTTGTCTTCCCAGTTTATCCAAATCCTTCTCCTTTATCCCTCACAAATCGTTTCAAAAACCTGTCCAATAATAAGATATTTCCACATTTGCAATCATGCATCCTATGTCAGTGTCATCTTCTTGCTAATCTAAAAGCAAAATACATTTTACACTAACATATTATAATCTATTTTGAGAAGAGTATACTTATATTTTATCATATATTTTTTCTCCAAATAATTGTTAGATATAATTCTCATCTATGATAGTTCCATTTTTTTTTTGTTATCTGAAATGTAAGTATCCTTAGTCCCAAAGAAAATCTCTTTCAAATGTCCTCATTTTCTAGGATTGATTTAATTTTATATGTATAAGTGCTCCACCTGTGGGTAAGCATATACAATAAGTGTGCGTGGTCCTCATGGAGGTCAGAGGAAGGAATAGAATGCCCTAAAACAACAGTTGTGAGCCACCATGTAGGTGCTACAAGTCAAACCCACATCCTCTGGAACAGCTATGATTTCTCTTCTGAGCTATTTCTATAGTCCCTCTTCTAGAGTTTTTACCATTTCAAGTTTTAAATATAAATCTCCCCTGAGCTGTTTTATTTATTATAGACATTTATATATTTTGTGGTTTTGTCTCTTGATGATCAGCTTTCCTAAATCTATTCATGGGAAGTCTGATTTTTTTCTTCTACTTTGCCCTCTTGGATTTCTGATGAAATCAATTAATGGTATATACTCAGATGCATTTCTAGGCCATCTATGCTATACCACTTACTCACACATCTCCCAAGGACACATCTGCCACACCTGCAGGTCCTAAGTCCCATATATATTAAAACATTCATCATAGTGTTGTGAATCTCCCAATAACATGTTTTAGTATATAAACAGAATATTTAGAATATAGTTGCCGAAAAATTGATGAGCAATTTATTTGAACAATCAATGTTTAGGCCTTTCTAGATAGAAAGTGAATGAATTCTAGGTTTAGGAACATAAAGCAAAGAATACAACATAAAAAGGTACTTAATTGAATATGAATGCTTTGAAAATTCTGGAATAAATGTTGATAGAATATACATAAATTCTAATTATTACTTCAAATAAGACCAGACATATAACTAGAAAGGTAGTTATGTGTAATTGTTTTTTATTAAATTTCTAGGCAGACTATGCTTGAAATGAATAGCTCCAAGAACAAATTTATACAAAATAACTGTATTTTTTGTTTGAAGTCACTGGTCAGTTAATATGTTTGATGACAAGTTTTGCCTTTTGAAAATTAGACATAATTTAGAGAAATGAAGCATTAAATGACTACAAAAATATCTGACAAATATATTACTAAAATTAAAATATATGACAACTCTCTAGCAAAAAAATCCAACTATCATTCACCTTGCCAGCTATATTAGTAAATATACTTCTTCAACAGTATTAATCTTGGTGAAATGACAGTTCATAGTTGACAGTGCATTTTCCATTTTCCAAGTGCTTTAGAGAAAATGAATCCATCCAGTATGAGTTACTACGGTTAAATAGTTTTGTGTTTATTTGAGGAACAGAATTAACAGAATTTTGTTTCTAACAGGAAAGATATTTTGTGGGAAAACTGGGTGGAAATAGGCTGAAACAATCACAAAATATCTGCATGACAGATGATGCATGAAGCTTGTGGCTCAACTGAACTTGGCAAGTCTAACTTTGAAACTGCCCTTTAGTAAGTTAATATTTTACTTTTGAAATATGTTTATTACATTCTGATAATATTTTCCAACAAATTACATGTAATACATATTTACTCTTCCTCATTAATAGGCCTAGAGCCAGATCTTTTAAAATTATTATTACTTAATTATTTTTCATTAAACAGAATCTTTTATTATCCCCTTAAATGCTAAATATGCTGTTGCTTAGGATGTGGTGGATTTATTCCACTTAATAGATCATGCCTATGTCATCAAAACTTGTGTCATGGTATTAATCGCAATGTCAATATTTGAGGGTTGAATACATAAAAAAAATAAAGATTCCTTCACTGGAGGTATTAAAAAATATACAATGAGTATTTTGTAAAACTGTGGCAAAGTGTGGAGCAAAGACTGAAGGAAAGGCCATCCAGAGACTGCCCCACATGGAGATCCATCCCACATACAATCATCAAATCCAGACACTAATGTAAATACCAAGAAGTGCTTGCTGACAGAAACCTGATATAGCTGTCTCCTGATAGGCTCTGCCAATACAGAGGGGGATGCTCCCAACTAACCATTGAACTGATTGTGAGTTCCCTAATGGAGGAGTTAGAAAAAAGACTGAAGGAACTGACGGGGTCTGCAACCACATAGGAAGAACAACTATATCAAATAACCAGAGCTTCAAGGGTCTAAACCACCAACCAAAGAGCACACATGGAGGGACCCATGGCTCCAGCTGCATATGTAGCAGATGATGATCTTGAGGGATAGGAGTGGGAGGACATGCCCTTAGTCTTGTGAAGGCCCAATGCCACAACATAGGGAAATTTGAGGTAGTGGAAGGTAAGAGTGGGTGGGTTGGTGGAGGCATATCCTCATAGAAGCAGGGGGAGGGAGGATGGGAGAGGGAATTTCTGAGGAGGGGAAATTGGTAAAGAAGATAACATTTGAAATGTAAATAAGTAAAATATCTAATAAAAATACACAAATATAGCAGATGGGACTAGGATATGGCATGGGTACAAACAGAGTCAGGAGATATACAAATTTGTCATTCCAAACTCTTTTTGAGTACTAAAATTATGAAAATAAGTAGACATACCTGCAAATATAAAATTTGATAAACAACTTCATTGGATGTGAAAACAACTGGCAATTGATTCTGAGTTTATCCATGAAGATATCTCAAAAAGTTACTAAAGAAAAAGACACCCAAATAGAAATCACTAAGCTTACAAAAATGTTCACTTAGTTGGCTTGATTGATTAGTTGAAGATTGTGCCAAAAGATATCCCCTTAGTGAGAGGAAGAACAGTATGACATTCATTTCTTAGGAAGAGCTGAGGATCTGGGAGATGGTGAAAGGAAACTATAAGCAAAAATTATTTAAGAAATAATTTCTAAAGAAATCTATTTAAAATTGTTACCCCCATTCCTCACCCCACACTAATGCATATTTCTCTTCATTCTCATGGCCCTCTGGGCTTCTCTACTGTCTCCCGCATACTGGAACTTGACCCTCATTTTCCTCACACTTCCCTCTTTCACCTATGTCTCTCCCTCTCTCTGTCTCTTATAATTATTTTGTTCCCCCTTCTATGTGGGATTGAAACATTCACACTTGGGCCTTCCTTTTAAGCTTCATATGGTCTGTGAGTTGTAGCATCTATATTCTGAACTTTTTAGCTAATATGCTCATATCAGTGAGTACGTACCATCTGGGTTATCTCACCCAGGATATTTTTATAGTTCCATCTATTTACCAGCAAAATTCATGATATCCTCCTTTTTCATAACTGAGTAGTATTCCATTTTGTAAATAAACCACATTTTCTGTATCTATTCTTCTGTTGAGGGACATCTGGTTTGTTTCCACCTTCTGACTATTATAAATAAGGCTGCTATGAACATAGTGGAGCAGCTGTCCTTGTGGCATGGTAGGGCATCTTTTGGTTATATGCCCAAGAGTAGTATAGCTAGGTCTTCAGGTAGAGCTATTCCCAATTTTCTGAGGAACCTCCAGATTGATTTCCAGAATGGTTGTACCAGTTTGCAATCTCACCAGCAATGAAGGAGTGCTCCTCTTTCTCCACATCCTTGCCAGCATCTGCTGTCCCAGACACCAGGGAGGTGGGAGGCTCCCAGAACTCAATGGAAATGACCTCAGATCAACTGTGAGGAGATGGAACCTGATGAGACCACCTCCAGTAGATAGATATGGACCTCAGTTAAGGGATGGGGCCATCTACCCATGTAAAAAATATTTGACCCAGAATTTCTCCTGTCTAAAGGAAATGCAAGGCAAAAATTGATCTGATACTGAAGGAAAGACCATTTAGAGACTCAGAGACTGTCCTACCTTAAACATACACAGATACCAAACCCTGATGCCAAGATTTTACACACACACACATCAATAGCTATCCTGTGAGAGGCTCTATGAGCACCTGACTATGACAGATGCAGATACTTATAGCCAACCATTGGAATGAGCATGGGGACCATAATAGATGGGAAAGGCTGAAGGAGCTAAAGGGGATTGCAATACCATAGGAAGAAACACAGTGTCAGTTAATCAGACTCTTCAGAGCTTCCAGGGACAAAGTTACAGACTAAAGAAAATACATGGGCACCTACTACATATGTAGCAGAGGACTTCCTTGTCTAGCCTCAGTAGGAGGGGATGTGCTTGGTCCTGTGGAGAATTGATGCCCCAGAGAAGGGGGATGCTAAAGGCATGAGGTAGGAGTAGGTGGGTGTATGAGGATCCTCTTAGAGGCAAAGGGGAGGGAGGATGATGGGGTGAGTACTTGTGGAGGGGAGGCATTGAAGGGGAACAGTTTTGAAATGCAATGAAATAAAATAATTAATAAAAATGAAATCAATTTCCTTTAAAAAATACCTCCTACAGCTGATAAACAACTTCAGCAAAGTGGCTGGTTATAAAATCAACTCAAGCAAATCAGTTGCCTTCCTATACTCAAAGGATAAGCAGGCTGAGAAAGAAGTTAGGGAAATGAGACCCTTCAAAATAGCCACAAACAATATAAAGTATCTTGGTGTGACTCTATCCAAACAAGTGAAAGATCTATATGACAAGAACTTCAGGTCTCTGAAGAAGGAAATCGAGGAAGACCTCAAAAAATGGAAAAATCTGCCATGCTCGTGGATCGACGGGATTAACATAGTTAAAATGGCCATCTTGCCAAAAGCGATCTACAGATTCAATGCAATCCCCATCAAAATCCCAACTCAGTTCTTCACAGAGTTAGAAAAAGCAATTCTCAAATTCATCTGGAATAACAAAAAAACCAGGATAGCTAAAACTATTCTCAACAACAAAAGAAATTCTGGGGGAACCAGTATCCCTGACTTCAAGCAATACTCCAGAGCAATAGTGTTAAAAAACTGCATGGTATTGGTACAGTGACAGGCAGGAGGATCAATGGAATAGAACTGAATATCCAGAAATGAATCCACACACCTATGGTCACTTGATCTTCGACAAAGGAGCCAAAAACATCCAGTGGAAGATAGCCTTTTCAACAAATGGTGCTGGATCAATTGGAGGTCAGCATGCAGAAGAATGCGAATTGATCCATTCTTATCTCCATGTACTAAACTTCACTCCAAGTGGATCAAGGACCTCCATATAAAGCCAGACACACTAAAACTAATAGAAAAGAAACTGGGGAAGACCCTTGAGGACATGGGCACAGGGGAAAAGTTCCTGAACAGATCACCAATAGCTTATGCTCTAAGATCAAGAATTGACAAATGGGACCTCATAAAATTACAAAGTTTCTGTAAGGCAAAGGAACTTTTTTTTTCCTATTATGTGGCTGTATTTTTTTTATTCGATATATTTTTTATTTACATTTCAAATGATTTCCCCTTTTCTAGCCCCCAGTCCCTGAAAGTCCCACAAGCCCCCTTCTCTCCCCCTGTCCTCCCACCCACCCCTTCCCACTTCCCCGTTCTGGTTTTGCCCTACACTGCTTCACTGAGTCTTTCCAGAACCAGGGGCCACTCCTCCATTCTTCTTGTACCTCATTTGATGTGTGGATTATGTTTTGGGTATTCCAGTTTTACAGGTTAATATCCACTTATTAGTGAGTGCATACCATGATTCAGCTGTTGAGTCTGGGTTACCTCACTTAGTATGATGTTCTCTAGCTCCATCCATTTGCCTAAGAATTTCATGAATTCATTGTTTCTAATGGCTGAATAGTACTCCATTGTGTAGATATACCACATTTTTTTGCATCCACTCTTCTGTTGAGGGATACCTGGGTTCTTTCCAGCTTCCGGCAATTATAAATGGGGATGCTATGAACATAGTGGAGCATGTATCCTTATTACATGCTGGGGAATCCTCTGGGTATATGCCCAGGAGTGGTATAGCAGGATCTTCTGGAAGTGAGGTGCCCAGTTTTCTGAGGAACCACCAGACTGATTTCCAGAGTGGTTGTACCAATTTGCAACCCCACCAGCAGTGGAGGAGTGTTCCTCTTTCTCCACATCCTCACCAACACCTGCTGTCTCCTGACTTTTTAATCTTAGCCATTCTGACTGTGTAAGGTGAAATCTCAGGGTTGTTTTGATTTGCATTTCCCTAATGACTAATGAAGTTGAGCATTTTTTTAAGAAGCTTCTCTGCCATCCGAAGTTCTTCAGGTGAGAATTCTTTGTTTTACTCTGCACCCCATTTTTTAATAGGGTGCAAAGGACACTGTTAAAAGGACAAAACGGCAACCATCAAATTGGGAAAGGATATTCACCAACCCCACATCTGGTAGAGGGATAATATTCAATATATACAAAGAACTCAAGAAGTTAGACCCCAGGGAACCAAATAACCCTATTAAAAAATGGGGTACAGATCTAAACAAAGAATTTTCACCTGAAGAAATTCGGATGGCTGAGAGGCACCTTAAGAAATGCTCAACATCATTAGTCATTAGGGAAATGCAGATCAAAACAACCCTGAGATTTCACCTTACACCAGTCAGAATGGCCAAGGTCAAAAACTCAGGAGACAGCAGGTGTTGGCGAGGATGTGGAGAAAGAGGAACATTCCTCCACTGCTGGTGGGGCTGTAAGATGGTACAAACACTTTGGAAATCAGTCTGGTGGTTCCTCAGAAAACTGGACATGAGACTTCCGGAGGACCCTGCTATACCTCTCCTGGCCATATACCCAAAGGATTCCCCGGCATGCAATAAAGACACATGCTCCATTATGTTCATAGCAGCCTTATTTATATTAGCCAGAAGCTGGAAAGAACCCAGATGTCCCTCAAAGGAGGAATGGATACAGAAAATGTGGTATATTTACACAATACTACTCAGCAATTAGAAACAATGAATTCACAAAATGTTTAGGCAAATGGTTTGATCTGGAAAATATCATCCTAAGTGAGGTAACCCAATCACAAAAGAATACACATGGAATGCAATCTCTGATAAGTGGATATTAATTAGCCCAGAAGCCATGAATACCCAAGGCACAAATTGCATAACAAATGACACCCATGAAGAAGTATGGAGAGGGTCCTGATCCTGGAAAGGATTGATCTAGCACTGGAAGGGAATATAAGGACAGAGAAAAAGGAGGGAGGTGATTGGAGAAGGGATGGAGAGAAGAAGGTTTATGGGACATAAGGGGAGGGGGGATCCGGGAAAGGGGAAATCATTTGGAATGTAAACAAAGAATATAGAAAATAAAATATTACAAAAAAAGAAAAAAATACCTCCTTAATCATTTTTATGTAAAGATGCATAATAACTAGATGAAACTTCTACCCAATTTCAAGTTTGTTATTATATTTATTGCTGTTGCATTATTAATTTTTGTTCTTTAATTTTTTAATAGATATATTCTTTATTTACATTTCAAATGGTTTCCCCTTTCCTGGTCCCCCCACCCGAAAATCCCATAAGCCATCTCCCCTCTCCTTCTTCCCCAATCAACCCCTTCCTGCTCCCCTGACGTGGTATTCCCCTACAATGCTGCATCAAGGATTTTCAGGACTGGGGGGGGGGGGGGCGCGCCTCTCCTCCCTTTGATGTCCAACAAGGCCATCCTCTGCTGTCTATGTGTCTGGAGCCATGGGTAACTCCATGTGTACTATCTTGTTGATGGTTTTGTCTCTGGGAGCTTTGGAAGTACTAGGTAGCTCATATCATTGTTCCTTCTATGGCACTGCAAATCCCTTCAGCTCCTTGGGTCCTTTCTCTAACTCCCCCATTGGGGACATTGTGCTCAGTTGAATGGCTGGCTTAGATTGCCCTCATCTGTATTCGTCATGCACTAGCAGAGCTTCCCAGGTGACAGCTATATCCGGCTCCAGTCAGCAAATACTTATAGGCATGTATAATAGTGTCTCTGTTTTGTAACTGCATATAGGATGTATCACTAGGTATCTGGATGGTCTTTCCCTCAGACTCTACTCCAAGCTCTGTCTCTCTCTCTCCTTCTGTGGGTAATTTGTTCCCCCTTCTAAGAAGGAAGAGAGTATCCATACTTTCTTCTTCCTTCTTGGGCATAATTTGATATGTGAAATGTGTGTTGGGTATTCCAAGCTTCTGGGCTAATATCCACTTATCAGTGAGTACATACCATGGGTGTTCTTTTGTGATTGGGTTATCTCACTCAGGACGATATTTTCCAGTTCCAACCATTTGCCTGAGAATTTCATGAATTCATTGTTTTTAAAAGCTGAGTAGAAGTCCATAGTGTAAATATACCACATTTTCTGTATCCATTCCTCCATTGAGGGACATCTGAATTCTTTCCAGCTTCTGGCTATTATAAATAGGGCTGCTTCAGGTGCTGTTGTATTTTAATTCTTTTAAGTTTATAATATCTATAAAGCATTCGGTATACGTACTGAAATTTTTTTCAGCCATGTTTCTGGCTGCATTTAACTGTTTTGTATTTTTATCATTAAAATATTTTTATTATTAATAATTATTCATTTGTTTATTTACATACAAAATTCTGTCCCCTCCTGGTGCCCCTTCACAGAGTTCTTCCCCCATCCCACTTCCTTTTCACATTTGAGATGTTCGCCTTACAGTTATCTTCCACCCCAGGGCAGCAAGTCTCTACAGGATTTGGTGCATTCTCTTCTACTGAGGCCAGGCCTTTAGGGACTAGGATTGGCCCATTTATGTAGACTGGCTGGTCGTTCTGCCTTTGGGAGCTTCCTGGGGTTCAGGTTAATTAAGACTGCTGGTCTTCCTATGGGGTCACCTTCCCCTGCAGTTTCTTCAATCCTTCCCTTAACTCCTCCATTGGGGTCCCAGACCTCAGTCCAATGGTTGAGTGTAAGTATCTGCATTTGGCTCAGTCAACTGTTGGTAGAGCTTCTGAGAGGATAACCATGCTAGGCTCCTGTCTGCAAGCACAATAAGGCCTGAGTTGGGGTTTGGCGCCAGCCCATGGAATGGATTCCCTAGTTGGGCTGGTCAATGATTGGAAATTCCTCCAGACTTTGCTCCATTTTTGTCTCTGCATTTCTTTTAGACAAGAGGAATTTGGGGTCAAAAATTGTGTAGGTAGTTTGGTATTCACATGCCTCCATTGAGTGTTCAGTCTGGCTACTGGAACTGGTCTTTTCAGGTTCTATAGTCCCAATTTTGGGCTTTATAGCTAAGGTCACATGCATTGACTTCTATGGGTCTCCTTCATCACAAATCTCTGGGACTTCTTAGAAAATGCCCCCATCTCACCCTCAAAAGCTTCATATTCCCCTTCATTCTCCTAGCCCCCTGGGAGTCACTCCTGTATCTCCTTATACCTGATCCTGCCCCCTTATTACCTTCTGTCCTGCCACCTAGGTCCCTTACTTCCATTGTTTGTCATGACTATTTTGTTCCCCCTTCTATGTATGATTTAACCATCCTCACTCAGACCTTTCTTCATATTTAACTTCTTAAGGGATGTGGGGGTCTATCAAGGCTATTCTGTACTTTTTCACTAATATCCACTTATCAGTGAGTACATACCATTCATGTTCTTTTGGGTCTGGGTTATATTACTCAGGATGATATTTTCTAATTCCCTCCATTTACTTGAAAAAATCATAATGTCCTCATTTTAAATAACTGAAAAGTATTCCACTGTGCAAATGAACCATGTTTTCTATATCCATTCTTCAGGTGGAGGACATGCAGGTTGTTTCCAGCTTCTGGCTATTACAAATGATGCTGTTATTAACATAGCGGAGAATGTGTCCTTGTGGTATGGTAGAGTATCTTTTCGATATATGCCCAGGAGTGGAATAGCTGGATTTTTAGGTCAAATGTGTGTGTGTGTGTGTGTGTGTGTGTGTGTGTGTGTGTGTGTAATAGCTATATTATAAAGATGTTGAATTGGGATTTTTATTGTAGAACAATAACAAGAATAATCCTAATCCTATCAATTGCTTTTTTCTTCACTTCCTGAAGCTATAGGGAACACTTAATTCTGTGCATATTAGCCTAGTAAATTCTTTCTTAGTCCCAATTATCAGACTTATATCAACAGAATCTCCTAGGACTGGAAAATAACATAAGCAGGAGAAATTTTTTATAACATAAATATAGGCTCTGTTAGACTGGTTTGTTGCCATAAAAATAAATTATGAGCTTATCAGTGAGTGCATACAATGTGATTGGGTTACCTTGCTCAGGATGACACTTCTTAAATCCATCCATTTGCCTAAGAATTTCATTAATTCATTGTATTTAATAGCTGAATAGTACTCCATTGTTTATGTATGCCACAGTTTCTATATCTATTCCTTTGTTGAGGGCCATCTGGGTTCTTTCCAGCTTCTGGCTCATATAAATCAGGCTTCTATGAACACAGTGGAGCATGTGTCCATATTACATGCTGGGGAATACTCTAGGTATATGCCCAGGGGTGATATAGCAGGGTCCTGAGGTAGTACTATGTCTAATTTTCAGAGGAACCACCAAAGTGATTTCCAGAGTGATTGTACCACCTTGCAATCCCACCAACAATGGAGAAGTGTTCCTCTTCCCCCACATCCTCTCCATCATCTGCTGTCCCCTGAGTTTTTCATCTTAGCCATTCTGACAGGTGTAAGATGGAATCTCAGGGTTGTTTTGATTTGTGTTTCCCTGAAAACTGAGGATGCTGAACATTTCTTTGCATGCTTTAGAACCATTTCAGTTTCCTCAGTTGAGAATTCCCTTTTTAGTTCTGTACCTCATTTTTAATAGGCTTATTTGACTCTCTGGAGTCTAACTTCTTGAGTTCTTTGGGATGTTAGCCCAAAATCTCAAAAGAAACAAGTTACAATTTACAGACAACAGGAAGTTCAAGAAGGAGGACTGAAGTAGGGGTGCTTTGGTTTCTCTGAGAAAGGGAGCAAAATACAGGAACAATAAAGGAGAACAAAGTGTGGAGCAGAGACTCAAGAAAAGGTTACCCAGAGACTGCCCTACCTGGGGATTCATCCTATAAACAGTACCCAAACCCCAACACTATTATAAATGGCATGAAGTACATATCAAATGGAGAATGTCATGGTTGTCTCTGGAGGGGCTCTCCCAGATCCTTAGACATACAGAGTCAGATGCTAGCAACGAACCATTGGGCTAGGTGTGGGGTCCCCACTGGAGGAGTTGGAGGGTGGTCCACAAGAGCTGAAGGGGTTTACAGCCCCATGGGGAGAACAAGGATGTTGGCCAGTCAAACACCCCAGGACTCCCAGGGACTGAACCATCATCCAGGGGGTACACATGGTTCCAGCCAAAAATTCAGAGGAATGACTTGTTGGGCATCAGTAGGAGGAGTGGTCCTTAGTCTTGTGAAGGCTCAATAGATCCCCCCAAAAAGGGAAATGGATGGGGGTGGGGAGGTGGGAGTGGGTTGTATAGAAGGGCATATACTTGGAAGCCGGGGTTGGGAGGAGGAGTTGGGGGATTTGGGGGAGAGGGGAATTGGGAAAGGTTTTAGCATTTGAAATGTAAATGAAGATTATATTCAATTAAAAAAAGAAATCCTAAACAAAAGAAATTATGATTTATAGATTAAGAATAATTTTGGTTTATCTCTAATCCTACTTGATTTTTGTTTGTTTCTTTGCTTGTTTTTTCGAGACAGGGTTTCTCTGTGTAGCCCTGGCTGTCCCAGAACTCACTCTGTAGAACAGGCTAGCCTCCAACTCAGAAATCTGCCTGCATCTGCCTCCCAAGTGCTGGGATTAAAGGTGTGTGCCACCACCGCCCAGCTCCTATTTTACTTATTTTTGTTTTGTTTTGTTTTTATTCGATATATTTTTTATTTACATTTCAAATGATTTCCCCTTTTCTAGAACCCCACTCCCCGAAAGTCTCATCAGCCCCCTCCCCTCACCCTGTTTTCCCACCCAACCCTTCCCACTTCCCTGTTCTGGTTTTGCCCTATACTGCTTCACTGAGTCTTTCCAGAATAAGGGGCCACTCCTCTGTTCTCCTTGTACCTCATTTGATGTGTGGATTATGTTTTGGGTATTCCAGGTTTCTAGGTTAATATCCACTTATTAGTTAGTGCATACCATGATTCATCTTTTGAGTCTGGATTACCTCACTTAGTATGATGTTCTCTAGCTCCATCCATTTGCCTAAGAATTTAATGAATTCATTGTTTCTAATGACTGAATAGTACTCCATTGTGTATATATACCACATTTTTTGCATCCACTCTCTGTTGAGGGATACCTAGGTTCTTTCCAGCTTCTGGCAATTATAAATAGGGCTGCTATGAACATAGTGGAACATGTATCCTTATTACATGCTGGGGAATCCTCTGGGTATATGCCCAGGAGTGGTATAGCAGGATGTTCTGGAAGTGAGGTGCCCAGTTTCCTGAGGAAAGGACAGACTGATTTCCAGAGTGGTTGGACCAATTTGCAACCCCACCAACAGTGGAGGAGTGTTCCTCTTTCTCCACATCCTCATCAACATCTGCTGTCTCCTGAATTTTTAAACTTAGCCATTCTGACTGGTGTAAGGTGAAATCTCAGGGTTGTTTTGATTTGCATTTCCCTAATGACTAATGAAGTTGAGCATTTTTTAAGAGGCTTCTCCACCATCCAAAGTTCTTCAGGTGAAAATTCTTTGTTTAACTCTGTACCCCATTTTTTAATAGGGGTATTTGGTTTTCTGGAGTGTTGGATATTAGCCCTCTATCTGATGTAGGGTTGGTGAAGATCTTTTCCCAATTTGTTGGTTGCCGAATTGTCCTTTTGATGGTGTCCTTTGCCTTACAGAAACTTTGTAATTTTATGAGGTCCCATTTGTCAATTCTTGATCTTAGAGCATAAGCTATTGGTGATCTGTTCAGAAACTTTCCCCCTGTACCCATGCAATGACACAAATTCAGTCAAATTTGAATTAAGAGTGAATCTCTTACAGAAGATAAAATATATTGTATAAATTTCTGAGAATTCTGTTAAGTATGAAAGCATTCATAGATGTGATAGTAGCATTTATTTTGTGTCACCATCTGAAAATAAATTATCAATATATACAGGTATAAATTATGCATTTTCATTGTCATTTGTGACAGCCTCTTAGCATTCAGTTAGGTGTTTCCTGTTATTATCAACTTTCAGTGATGAGTCCATAAGAAAGAAAAACAAAGTACAGTGGAAGAAAACGGAAAAGCTTAAGGTTTATCTTCAGTTAAATAAGAATTTCATATTCTATTGTTGAATATGAAACCTGCTGCCAGTGCTTTTGCATTTTTGATTGTCATTTAGTATGGAATGGAACCTGGCGGAGGCAGTTGCCAAATGCTTGTTCATGAAATTGTACGTTATTGTCAAAGAAAGCCACCACCTGTGCTGCCTTCCTGTAGGTATAATTATCTCAGAATGTTCCATGGCAAGATTAAGCAGAATTTGTGTTACATAGCAATCAACGAAAATTTCCAAGTTATACAGACTCTGAAAAGTGGTAAAAGTGAAAGTAAATTTATTTCCCATTATAGCATTAAGAAAAATTTAATTTAATTTATTTTCCTGAGTATGTCTCTAGGACATTGTCTACTAGGGTAAGAAATTTTATGGCAATAGTCTCTAAAATATTCAGTGATTAAAAATTATATGAATGTTAGTTACCAAAAGTATATTAGTGCTGCACAAGAATATAATAATATTTTATTTTCAGAAACCACTACCAGTTTTCTTCATGAGAATGCAACTTGAACTGACAGAGCAATGTCTATTTGTAAACCAAATATATGAATCAAAAAATGTTTCTTGTTATTAACTCAGTGGAGTTTCTGATATACAATGGTTACCTTAAATATGTATACAACAAGTAATGCAGGTGCTATTTATTAGTGGTAATAATATCAGTACACTCTCATTTGTATCATAATGCAAGGTCTAGTTGGAAAGAACCATTATATTTCAATATTCAAACTAATCCTAGTTCAAGGTTTAAATCTGAATTGTAGAGTTAACAGTTTCCTCTATATTGAATAGGATCCTGTAGTCCTCTGTCCACCGTAATGACATGAGATTTCATTAAGAGAAGAATATTCATTGAAATATGTTTAGTAACAAAGTGACATAAGTCCCATTTTAGAAGGATTTTTGTTGTTTTTCTTTGCATTTCTGATAATCTCAATAAACATCTGTGCCTCTAGCATGTGATAAAAATTGCATGGGTGTCATGTAAAAGTCACGAAACATTAATAATGAATTAAGAATGGGAGCTTAGTTATTTATAGTAATTTTATCCATGATGTGCATCACATTTTTGGTGAATATAGCCAAATCTGAAGAAGTAGGTTCCAACAGATGATGTGCTGGCAAGTAAATGAAAATAATCAAAGAATGAATCTTGCCGGGCTGTGGTGGCACACGTCTTTCATCCAAGCACTTGGGATGCAGAGGCAGGTGGATTTCTGAGTTCGAGCCTAGCCTGGTCTACAGAGTGAGTTCCAGAACAGCCAGGGCTACACAGAGAAACCCTGTCTCAAAAAAACAAAACAAAACAAACAAAAAAAACAACAAAAAAACCAAAACAAATAAACAAAAACAAAGAATGAAAAAGAATGAATATTTTTTCAATGTCTTTTTATAGGCCTCCATCAGAAGGTGTGGTCCACATTTAAGCTTAGTATCACCATGCCTGGATCTGGAAATTGCTTTGGCCTAGTCTGATCTTGAACGCATAGATCTACTTGCCTTAGTCTCCTAGGATTAAAGGCATATACTATCTTGTCTGGGCCTCAGCTTTTCATGGTCTTAATATTTCCATGTCAGAATACTGTATTTTCTAGCCACAAGATCTGGCTCACTGGTGAGCCCTCCATTTCTGGATTCTAGTTCATTCCAGATATAGTCAAGTTGACAACCAGGAATAGCCATCACAGTATCTAATTATCATAAGGACAGAAAGCTAGATCTGGCCTTGTGTGCTAAGTCAGAGAGTTCTGCATAGGATAACTCTTCACAAAAGGTCAGGCATCTGTGTTCAGAGACACTCTTCAAGTCAGGTTAAGCAGAGAAAAGTCAGCCCTGCTGAGAAAGGGAGTTCTCCATTTTATGCCAAGCTCATAGAACTGTCTAGAAATGGTGGACTGCAAGCTTAATATCAGGGTTCTCCATCAGTAAGGAACATAGAGTGGGTAAAGGATTCAATATAGGGTACATGGTGTGTACCCTATATGTGTATGTGTCAGCAAAATTTTCAGAGGTTTCAGTTAAGTACCTATCTGGATCAAGCCATATTACTTCAGAGAAGAGTGTTCTGTCATAGGGAAAAGACAGAATAGCATAATTGATATATTTGTATAAATATAATTTTCAATGATCAAGGAATAAGTCAGTATGACTAAGGGAGAGACAAAAGAAGGACTAAGAGAGGAAGAAGATGGGTTATAAAAGTACTATGAAACATTCTCTATAATCTGCTGTTAAGAGGACTGAGTGTTTACTTGACTGATAAGGAAAGCTTTAGAGCAGCTTGAGCAGAGGAGTTGCATGATCTCACCAATGCCATAACCTTATATGCTGAGTAAGGAAACAAGTAACCTAGAAGTGGGGAAAGAAGATATTGCAGTACAAGTGTATCTGGTTACAATCACCAATGACAGACTAGGAGGATCTCTTTTGAAGTGAAAAAAGTTTGAAAGGTTTGAATTGTTACTCAAAATAAGAACTGGGGTCCAATAATTCTTGTTTATATGTTACTAGCTCTTCTCCAAAATATTTAGGAAAAACTTATTTCTTAAGTTTATGAATATATGGCATGCTAACTACCAAAATGAAAGAGTATCTCTACTAAAATTCACTATTCCCTACCAATTTCTTCTTAGCTAAGAGAAATATTTTCCTAATGGTAACTATCAGCTATTAGTTTGGGGAGCCAAAGTCCATCTTCAAAGTCCATCTTATCACATAGATGTCAAATATAATTGATAGTTTAATCTTACTCGGTGGCACAGGACTTTAATAAAAAACACTTGGGAGGCAAAGGCTGATGGATTTCTGTCAGTTCAAGCCCAACCTGGATTACCTAGTGAGTTCCAGGACAAGACTATATACAAATACTATATAATCTATAAAAATATGGACTATATTTCTGTTTTACAAACATGAAAAAATGATAATTGGTGTTTTATAAGAAAGCATTTTCTTAGTGTTACCTTATAAATTCTCACATAACATTAATTTACTTCATTAACATCTATTTTAACGGAAAATGAAGAAATTGATGTCGTTATTTTTCCAACTGTTTTTTGAGATTAAACAGTAAGTAATTGATATTGATATTTTTCCAACTATCTTTTGTTTTCAAAGGTTCTTTCTACAATACAATTTCCTAGTTGTGTATTTGCTTGCTAATAAACACCTAAGGCTTGTGTGTATTGGCAGGCAAGTCCATACCCTGGGGTGTGTTATTGCTTGTATAATTAGCCATCAATTATCACCAGTTACATTTGCACCTGTTCCATATGCAGATCCTTGGAATTTCAAGCTTGGCCAATTGGCATGTTATGAACTTTCTCCCATTTCTGAGAAAAGTGGTAAAATAGTCTTAGTTTTGAGGATACACTACTTAACCAGGATCTTCACCAAATCCATGTAAGAAGGAAGGGTTTTTTGTTTTTTGTTTGTTTGTTTGTTTGTTTTATTAAGGCACCTTAAAATCCAAAACAATAAGGTCATGAAATATTCAGTGATATGTTTTTAAATTTGAAATCTCCTGGGAAATAATTTCTTTTGGCAAATGATGATAGGAAGCTCAGGACAGTGAATGTGTTTTCTGAAGTCATTCACTACAATAGTGGCATAGTCTGTGACTGAGCAGGTGTTCCTAGCATGGATCTGCATTCTGGGATGTCTTTAAATTTCAGTTTCTCATGTTGGTTTATTCCAGGTTTTTTTCGAATTAAACATACCAAGCCATCTCCTTTTCTTTTCCACTTCAGTTTCAAAAAGTGATGATTTCAAAGACTTAGAACTCATCTTATCTCTTGTGACTGTTTTTGTTTGGCTGTAGTTACATTGAACTCATTGAGACATATTTATCTATAGCAATTATGTAATTTGCAAAATGGCTTCTTTTTGGAATGCTAATTGAAGGGTTTTTTTTAATATACATTTCACTTGTGTTAGTGTTTGGATATATATTTTAAGGATTCTTTCCAAATGAATGCTTAAATTTCATATATGACAAATATAATCATAACATTAAAAATGATCTTTATTGTCCAAAACTCAAACCACAACAAAATTTTAGCATAAACTCTAAAAATGTTAATAACAAATTATAATCTTACCTCCATGGTTTTACAGGTAACTGCCAGCAAACTTTCTGGCATCCACAGGGTTTTCCAGGGACGGCAACAAATAGAGGAGCAGCATTGGCAATTGGGGTCATGCTGCTAGCAGATGGGACCTGGTGACAGAGACAGGTGATTTATGGACTCAATACTACTGATGGAACAAAATTTAATTATCTGGGACTGGCAAGAAGGCTCAGCAAGAAACTTTGAACTCTTTTAATTCTTAAGTGTCCATGCATATATACAGACAGACAAATATACCTTTGTAATTAATTCTGTTGGCAGAAGTAGGCAATTAAGTAAAGGATTAATTGTTAGAGTTTCTGTACTGAATGGTTTTGTGTATCAACTAGACACTAACTGGAGTTATTACAGAGAAAGGATACTCCCTTGAGGAAATGCCTCCATGAGATTCAGCTATGTGGCATTTTCTTAATTAGTGATCAATGGTGGATATTACCCCAGAAGCTCTGAATTCCCAAGACAAAACTCACATATCAGATCATTCCCATGAAGAAGAAAGGAGAGGATCCTGGTCCTGGAAAGGCTTGATGCAGCATTGTAGGGAAGTACCAGGACCGAGAAGTGTGAGGGGGTTGATTGGGGAATGGGTGGAGGGAAGAGGGCTTATGGGACTTATGGGGAGGGGGGAACCAGGAAGGGGAAAATCATATGGAATGTAAACAAAGAATATAGAAAATTAAAAAAAAAGAAAAAATAAGTCAAACAAACAAACAAACAAAAAAAGAAAATTAGTGATCAATGGGGCAGGATAGTCCTGGTGTCTATAAGAAACCAAGCTGAGCAAGTCAGGGGAATCAAGCCAGTAAGCAGCACCCCATCCATTACCTCTGCATCAGCTCCTGCCTCTAAGTGTCTGCCCTGTGTGAATTTCTGTCCTGACTTCCTTTGGTGATGAACAGCAATGTGGAAGTATAATCTGAATAAATCCTGTCCTCCCAAACTTGCTTTGTGGTCATAAGGTTTTTGTGCAGAAATACAAACCCTAAATAATACAGTCTCCTTCTCTTTTGCTGGGGAGTCTCTCCCTGGTCAGGCAAGAGGCTTGGACTTTTTTTTTTTTTAAATATTTTTCTTTTCTATATTCTTTGTTTACATTCCACATGATTTCCCCTTTCGCTGATCTCCCCTCCCCATATGTCCCATAAACCTTCTTCTCTCCATTCATTCTCCAATCACCTCCCTCCTTATTCTCTGTCCTTATATTCCCCTCCAATGCTAGATCAATCCTTTCCAGGATCAGGACCCTCTCCATACTTCTTCATGGGAGTCCTTTGTTATGCAATTTCTGGGCTAATTAATATCCACTTATCAGAGATTTCATTCCATGTGTTTTCTTTTGTGATTAGGTTACCTCACTTAGGATGATATTTTCCAGATCAAACCATTTGCCTAAAAATTTTGTGAATTCATTGTTTCCAATTGCTGAGTAGTATTCCATTGTGTAAATATACCACATTTTCTGTATCCATTCCTCCTTTGAGGGACATCTGGGTTCTTTCCAGCTTCTGGCTATTATAAATAAGGCTGCTATGAACATAATGGAGCATGTGTCTTTATTGCATGCTGAGGAATCCTTTGGGTATATGCCCAGGAGTGGTAGAGCAGGGTCCTCCAGAAGTGTCATGTCCAGTTTTCTGAGGAACCGCCAGACTGATTTCCAAAGTGGTTGTACCATCTTAAAGCCCCACCAGCAGTGGAGGAGTGTTCCTCTTTCTCCACATCCTCGCCATCACCTGCTGTCTCCTGAGTTTTTGACCTTAGCCATTCTGACTGGTGTAAGGTGAAATCTCAGGGTTGTTTTGATTTGCATTTCCCTAATGACTAATGAGCACTTCTTAAGGTGAGGCTTGGACTTCGTAACTCTTTGTGAACAAGAGAGAAGATAAAGGAAAATAATTTAAATATTTTTACACAGGCACTATGCACAGACTCACATGGACTCACACATATACACATTCTGGTCAGGCCTTATCACTTGTCTCATCTACTCCACAAGTGTTCATGCATGCTTACACATATGTCTACAGATGTATAAAGAGACATATACATTTGGATGGATGTGGCAGATTATCTCCCAACCCTGGATGCCTCAAGCAACATATTATTTCATTTCTCTGGCATTTTTACAACAAAAGTTTTTAGAAATTACCTCATAGATAAAATATTACACAGAAAGGGAGTCACATCAAAATGTTGATATTGACGAGAGACTAGCCTCCATCTTGGTTCTCAGATGCCAGAGAGATCAGACAGACTGAGGTACGCAAATACAACCCGAGACCAACATCGAGTGCGTCTAAGCCGAAAGGGTGTTGGCCTCCACCCAGGCCCTGGGCTGTTCGAGGGGCCACCAGTGTGAAACCCGGCCAGGAGGTTGTTTGCCCAGGCTGCCATTTTGCCTACGGGAAGCCAGAGAGTCCTAGCAGGCAAAACCTGCTAACAGGCTAGCCCGAGGCTGACATAGCTGAGGTCTAAGACGGTCAGGCCCTGGACTGCTCCCAGGCCCTGGGCTGCTTGGAGGGCCATCTGTGTGCCAATCTGGCCAGGAGGTTGTTAGCCCAGCAGACTCTCCCAGCACTCTCAGGGAGTGCACGAACGCCGACATCCTGGCCACCTGACAAACCCAATTAATACTTGCAGCTGAGGGGAACTTTGCTCCAACATTGGCCTGCCAGGCTTTTGCCTAGACTCAGGGCCTGAGCAGTGAGGCTAGCCTTGTGTGTACCAACCCGGTTGGGAGTTCCGCTGGCCAGCAGAGTGATCAGCACACAGAAAATGTTCCTACAGCATACACCCTCAGCACTCCCTTAAGGAGCAAACGAACACCTTCTGGTTCATAGACACAATCTGGGGCAAAGCACACTAGGGTTGCAAGGGCACCCAAGAGGAGGACAGCACATCAGCAATCTGCAACAGGGGAAACCCTGCCATCCAGTGTTGCAGAAATAGCCCTAGAGCCTCTCAGGAGGCTGAAACACCAGCCAGAGACAAGACCAACTAGCTCCAGAGAACAAGATGGCAAAGGGCAAACGCAGGAATGCCACTAGCAGAAATCTAGGAAATATGACAGCATCTGAACCAAACTCTCCAACATCAGCAAGTCCTGGTTATGCCAACACACCAGAGAAACAAGATTTGGATTTAAAATCACTGTTCATGATGCTGCTAGAAGAACACAAAAAGGACATAAATGAATCTCTTAAAGAAATACAGGAGGATATGAATAAGCTAGAAACCCGTATGATGGAAACACAAAAATCACTTAAAGAAATGCAGGAGAATAAGGCCCAAGAGATAGAAGCCAATAAAGAAGAAAGGCAAAAAAAAAAAAAAAAAAAAAAAAAAAAAAAAAAAAAAAAAATTAAAGAAATGCAGGAGAACTTGTGTCAACAGGCAGACGTCATGAAAGAAGAAACATAAAAATCTCTTAAAGAATTACAGGAAAACACAAACCAAAAAATGATGGAACTGAGCAAAACCATCCTGGATCTAAAAACAGAAATAGAAACAACTAAGAAATCACCAAGCGAGACAACTTTGGAGATAGAAAACCTTGAGAAGAAATCAGGGGCCGTAGAAGCAAATATCAACAACAGAATACAAGAGATGGAAGAAAGAATCTCAGATGCTGAAGATACCATAGAAACCATTGACTCAACTGTCAAAGAAAATGCAAACTGCAAAAAGCTTGTATCCCAGAGCATCCAGGAAATCCAGGATAAAATGAGAAGACCAAACTTAAGGATTATAGGTATAGATGAGAGTGAAGATTTACAATAGAAAGGGCCAGCAAATATCTTCAACAAAATTATAGAAGTAAACTTTCCCAACTTAAAGAGAGATGCCCATGAATATACAAGAAGCCTACAGAACTCCAAGCAGACTGGATCTGAGCAGAAATACCTCCTGTCACAAAATAACCAAAACCCCAAATGCACTAAACAAAGAAAGAATATTAAAGGCAATAAGAGAAAAAGGCCAAGTAACATATAAAGGAAGACCTATCAGAATCATACCAGACTTCTCACCAGAGACTATGAAAGCTAGAAGATCCTGGGCAGATCTTATGCAGACTCTAAGAGAATACAAATGTCAGCCAAAACTACTATACCCAGCAAAACTCTCATTCACCATAGATGGAGAAACCAAGATATTCCATGACAAAACCAAATTTACACAATATCTTTCCACAAACCCAGCTCTGCAAAGAATAATAGGAGGAAAACTCCAATACATGGAGGGAAACTACACCCTGGAAAAAGCAAGATAGTTACCTTCCTTCATCAAATCCAAAAGAAGATAAACACTCAAATATAAAAAGAACATCAAAAATGACAGGAAGTAATAATCACTATTCCTTAATATCTCTTAACATCAATGGTCTCAATTCCCAATAAAAAAACATAGACTAACAGACTGGATAAGGAAACAGGACCCTACAATTTGCTGCATACAGGAGACACACCTCAGTGTCAAAGATAAAAACTACCTTAGAGTAAAAGGCTGGAAGACAATCTTACAAGCCAATGGTCACAGGAAACGAGCAGGAGTAGCCATTCTAATATCAGATAAAATTGACTTTCAACCTAAAGTCATCAAAAGAAACACAGAAGGACACTTCTTGCTTGTCAAAGGAAAAATCCACCAAGAAGAACTTTCAATTCTGAACATCTATGCGCCAAATGCAAGGGCACCCTCATTCTTAAAAGAAACTTTACTAAAGCTCAAAGCACACATTGCACCTAACACAATAATTGTGGGGGACTTCAACACTCCACTCTCCTCAATGGACCGATCAGGAAAACAGAAAGTAAACTGGGACACAGTAAAACTAATTGAAGCTTTGGACCAATTAGATTTGACTGATATTTATAGAACATTTCACCCTAAAGCAAAAGAATATACCTTTTTCTCACCACCTCATGGTACCTTCTCCAAAATCGACAATATAATTGGACACAAGGCAGACCTCAACAAATATAAGATGATCGAACTAATCCCATGCCTCCTATCAGGTCACTATGGTGTAAGGGTGGTTTTCAATAGCAACAAAAACAACAGAAAGCCCACATACACATGGAGGCTGAATAATACTCTACTCAATGACACCTTGGCCAAAGAAGAAATAAAGAAATCCGAGACTTTTCAGAATTTAATGAAAATGAAGGCACAACATACCCAAATCTTTGGGACACAATGAAAACAGTGCTAGGAGGAAAACTGATAGCCCTGAGTGCCTCCAAAAAATACACTAGCAGCTTAACGACACACATGAAAGTCCTGGAACAAAAAGAAGTCAATTCACCCAGAAGGAGTAGAAGACAGGAAATCATCAAACTCAGGGCTAAAATCAATCAATTGGAAACAAAGAGAACCGTACAAAGAATCAACGAATCCAGGAGCTGGTTCTTTGACAAAATCAACAAGATAGATAAACTCTTAGCCAGACTGACCAAAGGGCACAGAGAAAGTATCCAAATTAACAAACTTAGAAATGAAAAGGGGGATATAATAACAGAAACTGAGGAAATCAAAAAAATCATCAGATCCTACTACAAGAGCCTATACTCAACACAACTGGAGAATCTGGAGAAAATGGACAATTTCCTTGACAGATACCAAATACCAAAATTAAATTAGGACCAAATAGATCATCTAAACAGTCCCATAACCCCTAAAGAAATAGAAGGAGTCATAGAAAGTCTTCCAGCCAAAAGAAGCACAGGACCAGATGGTTTCAGTGCAGAATTCTATCAGACCTTCAAAGAAGACCTAACACCAATACTCTTCAAACTATTCCACAAAATAGAAACAGAAGGAACACTACCCAATTCCTTCTATGAAGCCACAATTACGCTGATACCAAAACAACACAAAGATCCAACAAAGAAAGAGAATTTCAGACCAATTTCCCTTATGAACATCGATGCAAAAATACTCAATAAAATTCTTTCCAACCAAATCGCAGAACACATCAAAATGATTATCCATGAGGATCAAGTAGGCTTTATTCCAGAGATGCAGGGTTGGTTCAATATAAGGAAATCCATCAATGCAATCCACTACATAAACAAATTCAAAGAAAAAAAAACACATGGTCATTTTATTGGATGCTGAAAAAGCATTTGACAACATTCAGCATCCTTTCATGCTTAAAGTCTTGGAAAGAATAGGAATTCAAGGCCCATAGCTAAACATAGTAAAAGCAATATACAGCAAACTGGTAGCCAGCATCAAACTAAATGGAGAGAAACTTGAAACAATCCCACTATAATCAGGGACTAGACAGGGCTTCCCCCTTTCTCCTTATCTTTTCAATATTGTACTTGACGTACTAGCTCGGGCAATTTGACAACATAAGAAGGTCAAAGGGATACAAATTGGAAAGGAAGAAGTCAAACTATCATTATTTGCAGATGATATGAGAGTCTACTTAAGTGACCAAAAAACTCCACTAGAGAACTCCTACAGCTGATAAACAACTTCAGCAAAGTGGCAGGTTATAAAATCAACTCAAGCAAATCAGTGGCCTTCCTATACTCAAAGGATAAGCAGGCTGAGAATGAAATTAAGGAAATGACCCCCTTCACAATAGCCACAAACAGTATAAAGTACCTTGGGGTGACTCTTACCAAACATGTGAAAGATCTGTATGACAAGAACTTCAAGACTCTGAAGAAGGAAATGGAAGAAGACCTCAAAAAATGGGAAAACATCCCATGCTCATGGATCGGCAGGATCAATATAGTTAAAATGGCCATTTTTCCAAAAGGAATATACAGATTCAATGCAATACCCATCAAAATCCCAACTCAATTCTTCACAGAGTTAGAAAGAGCAATTATCAAATTCATCTGGAATAACAAAAAAAAAAAAAAAAAGCCAGGATAGCTAAAACTATTCTCAGCAACAAAAAAAATTCTGGGGGAATCAGTATCCCTGACCTCAAGCAATACTACAGTGCAATAGTGTTAAAAACTGCATGGTATTGGTACAGTGACAGGCAGGCAGATCAATGGAACAGGATTGAAGATACAGAAATGAACTCACACACCTATGGCCACTTGATTCTCGACAAAGGGGCTGAAAACATCCAATGGAAAAAAGATATCCTTTTCAACAAATGGTGCTGGTTCAACTGGAGGTCAGCATGCAGAAGAATGTGAATTGATCCATCCTTGTGTCCTTGTACTAAGCTCAACTCCAAATGGATCAAGGACCTCCACATAAAGCCAGACACTCTGAAGCTAAAAGAAAAGAATCTGGGGAAGACCATGGAGGACATCGGTACAGGGAGAAAGTTTCTGAACAGAACACCAATAGCGTATGCTCTAAGAGCAAGAATTGACAAATGGGACCTCATAAAATTACAAAGTTTCTGTAAGGCAAAGGACACCATCAAAAGGACAAATCGGCAACCAACAAATTGGGAAAAGATATTCACCAATCCTACATCAGATAGAGGGCTAATATCCAATATATATAAAGAATTTAAGAAGTTAGACTCCAGAAAACCAAACAACCCTATTAAAAAATGGGGTACCGAGTTAAACAGGGAATTCTCACCTAAAGAACTTCGGATGGCGGAGAAGCATCTTAAAAAATGCTCAACTTCATTAATCATTAGGGAAATGCAAATCAAAACAACCCTGAGATTTCACCTTACACCAGTCAGAATGGCTAAGATTAAAAATTCAGGAGACAGCAGGTGTTGGAGAGTATGTGGAGAAAGAGGAACACTCCTTCACTGCTGGTGGGGTTGCAAATTGGTACAACCACTCTGGAAATCAGTCTGGCGTTTCCTCAGAAAACTGGGCACCTCACTTCCAGAAGATCCTGCTATACAACTCCTGGGCATATACCCAGAAGATTCCCCAGCATGTAATAAGCATACATGTTCCACTATGTTCATAGCAGCCCTATTTATAATTGCCCGAAACTGGAAAGAACCCACGTATCCCCCAACAGAAGAGTAGATGCAAAAAATGTGGTATATATACATAATGAAGCACTATTCAGCCATTAGAAACAATGGATTCATGAAATTCTTAGGCAAATGGATGGAGCTAGAGAACATCATACTAAGTGAGGTAACCCAGACTCAAAAGGTGAATCATGGTATGCACTCACTAATAAGTGGATATTAACCTAGAAAACTGGAATAACCAAAACATAATCCACACATCAAATGAGGTACAAGAAGAACGGAGGTGTGGCCCCTTGTTCTGGAAAGACTCAGTGAAGCAGTATAGGGCAAAACAAGAACGGGGAAGTGTGAAGGGGTGGGTGGGAGGACTGTGGAAGAGAAGGGGGCTGATGGGACTTTCGGGGAGTGGGGGGCTAGAAAACGGGAAATCATTTGAAATGTAAATAAAAATATATCGAATAAAAATGTTGATATTAAGTTCAAAGCAGTGTTTCATTCTGCAAACTCATTATAAGCTCAAAGCAATAGTTTCATCTTTAAGTTTTCATCTTAAAGATGAGAATACATTAAATTATCACATAGTGTACACCTGTACTATCTGATCTAGAATGAATGTTTTACTTTGATCACAAATTTGCCCCAAGCCTAGTTCTCTTTTTAGTGTAATAGTGAAAGCTCATTGTACTCTTTATTATGCAGCCTTTACTTGCTATTCCATGATGAATGGGCACATTTTATACTAGTTTCTAACTACACTTAATTCTATATTTATTGCATCTATCTGGCAAAATAACTAAAACCATCTCTTAAAATTTTCTTCCTAAAATTATTTGAATCAATCAGGAATTGTATAAAATCATTAATTCAGCTAAACATGAAACTTCATCTTTATGTTGATCTGCATGAAATCTGCCCAATAGGGTGGGCTAATGTCCAGGAATCATTATGTTATGTAATAGTGATAGAAATAGACATATCCTCACTAAGAAGCAATGCTGGGATCAAATTTCTGAAGGCCCTGCAATTCAGAAATACTCATTGCAGCCATGAAAACATTGTAGGCCATCTCGAGAAATGTCACCTGCATGACTTTTGCTTATCTATATTGCCCTCAGCAAGTAAAAAATTAGCCTTCTATATCTTTAAAATATAGATTTTTGTTTCCAGTTAAACTGTATGAGTCCCTAACTAACCTATTTGCTTTTTTTACCCAGTTTTAAAATTTTCACCATCAGAATAGTATATCTATATTAAATAAAACTTGAAAAGTGATTGGTACCATCATTGAAAATTTGGCAAATATTCTTCCCTAATCCTTCATCTATAGGAATTTCAAGTTATTCATTTTGACTGTACTTCTCTAAGAATTTTTATACTTTATAAGATTTTCATCTTAAGGCTGAGAATACATTAAGTCCCATTCATTAATTCTTAGAATTATAAGTGAAATATTTTAATATTTGTTTTAGTTCTTGAGAGAGGGTCTCATATATCTCAAGCTGATCTCCAACCCCTGAACATGCTGCCCCAACCTTCCAAGTACTGGGTTATAGACAGAGACCATGACTGGATTACATCTCAGTAACAAGGTGGTTAAACTTTTGGTAAAATAACTACAGAACTATGCACAAACATAGGAAACTATTTTTCAAGGAAGTAACAAGATGGTTCTTTGGTGAAAATGCTAGGCCTGTAAGACTGATAATTTGACATAAGTCCATATAAATCTACATAGTAGAAGATGACTGACTCTCATAAGTGTCCTCTAACCTCAACACTTTCAGCGTAACATGAGTGTGTGTACTAATGTGAACACATGTATACACAGACTAACAATAAAATTTTGTAAAAGAAATCATTCTTTTCCCATGTCTACAGTTTGCTGAATCTGAAAGAAATAGTGTTAAAAACATGGATTTCACCATTTATTATTTTCAAGGAAAATACAGATATAAATGTGTGAATAAGAAACAATAACATGCCTTCAAATGTCTGTGAAATTAATTGCTCTTTGATTTTTCAGTTACCAATGACATAGGTGTTTCCTTCAACATAAAATAATGAATCAGAAATTGGGAGCTCAAATGCAATCTTAGCAGTCATATTACATGGAATCATGCTAGAAAGTGATTTTATAACATTTTATTATAAAAAATACCCAGTATTTCTTGAAATACTCTTCTTGAAATATATGATCTATTTTGCAAGCTTTTAAAAACAAGCATGGGTTTGGGGATGAAACTATTTTGATAGTTATACAATGTGGTGTTTTACTCAGCATTTAATATCTTCTGCTTTACAATATTAATCTGTAAAAATGATATATCATGTCTACTTTAAAAAGTTTACTATAAGAATAAATAAATACAAATAACTCAGTATACCAGTGTTTTATTAAATTTAGGAGTATTGTTTGTCAATTTAAGAACATGCCCTCATCATACAGGATTCATCATCTATATTAGAATTTTGGTATATAAAAAGTATACCAGAAAAATATTAAATTGAAATTTCAAAATACTATTCTACAAATTTGAGGGAGAATAGATTAATTAAAGAAGGCATTCCAGGAGAGAACTTAAGCAGCTGATTCTGACCCTTAGGGAAACTGGGAGTTATGTTATTTGACAATGCAGATAGAACATTAGTGTTGTATCAGGTGCAGGTATCACTATGAATGCAGTATAAATGGCAGTTGTAGGTCAAGGTTAGATCTAAGATCATTGATAACAATAAAATATTAGGACTCTGGGAAAAAATGAAGTTGCATAATGTGGCACATAATGTGGTTAACATAAAATAGTAAATGACAAATCTTAGGGGGAGCCAAATGAATTAGACCTGTGAAAGTAAATGCATGCATATGAATGTACATTTTCTATAAAATTAATGGTAAGCCAACACAAGCAACACTCATCCATAAAAAAAGAGATTTTATTAATAAAACAGTATTAGGAAGTCCAGTTTTTGTTATTTTTCTCTTTCTGACTTTTCTAACATTTTCTTTTATTAGACATCTAGAATCTATAAGTTAAGAAAAGGCCAGATTCACTTACAAAACATAGTGCAATGTCATCGTTTGTATACATGGAGATAAGTCAATACACGTTGTAAATAGCACTTTTATTTCTGCAGATGAATAGATGAGATGGAAGCCATAGCCAAACTGTGTGAATACACAGCTTGGGTTGAGCCCAGAGCATTTCCTTCTCTGTTGTAACTAATCCTAGGTGTGTTGGGTCATGTCAAACCTGGACCTGCAGCCTTATAGGAGAGCTTAAGCCTGGCTCAAATTTTGAGACCTGTCTCAGTCAGTTCCATATCAGAGTGAACCAGCAAGACCTGTTTGGCCCTGCCTTTGCCTCACCTTTGCAGATGTGAAACTTTGCCATCGGCCCTGTCAGTGACCCTATACCCTCTGTCACCCTTCCCCACTTCTTGTGTCATCTTACCCCACCAAAAATCCCCCACCCTATACTCCAAACATATATAAGTGAGAGGCTGATGCAATAAAGTCCAGTTCCTACTTCAACAAGACTCCCAGCCTGGTGTGGGTCTTCTTGGGTCACTGACACTCGCCATTCAGCTCTGGCCCACAGAGATCCAACATGTCCAGGCTTCTTTCCTCACAGTCATCTGCCAGAAAAAAGTTGACACCTAAGCCTAGGTCTTGAAACTTCTAGCCTTCATATAATCTAATCTTCCAAGCTGGTTGATTAAATCTGACTTTTCTCAGCTTCTGACTGAATTGCTTTACTTACCCCCATACTAACTATGGCAATATGTTCTAATTTTCTCATTCTCATCCTGTCTTATTCTATCTTCACCTGTGTCTAGATCTCCTCACAACCTCTTTTCTAAAAAACTGTCATAACAACACTGACATATACACTCCATACATTTTCTCTCACTCACTACCCTTAAGTAACCGCTCTTTCCTCTATTGTTCTCCTGTACATTTGGCATATCTTTTCTCTGACTCAACCTGTTAAATCTTTTTCTGATTCATTACTATCTGCCCCTCAATTAAATGTCTCTTACAACCATGGCTGCTTTCTTTTACCAGCTAACATTACCTTCATTATTAGGGATTAAAGGTTTATATTAATGGAGTGTCTGTATTTCAAACAAATCATTCTTTAATCCAGGGGGTATCTACATTCCAGATCATATAGACCTATGTCTTTGTGATCCTTTGCCAGAGAAGCCATGTTGCTGGATCAAAATTCACCTACAAACTACAACCTCTGAAAAACAATCTGATTCACATAATGTAATACAAATGGTGAAAACTTTTTGTAGTATTTTGAAACTCGTCTTAACTGTCAGATACGTACAATATATTTTGTGCTAGCTTTGTAAACACTGAATATCAGTAATGCTTAATACTTAAGACAGAGATCTGATCAACCAATAAAACTTGCAGTTTTCTTTCTGTGATTCTCAATTATAACAAAACATTCAAAACACCAAAATAAAAGCACACTTCAAATGCACACATACTCTTAACTATATGCATATATCTGTGTGGTAAGCAGTTTTAATGATTAAAAGCACCAGGCATAACTTCTTAAATCTGAAAACATATACTTAGTAAAAAAAATTGAGAAAACAATATTTAGCAAAATAAACTCAGGAGGCAGCATTTATAAATTCATATATGAGAATTGAAAAATCTTTAAAAATAACTATACTGTCTCTTATTTTCTAAAGAATACAACAAAAAAATTCAACAGTTTAAAGTGAAAACAGTAAAAAATGTCAGTAAAAGAATAAATGATAAAACATTTGATCCAACAGTTTACCAAATAGAAATGACAAGTCAGCATTTAAAGAGATGTTCTATTTACAGTTAATACAAAGAAATAAAGATGTTGAAACTAAACGCAAAATAAATTCACCTACCAAAGCAACAATTACTTAAAAGTTTTAATCATGTCGACCAAAATGAAGAGCATTGTATTTTCTTTTTAAATTGTCAATATGTTATTACTAATATTTTGAAAGAAAATTTGAAAGTAAAACCATGTATTCTGTTCATATCTCAGGACTATTTTAAACTGCTCTCCTCTCTCTCTCTCTCTCTCTCTCTCTCTCTCTCTCTCTCTCACACACACACACACACACACACACACACACACACACACAGTCCTCTTCCCTGCATGAATGATGACATCCCACACCGTGGAGAATTAGGTCATGCAATTTGGGCAAAACAGGCTTATTTTTGCAAAATAATAAACTTTAGCTTCTGATCATGGTAACTTTTCTGAAAATTTACCCATATGCAGCAGTAAACAAGTATAAAAATATCAAAGTATATAAAGCATGTTTTTAGACATAGAAAATACATATTAGAAGAGACATTCCTGTAAAAAACAAAGAATAATCTTGTGATCCTACAATAACCCAGACTTATCCCCACTTTACTCCTTCTACAGCACCATATTCTAATAAGAAAAATCTGTCATGACATATTTTCTCTTGAATTCAGACAGATATTAGAGTTAGGAAAAGCAAAGGTACATAGAATCTGTGGACAGAATTTGAGACTGAGCGGCACATACAGGTAAAAGCTTCAAAAATATACAATAAGTTACAGTGGGCAACATTCTAAATACAACACCCCATAATGCTTGCAAAAACAAAACACTGAAGAACTAACTGCTTTGTGAATAATTTTGAAAAAATAAAATAAAAATGGGTCACTTTGAATTTTGATTAGAGCATAATGACTTTATTGGACACCAGATAGAATATATTCAACAGCAAGGACACAGAAATCATCAATTGGCTTAAAGTAAAGGTAACTATAGAACAACCACAAGGCTTTAAAACAATCTTCAGAGATCCTAAAATATTTACTCAAAGGAACTGGAAAGAAGTTCATACAAATGCTCATTTCATATAAATTTGTGGCTGTTTTCATAATTTCAAAATATTAAAACCAGTAATTTCCAATAACAGATAGTTACTCAGAAACATTTACAAAATTAATGCCACTGAGCAATCAAAAAGAGTTAAGTTGTTACATATAAATTACATACACATGTATGAATATAAAAAAAGTTATAATTAGCATAAGAGCCAGAGACTTACTCCTTCCACTGGAAAACATTTATCCATATGGAATTCAAAAGCAGGTAAACTAATTTGATTGATAACTATCATATCAACAATTGTCTATGGGAGACTGATACTGAGGAGATACAGATAAAAGGTAAAATCTGAGAGTGATAAAAGCTTTTATAATTTGATTGTGTGGGTTACTAGAAGTGTATATAACTAAAAACTGCTCTATCAATTCTCTTAAATAGACCATTGTTGGGCTTGAGAATTGGCTCAGAGATTAAGAACACATGTTGCTCTTGCAAAAGACTTGGGTTTGTTTCCAAGCACTCACAGTGAATGGCTAACAATTACCTTTAAGTCTACTTCCAGGGGATCCAGATGACCCCTTCTGGCCTCTGAGGGTACTGTATAAACACAGCACACAGAGTCAAACATACACACACATCAAACACAAACACACACACACAGACACACACACACTTGAATGAATAAAAACAAGTACTTTAAAATGTCTTTAAACTGAGCATTACATCAAATATGCAAGTATATTATGCACCAATAAAGGTAGTGTAGAAGTTAAAATATTAGTATGTATAGAAGTGATTATACATGTTCCTGGTTAGGATAAACCTTTTAAAGCTTAGTTATGTAACAGCCAGAGGTGGAGGTTTCTTATTCACACAGTGTGCAATGAATTGCTTGTTTTCTTTGATTATGCTTGAGTCTGTGAATCTTGAACTTAACAAAAAAAAAAAAAGCAATTGTAAATGTTGAAAATGTAATACACACTTTTTATTTTTCATTTAAGTTCTTTAGTACTGAGTATTTTTGTGCTAAGCAAAGACTTAGAAGAGACTCTCTTAATCATAATAGGTTTTCAATCTAGCCCCTATATATTTTACATTTACTTCTAAAAAGATTTCTTTTTATTGATGTGTATATATATATATATATATATATATATATGTAAACATCCATATGTTTCTGTGCATTTCATATATGCAGGTGACTAAGGAATTTACAACATGTCAGAACACTTTTGATTGGAGTTACAGGCCATAGTGACCCTACTAAAAGTGGGTGCAGTTAACAGAACTCAGGTCCTTTGTAAATGCAGCAAGTTCTATAAACCAGTGAATCATCTTTCCAGCGCGTTTACTTTTGTCCTTTGTAATCAGACTACATTATTCTCCATCATTTTTTAACTATACATAATTCTCTCTCATTTGTCATCTCACCTACTTCATAATAAATATCACTTTAAAAAGAATTCATATGAAATCATACAACTTGGCTGACATTATCTATGGACTCAGTCACAAAGTTTTTACAATGAAAAAAGAATTTATTAACTAGCCATTATTTGATGAGAAAACATGAAATGTTTAATAAATGCTTTACTGACACATGATATAAGGCTATTGGAATCCTTTTATTAACAATAAAGAATAACTTTGGGATATATAAAATTTTGTAAAATATTTAATATCTCTATAAAGGATTTACTTATTTTGAAATTATGTTTCTTAAATTATGTGTGTAAACATTTCTTGTTTTTGATGTATATAAATTCATATCTATTTGTCAAAATACATGAATGTATCCTTTATGAACAAACCAAATAATACATATAAAATTAACATCATCAAATTTCTAAATGTTACATTAAAATAAGGATATAATTTGTTTTATGCTGCTGAAGTATTTTTCTTTTGTCATTTTTCTGTGCAACATATGTATTTTTGTAAAATAAGAGATACGTTAATGAAGAAATTTATTTAACCCATGAAAACCATTTGACATTAGCAGGTAATAAGTGTTACTATAACTGAGTAACTAACATGGGTTTTTATGGTATTTATAGTTCAGATAAGACATAACATAATATATAGTAATTTTTCCATCAGCCACAAGATTTTTATTCTCAATTACTTAAGTTATGTAGCCTGAAATTGGATATTCCACTTTAAATTTCAAAAAATTACTTATAGATTTGCTAAAATATTATGACAAATACTTTATATCTTTTAATGTATCACAACATTCTTGTTGAAGATAAATGTAACTTTGTAGCAAAATTGAAGCTTTACATAAATACTACATACAAAAGATGCATTGAAATATTTCTTTAAATTATAACTAAGCAAGTTTTATTGCTTTTGTTAGGTCTGACACAACTTATTCATTCAATAGCAACAAGTGTGCACATCTGTATATTTACATACTAAAAATAGTTGTTCATAAAACAAAGGGTTGCTTAGAATATATAACCTCTTACTTGTTTAAATTATATGTTTCTGAGTAGAGTATTATGATCTTGTTTTCAAGTACATGTATGTGACTACCTAATTACAAAGCAGCCATTTTAAACATAGTGTTTATTTCAAAGCATTGTATCTCAGAATAAAAGTGCATTATATGCAACACTCAGGAGGAAAGAGAGGCAGACCTGTGCTAAGGATTGAACAACAAGATATGAATACAGCATTCTGAAGAAATTTTGTTTTGAACAAAATTAATTCCGTTCAAACTAAATGCAACACTTTGGCTATGAGTACAAATAGGGATTCATGACATACTATCATTTCTGAAAATTTAGCTTACCTGAACGCGATGAACATGACAGAGAACGGAACTAAGAAATTATTGCCATGGTGTTAACATCTTCCTTTTATTATCCCTTAGTCAGCTTTGTCAAATGGGATAAACTCCAGTTGTGCAGCCTGCCAGAAAGAAAGAAAGGAAGAAGTTTAAAAGTCAACCAAAGGAAAGAACTTGTATCTTGCAGGCCAGTGTAGTAGGATGCAAAGGCTGAAATGAAAATGAGATGTGTTTTATCAAGCATTGTATTTTCAATTCTTTGCCTGAAAGTATTGTAGCCTTGTGTGTTTTCAAGACAGGTTCTAGTTACTGTCTATGAAATGGGTAATTCAGTATTCACCCAGAGAGAAAGCAGACAAAAAATACTATGGAATATCTAATCTATCCAGGCAAACTTAATGAGACTACTGTGTAAGAACACCCAGGTTTAGAAGAGGAGGAGGAGGAGGACGAGGAGGAGGAGGAGGAGGAGGAGAAGGAGGAGGAGGAGGAGAACGACATCATGAAGGAAAAATTGTGCCTTCACAACTTGCATTGATAATAGTTGTGCATGCTGACCTAAACTGAGACTAGTTTAGACTGAATTTAGACCTAGAGACTACATTGTAGGTTTTACTTTTGTTGTTGTTGATGATGGTAGCATTTTTTGTAGCTCATTTTTAATATATAGTTTCTGTAGGACTTGCTCAGAAAGAAGATGGGCATATATGTGTTGGAAAGTGCTTAAGATTCTTTAGTTGTAAGGATCTGCAGAAGTCAGAGCATGACAGAAAGCAAATTAGCTCTGTGTATGTTTCTATGCTGAGAGTCATGCATCCAGTCTATGGGGATGTAAACACATATATACATCCTCTAAGCCAGTACTCCTGTCTTTTAATCTTTACATCCTGAAAATACGGAAAGCAAAATAAGGATGGATTGCTTCATGGTACTGTGAGATACCCATTGATGTCTTTCTATCTTATGCCTAACACATCCTGTGAATCTTGAAAATTAATGAGCTATCCTAACAAATAGAAAAGAAAAAAAAGGCAATTCCACATGATTTTTTTGAAACAAATAATGGCAAATTATATTTAAAGGCAGTTTAATATGCCACAATGCATAGTATGTGACATAATCAAGTAGGAGATATTTATATAGCTACCACTTCATTTATTTTCATGGGTATGGTGTTGCTTTTTCTGAGGACACAGTTTATATGAATATACTAGAGTTTTCTAGTGTCATTTTGAAAATTAGATCTATAAAAGGAGTCTCACATCAATTATTTGTTTCAAATTAACTCTTTTTTCTAAAGATTTTTACAATTAAAAATGGATATTTCATTAAAGGATTTTAATTAAAATATAATCACATCACCCTGTCCTTCCCCTTCTTCCAAACCACCCTTTATTTTCTTCATCTAAGCCTTTCCATATCCCCCAACTCTTACTTCTTTTTAAATTGATAGCTTTTTTTGACAATTACTAAGTCCCTGAGACACAATACAGAAACTAATGGATTGTGTAAAACACAGCCAAAATGGATATATCTACAATAGAACTCCAGCATCTAAGGTTCAGGAAACATTGTTGAAGAGATGTCATAAATTATTTCTATGAACCAGAGGAAGACTGTTGTGAGATTGTGTTTCCTAGAAATTACAGAAAAACCATAACCATAAAGTCTCACTGTGATGGTTTGTCTATACTTGGACCAGGGAGTGGCATTATTAAAAAGTCTGGCCATGTTGGAGTATGCATGACCCTCATACAAGCTGCCTGAAAGCCAGTTTTCTGCAAGCAACCTTCAGATGAAGATGTATAACATTCAGCTCCTCCTGTACCATGCCCGCCTATATGCTGCCATGTTCATGCCTTTAAAATAATTGACTGAATCTCAGAATGTGTAAGCAGCCCCAATTAAATGCTGTCCTTATAAGAGTTGCCATAGTCATGGTGTCTGTTCACATCAATAAAACCATAACTAAGATACTCATCAATATGACTGCCTAAATAAAATCTGAACAAAACCAACATTAAATATTCTAACAAGAAAAGAGTAAATATAATGGGACTTTATTCCTAGACAAAAAAAAAAATAGAAGCAACTAATGACCATTGAGAAATGGATAACTAGCTTTTATGGGGATCAGCTCCTAATTTATTATTGAATTCTATTGGAGTTCTGAAAAATGTTATTTAATGAATTTGCATGCTTATAACATCTTTTCTCTATATTTTCCCCTCTTCTCTGCCATTTCATTTATGCACACAATAAAAAAATGCCAAGCAACAATAGCATCAACAACAAATAAATTAATAATCAAAAGTACATTTAAAGTCATATTGGGGGAAATAAAAGAATATATTTCTTTACTTGTCCTGATAAGGCAGGGAGAAGTTTGAAATGCATTACATATATATATATATGTAATATTTAACCAAAAACTTTCAAAGAGAGGCATATTATAATATTATATCAGTATGAGTCAGAGTATTTAAGTATTTCAATATATGTGTCTTTTTCTGTTAGTGGTTGACTTCTTTTTTTCCTTTTTTTTATTTTCTACATTCTTTGTTTATATTCCAAATTATTTTCCCTTTCCCAGTTCACCCCTCCATGTAAGTCCCATGAGACCACTTCCCTCCTCCCATTCCCCAATCAACTCCCCTCCCACTTCTCTGTCCTGGCAATCCCCTACAATGCTGCATCAAGGCTTTCTAGAACCATGGCGCTCTCCTTCCTTCTTCTGGAATTCCATTCTTCTGGGAATGATTTGATATGTAAGTTGTATCATGGGTAGTCTGAGCTTCTGGGCTAATATCCACTTATCAGTGACTGCATTCCATGTGTGTTCTTTTGTAAATGGATTACCTCACATAGGATGGTATTTTCCAGTTCCAACCATTTGCCTAAGAATTTCATGACTTCATTGTTTTAATTGATGAGTAGTATTCTATTGTGTAAATAGACCACATTTTTCGTATCCATTCCTCCTTTGAGGGACATCTGGGTTCTTTCCAGCTTCTGGCTATTATAAATAAGGCTGCTATGAACATAGTGGAGCATGTGTCTTTATTGCATGCCGGGGAATCCTTTGGGTATATGCCCAGGAATGGTATAGCAGGGTCCTCCAGAAGTGCCATGCCCAATTTTCTGAGGAATCACCAGACTGATTTCCAGACTGGTTGTACCATCTCGCAATCCCACCAGCAGTGGAGGAGTGTTCCTCTTTCTCTTCATCCTTGCCAAAACTTGCTGTCTCCTGAATTTTTAATCTTCGCCATTCTGACTGGTGTGAAGTGAAATCTCTGGGTTGTTTTGATTTTCATTTCCCTAATGACTAATGATGTTCAACATTTCTTAAGGTGCTTCTCAGCCATCTAAATTTCTTCAGATGAAAATTCTTTGTTTAGCTCTGTACCCCATTTTTAATAGGGTTATTTGTTCTTATGGGGTATGACTTCTTGAGTTCTTTGTATATATTGGATATTAGCCCTCTGTTGGATGTTGAGTTGGTGAAGATCTTTTCCCAATTTGTTGGTTGCTGTTTTGTCCTTTGAACAGTGTCCTTTGCCTTACAGAAACTTTGTAATTTTATGAGGTCCCATTTGTCAATTCTTGATCTTAGAGCATAAGCTATTGGTGTTCTGTTCAGGAACTTTTCCCCTGTGCCCATGTTCTCAAGGGTCTTCCCCAGTTTATTTTCTATTTGTCTCAGTGTGTCTGGCTTTATGTGGAGGTCCTTGATCCACTTGAAGTTGAGCTTAGTACGAGAAGATTAGAATGGATCAATTCACATTCTTCTGCATGCTGACCTCCAGTTGACCCAGCACCATTTGTTGAAAAGGCTATCTTTTTTTCCACTGGATGTTTTCTGCTCCTTTGTCGAAGATCAAGTGACCAAAGGTGTATGGGTTCATTTCTGGTTCTTCAATCCTATTCCATTGGTCCACTTGCCTGTCACTGTACCAGTACCATGCAGTTTTTCACACTATTGCTCTGTAGTATTGCTTGAGGTCTGGGATACTAATACCCCCAGAAGTTCTTTTACTGTTGAGGATAGTTTTAGCTATCCTGGGTTTTTTATTATTCCAGATGAATCTGAGAATTGCTCTTTCTAACTCTATTTGAACTGAGTTGGGATTTTGATGGGGATTGTGGTGAATCTGAATATTGCTTTTGGCAAGATGGCCATTTTAACTATATTAATCCTGCTGATCCATGAGCATGGGAGGTTTTCCCATTTTATGAGGTCTTCTTTGATTTCCTTCTTCAGAGACCTGAAGTTCTTGTCATATAGATCTTTCATTTCTTTGGTTAGACTCACACCAAGATACTTTATATTGTTTGTGGCTATTGTGAAGGGTGTCATTTCCCTAACGTCTTTCTCAGCCTGCTTATTCTTTGAGGAAGGCAACTGATTTGCTTGAGTTGATTTTATAACCTGCCACTTTGCTGAAGTTGTTTATTACCTGTAGGAATTCTCTGGTGAAGTTTTTTTTTTGGGGGGGGGTAACTTAAGTATACTATCATTTCATCTGCAAATAGTGATAGTTTGACTTCTTCCTTTCCAATTTTTATCCCTTTGACCTCCTTATGTTGTCTAATTACTCTAGCTAGAACTTCAAGTACTATATTGAAAAGATATGGGGAGAGAAGGCTGCCTTGTCTAGTCCCTGATTTTAGTGGGATTGCTTCATGTTTCTCTCCATTTAGTTTGATGTTGGCTACTAGTTTGCTGTCTATTGTTTCAAGTATGTTTAGGTATGGATCTTGAATTCCTGTTCTTTATAAGACTTTTAGCATGAAAGGATGCTGCATTTTGTCAAATGCTTTTTCAGCATCCAATGAAATGACCATGTGGTTTTTTTCTTTGAGTTTGTTTATATAGTGGATAACATTGATGGATTTCCTTATATTAACCCATCCCTGCATCCCTGGGATGAAGCCTACTTGATCACGGTGGATGATTGTTTTGATGTGTTCCTGGACTCAGTTGGCAAGAATTTTATTTAGTATTTGTGCATCGATATTCATAAGGGAAATTGGCCTGAATTTCTCTTTTTTGTTGGATCTTTGTATGGTTTTGTATCAGTGTAATTGTGGCTTTGTAGAAAGAGTTGGGTAGTGCTCCTTCTGTTTCTAGTTTGTGGAATAGTTTGAAGAGTATTGGTGTTAGGTCTTCTTTGAAGGTCTGATAGAATTCTGCAGTAAACCCATCTGGTCCTGTGCTTTTTTTGGTTGGGAGACTTTCTATGACCTCTTTCATTTGTTTAGGTGTTATGGGACTATTTTAAACGATCTATTTGATCTTTATTTAATTTTAGTGTTTGGTATCTGTCTAGGAAATTGTCCATTTCCTCCAGATTCTCCAGTTGTGTTGAATATAGGCTTTTGTAGTAGGATCTGATGATTTTTTTAATTTCCTCAGTTTCTGATGTTATATATCCCTTTTCATTTCTAATTTTGTTAATTTGGATACTTTCTCTGTGCCCTTTGGTTAGTTTGGCTAAGGGTTTATCTATCTTGCTGATTTTCTCAAAGAACAAGCTCCTGGTTAGGACTAGGCCACCTATCTTTGCTTCTGTGACTAAGAAGCCAGCTCAGCCAGGTATGCAGGGAACAATAGAGTGAAAGATCACTCAGGACACAGCCCGACTGGGTTCCTTCTGCACGTAGGAGCTGGGCATGTATCCTGCAAGGGAGCATCTGAGCTGTAGGGAGTCATGCGCTTAGAGGGAATCCTGCTCTCAGAGACCTTTGCCACTTCTGACAAGGGCAAGATCCCATTACCTGATACTCTCTAGAGAAATGGCAGGAGCAGGTTAATCTCCACTACCCTGATCTATAGGATGTGGTAGACCTGTGCCACATCTGGCACAGGGAAGATGCTACTTCCTGACACTTTCTGGAGAACTGGCAGTAGCAAGTTGTTCGGTAAGAATCATCCCACACCCCTAGAGGCACAGAGTTGCTCACTATGCAGCAACCTCCATACCACCACTCCTCTTTTCCTTCTACCCTTCCCTCCTCCGCTGCCACCACAACATTCCATTGGATGTAGTAGACTCGTGCGCCTTCTGACATGTGGAAGTGCCTACTTCCTGATATTCTCTAGAGAATGGGCAGGAGCAAGACATTTTAACTGGTAGAAGTGGGGCATTCAAGAACCAGTGTCAGCAGAGCATTTGAAATCTGGTAGCAGCAGAACATTTGAGAAATAGCAGCCTGCAGGGCATTCGACCCTTGCCAAGTCTGCCACAGGAGAGACCCCATCACATGATACTTCCTGAAGAACCAGATGTTTGCAGGACATTGGAGAGATAGGGAATCGCAGGAGTACAGAAACACAGACCTGCAGGACATAGAAGATAGAGACATCAAAACCAGCTATCATCAGAGATAACAAGATGGCCAAAGGCAAATGGAAGATCATTACAAACATTAATCAAGGCAACATGGCACCATCAGAACCCAGTTCTCCCACAACAGCAAATCCTGCATATTCCATCACATCAGAAAAGCAAGAGCTAGATTTAAAATCACATTTCATATTGTTGATGGAAGACTTCAAGAAGGGCATAAATAATTTCCTTAAATAAATACAGGAGAACATGGATCAACAGGTAAAAGCACAAAAATCACTTAAAGAAATACAAGAAAATATGGATCAAAAGGTAGAAGCCCTTAAAGTGGAAACACAAAAATCTCTTAAAGAAATATGGGAGAACATGTGTCAATAGGTAGAAGCCCTTAAAGAGGCAATACAAAAATCCCATAGGAAATTATGGGAGAGCATGGGTCAACATGCAGAAGCCCTTAAAGAAGAATCAAAAAAATCTCTAAAAGAAACACAGGAGAACCTGGGTCAATAGGCAGAAGCCCTTAAAAAGGAAACACAAAATCTCTTTAAGGAATTTCAGGAAAAAACAACAAACAAGAGAAGGAACAGAACAAAACTATCCAGAATCTAATACAGAAAATAGAATCAATAAAGAAATTGCAAAGTGAGACCTCACTGAAGATAGAAAACCTTGGAAAAAATTCAGAAGTCATAGACTCTTGAATCAACAACAGAATACAAGAGATAGAAGAAAGAATATCAGATGCTAAAGATTCCATAGAAAACCTTGATTCAAGGGTCAAAGAAAATGCAAAATGCAAAAACCTTGTAATCCAAAACATCCAGGAAATCCAGGACACAATGAGAGGACCAAACCTAAGGATTATAGGTATAGAAGAAAGTGAGGATTTACATCTTAAAAGCTCAGTAAATATCTTCAACAAAATTATAGATGAAAACTTCCCTAACCTAAAGAAAGAGATGCCAATGAACATACAAGAAGCCTACAGAACTCCAAACAGATTGGACCAGAACAGAAATACCTCCCATCACATAATAATCAAAACACCAGATGCACTAAACAAAGAAAGAATATTGAAAGCAGTGAGAGAAAAAGGTCAAGTAACATATAAAGTCAGACCTATCAGAATTACACCAGACTTCTCACCAGAGACCATGAAAACCTGAAGAGCCTGGGCAGATATCATGGAGACCCTAAGAGAACATAAATGTCACCCCAGACTACTATACCCAGCAAAACTTTCAATTACCATAGGTGGTGAAAACAAGACATTCCATGACAAAAGCAAATTTACACAGTATCTTTCCACAAATCCAGCTCTGCAAAGGATAATGGGTGGAAAATACCAACACAAGACAGCGAACCACACTGTAGAAAAATCAATAAGGTAATCTTTCAACAGGCCTGATAGAAGATAGATACACAACCAGAATTTCACCTGTAACTAAGAAGATACCAGTAAGCAAAAATCACTTTTCCTTAATATCTCTTAATATCAATGGTCTCAATTCCCCTATAAAAAGACATAGACTAATGGACTGGATACGTAAACAGGACCCAACAGTTTGCTGCATACAAGAAACCCACCTCAGTGACCAAGACTTGCACTATTTAAGAGTCAAAAGATGGAAAACAAATTTCCAAGCAAATGGTCCCAAGAAACAAGCTGGAGTGGCCATTCTTATATCGGATAAAATTGACTTTCAACCAAAAGTTGTCAAAAAAGATAAGGAGGGACACTTTATACTGGTCAAAGGAAAAGTCTACCAAGATTAATTCTCAATTCTGAACATCTATGCTCTGAATGCAGGGGCACCAACAATCATTAAAGAAACTTTAATGAAGCTCAAATTACATGTTGCACCCCACACAATAAAAGTGGGAAACTCCAACACCTCATGCTCAACAATGGACAAATCATGGAATCAAAAGCTCAACAGAGATACAGTGAAACTAACTGAAGTTATGGACCAAATAGATACTTATAGAACATTCCATCGTAAAGCAAAGGAATATAACTTCTCAGTACCTCATGGTTCCTTCTCAAACATTGACCATATAATTAGTCACAAAACAGGCCTCAACAGATACAGAAATATTGAAATTATTCAATGTATTTTATCAGATCACCATGGCCTAAGAAAAAAAAAGACTTAAGACTTGTCTTAAGCCCACATATACATGAACCTTGAACAATGCTCCCTTCAACTATAGCTTGGTCAAGGAAGAAATAAAGTAATAAATTAAAGACTTTTTAGAATTTGATGAAAATGAAGACATATCATATCAGAATTTATGGGACACAATGAAAGCAGTGCAAATAGGAAAACTAATAACTCTGAGTGCCTCCAAAAAGAGAATAGAGAGAGCTTACACTAACAGCTTGACAGTGAACTTGAAAGCTCTAGAACTAAAAGAAGCAAATACCCCCCAAGAGGAGTAGACACCAGGAAATAATCAAACTTAGGGCCAAAATCAACCAAACAGAAACAAAAAGAACTATATAGAGAATCAACAAAGCAAGGAGCTGGTTCTTTAAAAAAGTCAACAAGATAGATAAACCCTTAGCCAGACTAACCAAAGGGCACATAGACAGTATCCAAATTAATAAAACCAGAAATGAAAAGGGAGGCATAACAACAGAAACTGTGGAAATTCAAAAAAAAATCATCAGATCCTGCTACAAGATCTTATACTCAACAAGGTTTGAAAACCAGGATAAATTGGACAACTTTCTAGACACATACCAGGTGCCAACGTTAAAACAGGATTAGATAAGTCATCTAAATTGTCCCATAAGTCCTGAGGAAATAGAAACAGTCATTAATAGTCTCCCATCAAAAAAAAAAAAAAAAAAAAAAAAAAAAAAAAAAAAAAAAGCCCAGGACCAGATGAGTTTAGTGGGGAATTCTATCAGATCTTCAAAGATGAGTTAATACTGATATTCTTCAAACTTTTCCACTAAATACAAACTCAAGGAACACTAGCCAACTCATTCTATGAAACCACAATAACGCTTATACCTAAACCAAACAAAGACCAAACAAGGAAGGAGAACTTCAGACCAATCTTCCTCATGAACATTGATGCAAATATATTGAACAAAATCCTGGCCAACCAAATCCAAGAATGCATCAAAACTATAATTCAACATGATCAGGTAGGCTTCATCCCAGGGATGCAGGGATGGTTCAATATACAGAAATCTGTCATTGTAATCCACTACATAAACAAACTAAAGGAAAAAAAAACATGATCATTTCATTAGATGTTGAAAAGGCTTTTGACAAACATCCATCATCCCTTCATGATAAAAGTCTTGGAGAGATCAGGAATCCAAGGTCCATACCTAAACATAGTGAAAGCAATATACTGCAAACCAGTAGGCAACATCAAGTTAAATGGAGAGAAACCTGAAGCAAAATCTGGGACCACACATGACTGCCCACTCTCTCCCTATCTATTCAATATAGTACTTAAAGTCCTAGCCATAATAATCAAGGCAGAAAAAGCAGGTCAAAAGTATACAAAGGTATACCGTAAAGGAAGAAGTCAAAATATCACTGTTTGCAGATGATATGATAGTATACTTAAACGACCCCAAGACTTCCACCTGAGAATTCCTAAAGCTGAAAAACAACTTCAGCAAAGTGGCTGGATATAAAATTAACTCAAGCAAATCAGTAGCCTTCCTCTACTCAAAGGATAAACAAGAGGAGAAAGAAATTATGGAAATGATACCCTACACAATAGTCCCAAATAATATGCCATACCTAGGTGTGACTCTAACCAAGCAAGTGAAAGATCTGTATGACAAGAACTTTAAGTCTCTGAAGAAAGAAATCGAAGAAAGTCTCAGAAGGTGGAAAGATCTCCCATGTTCATGGATTCCAGAAACAATATAGTAAAAATGGCCATCTTGCCAAAGGCAATCTATAGATTCAGTGCAATCCCCATCAAAATCCCAAATCAATTCTTCATAGGTACAGAAAGAGTAATTCTCAAATCATCCGGAATAACAAAAAACCCAGGATAGCAAAACTATTCTTCACCACAAAAGATCTTCTGGGGGAATCACCATCCCTGACCTCAAGCTTTACTACAAAGCAATAGTCATAAAAACTGTTGGGTATTGGTATACAGACAGTCAGGAAGATCAATGGAATGGAATTGAAGAACCAGAAATGAACCCACACACATATACATATGTAGTAACTTGAAAAAGTAGCTAAAAACATCCAGTGGAAAAAAGACAGCATTTTTAACAAATGGTGCTGGATCAACTGGAGATCTGCATGCAGAAAAATGCAAATCGACCCACTTTTATCTCCTTGTACAAAGTTCAAGTCCAAGTCAATCAAGGATCTACACATAAAACCAGACACACTGAAGTTTATAGAAGAGAAAGTGGGGACAAATCTCAAACACGTGGGCACAGGGGAAAAGTTCCTGAAAAGAACACCAATGGCTTATGTTCTAAGAACAAGAATCGACAAATGGGACCTCATGAAACTGCAAAGCTTCTGCAAGAAAAAGGACACAGACAATAGGACACAACTGCCACCAACAAATTGGGAAAATATCTTTACCAAACCTACATCTGATAGAGGGCTAATATCCAACGTTTACAAAGAACTCAAGAAGTTAGACTCCAGAGAGTCAAATAACCCTATCAAAACTGGGGTACAGAGCTAAACAGGGAATTCTCAACCGAGGAAACTCAAATAGCTCTAAAGCACCTAAAGAAATGTTCAGGATCCTCAGTTATCAGGGAAGTGCAAATCAAAACTACACTGAGATTCCACCTTGCACCGATCAGAATGGCTAAGATGAAAAACTCAGGTGAAAGCAGTTGCTGGAGAGGATGTAGAGGAAAAGGAACACTTCTCCATTGTTGGTGGGATTGAAAGCTGGTAAAACCATTCTGGAAATCAGTTTGGCCGTTCCTCAGAAAACTGGGCATAATACTACTGGAGTACCCTGTTATACCATGGCAAAACCACTCTGGAAATCAGTTTGGCGATTCCTCAGAAAATTAGACATAGTGCTCCCAGTGGACCCAGCTACATTAGTCCTGGGCATATATATACCCAGATGATTCTCCAGCATATAATAAGGACACATGCTCCACTATGTTCATAGCAGCCCTATTTATAATAGCCAGAAGCTGGAAAGAACCCAGATATCCTTCAACAGAGGAATGGATACAGAAACTATGGTATATATGCACAATAGAGTACTATTAAGCTTTTAAAAACAAATTCATGAAACAATACTCTTATCAACACTCAAACAAGAATCCATAATATATACATGAAGATAAAAGTAGAGAAAAAATAAAAGAAATTAAAATGATAGAATCCACTTTAAATACTGTGAAATGGTCAACAATGACAAATATTTAAAAACAGTGGACTAATGAATATTAATTGACCAGTGATATATGTTGAATCATCTAATTAGACTGCATTCAAATATTAAAAGATCATGAATATCAGGGAAGGGAAAATATATGGTTTGAAAGTTTGCTTACTTTGCATGTGTAAAACATGCTTCAATTCCACCTCTATCACAAAATAGTGATAGTGTACCCACATATATAAAATAATATTTTCTAAACCATAAAAGAACCAGAATCAAATAAATATATTTTTCTAATAATTAAAACAAATTTTCTATACACATTTGGAAGTTAGGTAGTCTATTACTGGCTGTCATGATGAAGAGTCAAAGAATTTGGCAAATATATTTTGTAATAATCAGGAAATTCTAGAATGAGTGAGACCTATCAGAAGTTTTAGGTTTAGATGGTTCTTAGAGTTTTGCTGACTTAAGTCCACATTGAAAAGGTAACGAACACAGAGTCTTGTGTCCACAAGTGATAACAACAGCAGTAGATGTGCTTTCTCAAAAATAATTAATTTTGGTAGTTCTGGTTGCCTATATTTGATTTATGCCTTTATTCCATGTGCTAACCATGTTCAAGGAAGAGGTTTTCCTGTCAGATACTTTCTCACATATGAATTTTCTCCAAAATGCTCTTCCAGAAATACCCAAGAGCATTATTTGTCAATTTTATAGGCATCTTTCATTCTCATTAATTTGGCAATCTTGACTAATAACCATAGAGTTGGTACAGAAAAAAAAATGAAGTTACATAAAATTTAACCAATTTAATTTCAATTGTACACAAATGTTCTACTAGTTTACAGTTCCAGTAACTGCAAAGTACTGAGGCTACAAATGACATCTTTGTAAATTTTAAAACCATTAACCTAATTATATGAGGTTGCATATTTTTACTTTGTTAAAGATTATATATATATATATATATAATCATGCTTGGAAACTTTTCAATCAAATATTCATTTTCTTCAAATAACTTCTGTACTTCTTTATCCATTTCTACTATTACCATAGTTTATATCTTGTTTTTCTTGGTACCACCTTTAAAATCCATTTGTTTTTATTTTTGAATTGTGTTTGAAACTGAACAAATTTAAAGGTCTTGGTGTCAAGTTTGCGGGTTATCTCTCCCACTCAATCAAGTCATTTTTAACTTTCTAATTTGTTTCATTTCAGTTAGAATACTCTTTACACAAAAAGTTTCTTTAAATTACTTTTTAAAATAATTTATTTTTCTGTGTTTATTGTCTGTTTCTTGTCGAAACATGTTAGCAAATTACTTAGTTCATTACTCCTACTAATGTGAGTTGTAAAATTTATTTGTAGATAATTGAGGTCAGTCTTTACAGTTATATTATTTTACTTTGATTGGAACCTGTATACTTTGCTTGTTACTATTATTAAAATTTTGTTTATATTTTTATCTTGTAACATATCACTGGGACTTTGGCATCTGAAAAGAAAACAGTGATTGTCTCAGTTTTTTCTATATTAACTTTCTGGAGGGGATGCTACTGATCCCTGTAAAAGTTCTAGAACATTCCAAACATTTTTCTGATCATTTTCTCATGGTGACATTGGATTGAAGAATTATACTTTTTAAAAAGGCTGCTAAATTTTATTTTTAGTGTCTTTCAAACTGTAATACCAATACTGATACTGTTAGGTCAAGTTAAATTAAATCCTGCCCTTTATGTGGCCTACAGACAAGTTATCGTGTTGACTATGTAATCTATCATATTTGCATTTGTTTTCTCCCCCAGGGAGAAGTATTCCCTCCAGGTATTTCAACAATATGTCCATTTATGTAAGGGTATTATGGGATATGTCTAATTATTCTGCATTTTTGAATAAAACCTATAAATAATTTTATGACCTTTTTTGTGCTATATTTCATAAATTTTTGTAGAGTACTGAGAGTTATTCCAAACTGTGTATAACTGTTAAAGCAGTATCTCTCTAGGGGAATATGATCCTGCAGTTTCCTTTTTTGCCTCTATGCCATATGTAGATAGGATCTTGCTTATCTCCAATTCAAATATAAATCTATATTAAAGTCACTGGGATATGAATAAGTGTAGTCTTTGTCCCTTATCAAGAAAACTACTCTTTGAAATAGGAAGAGACCATTACAAAAAAACCACACCTGATCAAGATATATAGTTGTAGAGCCCAGTCCCAAATGATATTTCTATAATGCAATGTTTGTCCCTAAGGTTTTGGTATTATTGTGGAAATAAGGGGGAAAAGACTAAGAACCAGAAGAAAAAGGAATTTGCTGTAAAATATTTTCCCCTAGAATCATCAAAATCTGCCTGGATAAAGTCTCATCAATGCTATTCACTAAACATGATCAGAACAAGAACAACAACAATTTGCTGTTGTATCTTTTACTGTCTCACCTCATTTAGAAAAACTCATGAGATGTATACTTTTCTATACCTAGGAGTAAATTTTTTCTTTTATTGGTCTGTGCTGGTTGGTTATGCCTGAAGAATGGTGTAGTTTCTGGGTTCAGACAAAAGTGGAAGGCATCCTTCTCTTACAAAATGGAGTCAAAACCTGTTCAAAAAATAATGTCTCCTGCCAGGCAGTGTTGGCACACACCTTTAATCCAAGCATTTGGGAGGCAGATGCAGGCAGATTTCTGAGTTCGAGGCCAGCCTTGTCTACAGAGTGAGTTCCAGGAAAGCCAAGGAGATACAGAGAATCTCTGTCTCGAAAAAACCAAAAAATAAAAATAAAATAAATTAAAATAAAATAAAATAAGGTGAAATCTCAGGGTTGTTTTGATTTGCATTTCCCTAATGACTAATGAAGTTGAGCATTTTTTAAGATGCTTCTCCGCCAACCGAAGTTCTTCAGGTGAGAATTCTTTGTTTAACTCTGTACCCCATTTTTAATAGGGTTGTTTGGTTTTCTGGGGTCTAACTTCTTGAGTTCTTTATATATATTGGATATTAGCCCTTTATCTGATGTAGGATTGGTGAAGATCTTTTCCCAATTTGTTGGTTGCCGATTTGTCCTTTTGATGGTGTCCTTTGCCGTACAGAAACTTTGTAATTTTATGAGGTCCCATTTGTCAATTCTTGATCTTAGAGCATATGCTATTGGTGTTCTGTTCAGATTTCACCTTACACCAGTCAGAATGGCTAAGATTAAAAATTCAGGAGACAGCAGGTGTTGGCAAGGATGTGGAGAAAAAGGAACACTCCTCCACTGCTGGTGGGGTTGCAAATTGGTACAACCGCTCTGGAAATCAGTCTGGCGGTTCGTCCGAAAACTGGGCACCTCACTTCCAGAAGATCCTGCTATACCACTCCTGGGCATATACCCAGAGGATTCCCCAGCATGTAATAAGGATACATGTTCCACTATGTTCATAGCAGCCCTATTTATAATTGCCAGAAGTTGGAAAGAACCCAGGTATCCCTCAACAGAAGAGTGGATGCAAAAAATATGGTATATATACACAATGGAGTACCATTCAGCCATTAGAAACAATGAATTCATGAAATTCTTAGGCAAATGGATGGAGCTGGAGAATATCATACTAAGTGAGGTAAACCAGACTCAAAAGATGAATCATGGTATGCACTCACTAATAAGTGGATAGTAACCTAGAAAACTGGAATACCCAAAATATAATCCACACATCAAATGAGGTACAAGAAGAACGGAGAAGTGGCCCCTTGTTCTGAAAAGACTCAGTGAAGCAGTATAGAGCAAAATCAGAACAGGGAAGTGGGAAGGGTTGGGTGGGAAAACAGGGGGAGGGAAGGGGACTGATGGGACTTTCGGGGAGTGGGGGTCCAGAAAAGGGGAAATCATTTGAAATGTAAATAAATATATCAATAAATTAAAAAAAAAGAAAAAAATAAAATAAAATAAAATAATGTCTCCTAAGGCAATATGTACTCTGAAGAATATTGTTTTGACAATATAGAGTATCAGAGTAGGATTCAGACTGCTCTCAACAAGTAAGCCTTCAAAGTGAAAGAACATAAAAAAAAATCACTTTAAGTTGAGGTGGCCTTTTATATAAAGTAGATAATTTTGTTATGCTTCTCCTGGCATACAAACAAGTGATGTCCATGTGAAGTGTTGTATATATTTCATATATTAGTCTTTGGCTTGATTTGACATTCTACATCATTTTCCACAAAGATTCCAGATCATATTCTATGATTCTATATTGTATACAATCTACAAATTCTACATATTGTATAAAACTCACCTGGATTTACCTTATATAGAACTTAGAAACAAAGACACTCTAGGAAAGTGGAGTAGTGAAATAGTTGCAAAGTAGACTTCTCATGAAAATAAGAGATTTTCTGAGAACCAAACCCATCTTTTTCTTAAATTTTGATTATTGTCTTTGGTCACATAATTCCCTATACATTCTTTGTGGAGCCTTAATCATTACTTAAAGCTTTATAAGTCTTGGTATTTTTCCATCTTAAAGATGGTGATGAGTAAACAGAAAGTTATGGAAAAAATGCACAGTGAAGGCTTGTGAGGATCCAAGGCAATGGTTCAAGAAATATAATGCACTAGGATTACTTCAATCCATCTACCTTGTACTAAATTGTTTTGTCATACTTATAAATTTTTCATACTTGTAAATTTTCATTTACAGGACATTTCATTATGTATGCACACTCATTATTTACTTAACTATCTTCTTTACATGTCTATCCAGACCACTGAACCAGTTACTATCTACCCCTTAAATGATTGGCATATTAACACGTTTTATTTTTAAAAGAAAATCAAAAATTTGCTTCCCTTAGTCTCGGTTGAAGGAGCAATAAAAGTGGGGGAAGTATATTCACTTTATTTTTTTATTGTTGAATAAATCTTTTTGTATAGCCATCTGACTTCTGTTTTACTTTTTTCTGTCTTCATAAAAAGTTACTTGCTACATTTCCCAAAGGATGCCTCAATACCTCCTTCATTGACATTTCTAGCTTATTTCTATTTCATGGTTTGTGATATTACAATAAAGTATCTTTAAAACTCTACTTGTCAGGAAAAGTGCCAAAATATTGAAACATGTTCAAAAGCATTTTCTCAATTTGGCATAATTAAATGTGTTCCAATGCATAGATCATACTAAATATAATTATGCAATATAACTGAATTTAAAATTTAAGACTTTTCTAAATCATGAAACAAGAACTTTTCATATAAGAGCTCCAATGACTGGCTGTGTTTGTTATATACAAAATATTTCTCTTTGTCCTCCATTTGAAATGTTAAGGAAGGTTTCATCCAGAAAGCTCTCTGAAAGTGTTAAGCTTATAGTCAGCCACTGCTTTCTCAATCCCTATAATCACAAATCTCACTTCTAATTTTTACATCAGGATCACCTCCCTACCACATCAGACACAGTTATTTCTTCTCAGGATTGGAATTAGAACTATGAACCAGACCCTTTTTATTTTAGATATCTGTAATGTAAGCATTTCCTGAAATCATTGTATATGTTAATTTTATAGCTATGAATTTATGAGTCAATTACTGAAGAGTATTTTAACTAATAATCAGTTGTATGATTTATGCATTGTTTAAACATTATGAAGTGCACTATACCAACCTATGTCGTAAATTTACTGAGTAGCTAAGCTGTAAGTTAATGGAATATTTCTTCTAAGCTTCAAGCATTTATAATACTTATTAAACAATTTAGAAGCAATGACACTTGTGTATTTAAATAAAATATTAACAGTAAAATTAACAGTAAAAATACCAAGCAAATGTAATTTTCTGCTCAATAATAATCTTATGAGAGTATTCTGATACATTCAGTCCATTATAACACAGAATTTTATTTATATGAGCCTTGAGTCATGATTTTTTCCTATTACACCATCTACTCTTATGTGCCTGTCCTTATTAATGGCCTTTATGTTGTATTGTTTTCCATCTCTCTTAGCAAACATTTGTTTTTTTATAAAAGATTTAATTTTTTGTGTGCTCAATTTTTATTGGATATTTCCTTTATTTACATTTCAAGTGTTATCCGCTTTATCAGTCCCCCCTAAAATCCTCTATCCCATACCCCCTCCTCTGCTTGAAGGTGTTCCCCAGCCCACCCAACCACTTCTGCCTCCCTGCCCTCAAATTCCACTACACTGGGTCATCAAGAATTCAAAGGACCAAGGGCCTCTCCACCCATTGATATCCAACAAGGCCATCCAATGCTACATATGCAGCTGGAGGCATTAATCACTCCATGTATACTCCTTGGTTGGTGGTTTAGTCCCTAGGAGATCTGGGGGTCTGGTTGGTTGATATCATTGCTCTTCCTATAGTGTTCCAAACCCCTTCAACTAATTCAGTCCTTTCTCTAACTCCTCCATTTGGAAATTCATTGTGGACCCCATGCTCAATCCAATGGTTGGCAGCGAACATCAGCCTCTGTGTTTGTCAGGCTCTGGCAGAGGTCTTCGGAGACAGCTATATCAGGCTCCTGTCAGCATGCACTTCTTGGAATCCACAATAGTATGTGGGTTTGGTGATTGTATATGAGATGGATCCTGAGGTGGAGCAGTATTGAGATGGGCTTTCTGTCAATCTCTTCTCCATTCTTTGCTTCCATATTTGCTCCCATGAGTATTTTCTTCCACTTTCAAGAAGGATTAAAGCATCCACACTTTGGTTTTCTATCTTCTTGAGCTTCATGTGAGATTCCACCTCACACCAATCAGAATGGCCAAGATCAAAATCTCAGTTGACAGCAGATGCTAGTGAGGATATGGAGAAAGATGAATACCCCTCCATTGCTCGTGAGATTGCAAGCTGGTACAACCACTGTGGAAAATCAGTCTGGCAGTTCCTCAGAAAACTGGACATAGTATTACCCGAGGAAGCTAGGACACATGCTCCATTATGTTCATAGCAGCCTTATATATAATAGCCAGAAGCTGGAAAGAACCCAGATGTTCTTCAACAGAGAAATGGATACAAAGAATGTGGTACATTTGCACCAGAGTACTACTCAGTTATTAAAAACAATGAACTCATGAAATTCTTAGGCAAATGGATGGAACAAGAAAATAGCATCCTGAGTGAAGTAAGCCAATCACAAAAGAGCACACATGGTATGCACTCACTGATATTAGTCCAAATGCTTGGAATACCCAAAAGAATTTTTTATTAGTGTCAGTGTGTCTTGTGTTTGTATTTATGGAAAGGAGCATGTATAAAGATGCTTATTAGAGGTCAGAAGTGGGTATTGGATCATTCTGAACTGGAGTTACAAAGACTTTTGAAATGTCTAATTCTCTTTGAAAATAACTCCTATTATATGTATATCACTACTGTAATATTACATATTGTTCCAAAAATTAGGATATAATGCATTTGGTATTGGAAATGTAGCTCAGTTTATAGATTGATTTTGTAGCAAACACAAAGTCTGGGTTCATTTCATAGCATTGTAAGTACCTATCTGCATGTGGCAGTGGATTCCTGCAATACCAGCACTCTAAAGATGGAGGGACACTCCAAGATCAAAAGTTCAATGTTATCCTTAGCTATATAGTAAGTTCAAGGTCATTCTGTGAAAATTGTTACCCTATCACAAAAACTGCATTTATTCCTTGTTATTAGTATATAGTTACATGTATTTTTAACCATTGAGATACATGTTTAACAGGTTTCTGGAATTGAATTATTAACCCTATAAGACTGGGGTTACACCACTTTTGATAGGTGAGAATACCACAACAAGGTGCTAACTATGAAACAGAGGCTATGCTTTCGTCAGACACTGGTAGCTTCTACTATCTCTGTATGTTAAGTTTTGTTGTGTTGATCAGTTTTCTCAATACATTTGGACTCATGGTTTTAGAAATCTGAGTGCAACATAAATTGGCTCCAATTATTTACTGTATATAATAAAGCATAATTTAGTTCTTGAGATTATATGTTGAGAAAAATATGCTTATTTGTTTGTCACCAGGAAACAAAGAAGAGGGGTGTAGGATAGGGGTCAAATTCTTTTCTATATTATAAACTCTCAATGATGCTATCAGCTCTAGATCAACCCTATAAGACATGATTCTTGAATAACACTAAGATGCAAATATAATGCTTAAGTCCTGGTTCCTTTATATTTTTACCCAAAGAAAACGTTTTTTCAAAGGTACCATGCCTCTTTCATAAGCATTTCTCCTTCCTATTTCTATTTTTGTATCTAACCACTAACTATTATTCACCTGTTTATCTCTTGGGTTCATAAAGCCATACTTGCACACTAGCATGCAGATTACACTAGTTGACACTTCAATACACCTTAATTAGGTTATAAAATTTAGAATTGTTTTTTTACCTCACCTATTAGTCCAAAACTCTGCTGTGGCAGCAAGAAAATATCTCGTTTTTGTTGGTGATGGTGGTTGGATTTTGTTGTTTTTATTTCTTTTTAGCACTGGTATACCATGAAGTACATGTTGAATTGAATATAGATAAATACAGAGTAGATGAGTGGTTTTCAATCATATTCTTCAGAGTTGTCAGAGTACTTTTGTATAACTGGAAGGGTATAGTAAGAGAAAATAAGAAATGGGAAAGTAAAGCATGGGAGGGTATAATGAAAATTTAAGACTCTAAAGCCTCAACTTGACTTCAAAGAGCATAACTCCAGTCTGGTTAGAGCAGTACAGAAATCTTAGTTTTTAATTTTGTTTGAGGAAAGATATTGTTGAATAAAGAATTGAAGAACCAAATGCTATAGTTCCAATTCCCTACAGCCCTGAGTGTGTGATTTAAAAAGAATATTGGAAAAATTTAATGGCTAAAATAATACAAGAACAAAATTCTAGACTCAATTCACAATCCAAAAGGGTTTCAAAGTGATTTACCACAGACACACACTTTTAGGCAATTCATCAGCTCATTAACATTATTGTATGGGACAATTGTTCGCTAAGTAAATTGTAAGATTTTTTCCATAGTACATACTTCTCTACCTAAAAAATAATTATTATTCTGTGCCTAAAGGACAAACCCCTGATTGTTCATTTTAGGTAGCAACATAAATGAATTTATTAAATCCATAATCGTTCCTTATGACTGCTGTGGCCACTTGACTAAAGATATGTGACAGAATATAAAAAAATAAATTATTCACCAAAGAGAGACAAAATTGCACAGGTAATTAGATCACTTGCTTCTTGCCATGGAGGTTAATGAGCATCTCAAAAGGATCACAAAGGTAAATTTAGACAATTTAGAATTTCAATAAAAATACTTTATAATCCTATTATTAAGAATGGTTAAAGAACTCAGTTCTCTATTATCATAATTTTATTTTAGGTATGAATAATAATCCTATGCAACAATTCGCAGGAGCCTTGGAGCTAATAAGCATATTGTGAAAATGGGAAGAGACATGACACAATTGTAATAGCAAAAATAATAGAAATAGAGTTGGCTATCAGATTTTCTTCTATCAATTAAATAAAGGCAATGTAACAGAGCATAAAGAATGCAGTTTTTGGAGAAATATACAGTTAAATAGTTATTCCCCTTCCTGGTTACTTAAATATAGTGGTCACAGTTTTCTCCTCTGAAGAGTATGCATGGAAATACCAGTTGTGGTAGACTATACATTTTTCAATTATGTTTCAATAATATCTCCTATTCTAAATTCTCTTTCAAACAGTCTGGCTAGCAATAAGTTAAGGCATGTCTTTCCAATCAAACTTGATTGTTAGACTTCTTGGAACATTTTTAGAGCAATAGAGTTATATGATTTACAAAGCTAAAACAAAAATTCTTTAAAGTGTCAGCTTGGATTTCTTGAAACATTATCTAAGAGATAATTGTGCTCATATATGAAGATCAACAACTCTCCAATTTTTTTAATGTGATCTGTTGGATGGTTCCAGCTGGTTTCACAGTCTAAAAAAATCTACTATAATCTGTGAGAAAATCATATTTTTATTGGATATTTTCTTTATTTACATTTCAAATGTTGTCCCCTTTCCTGGTTTGCTTTTGGAACCCCCCCCCTTTTTTTGTTTGTTTGTTTTTGAAAGTTAACATATGTGAGGACTTTTTTTTTTTATCTCATCCCCGCTACCTCTTCTTTTTGAGGGTGTACCCACCTACCTATCCACTCCCACCTGCCCACCCTGGCATTCCCCTACACCATAACATTGAGCCTTCATAGGACCAAGAACCTCTCCTCCCCTTGATGCCCAACATAGCCACCCTCTGCTACACATGTGGCTGGGGCCATGGGTCCTCCACGTGTACTCTTTAATTGGTAGTTTAGTCTCTGGGAGCTCTCAGTAGTCTGGTTTGTTGATATCGATATTCTTCCTATGTAGTTGCAAACTGCCTCAACTCCTTTAGTCCTTTCTCTAACTCCTCCATTGTGGACTCCATGCTCAGTCCAATGGTTGGTTATGAGCATCCCCCTCTGTATTTTCAGTCTCTGACAGAGCCTCTCAGGGGACAGCTACATCAGGTTCCTCTCAGCATGCACTTCTTGGCATCTGCAATCATGTCTGGGTTTGGTGTTTATATATGTGATGGATCCACAGGTGGGACAGTCTCTGGAAGGCTTTCCCTTCTGTCTCTGCTCCACACTTTGTCCCTGTATCTCTTCTCATGCATATTTTGATCCCTCTTCTAAGAAGGACAGAATCAGCCACACTATGGTCTTGCTTCTTCTTGAATGTGGTCTGTGAATTGTATCTTGGTTATTCCAAGCTTCTGGGCTTATATCCACTTATCAGTGAGTGCATACCATGTGTGTTCTTTTGTGACTGGGTTACTTCACATAGGATGAAATTTTCTAGATTAATTCATTTGCCTAAGAATTTAATGAACTGACTGTTTTTAATAGCTGAGCCCATTGTGTAAATGTACCACATTTTCTGTATCTAGTCCTCTGTTGAAGGACATCTGGGTTTTTCCTGCTTCTGGATATTATCGATAAGTCTGCTATGAACACAGTGGAGCATGTGTCTTTCTTATAAGCTGGATTATCTTTTGGGAATATGCCCAGGAGTATTTTAGACAGTTCCTCGGGTAGATCTCTTTCCAATTTTCTGAGGAACATCCAGATTGATTTCCAGAGTGATTTGGAGGAGTGTTCCTCTTTTTTCCATATCCTCACCAGCACCTGCTGACTCTTAGTTTTTTATCTTAGCCATTCTGATTGGTGTAAGGTTGGATCTCAGTGTCATTTTGATGTGCATTTCTCTGATCACTAAGGACTTTAAACATTTCTTTAGGTGTTTCTCAACCATTTAAGATTCCTGTGTTGTAAATTTTCAGTTTAATTCTATACCCCATTTTTTTGATTAAGTTGTTTGGCATTTTGGTGGTTAGCTTCTTGAGTTCTTTATACATTTTGGATAATAGTCTTCTATCAGATATGGGGTTAGTGAAGAATTTTTTTCCAATTTGTAGTTTGTCATTTTGTCTTATTTGCTTTATGGAAGCTTTCCAGTTTCATGAGGTCCCATTTATCAATTTTTGATCTTAGAGCATGCACCACTGGAGTTCTGTTTAGAAAATGTCCCAATATGCCAATGAGTTCAAAGCTCTTTCCCACTTTATTTTATATTTGTTCAGTGTATCTGGTTTAATGTTGTGGTCCTTGAACCATTTAGATTTGAACTTTCTGCAAGGTGACAATATGGATCTATTTTCATTTTTCTACATACTGACAGCCAGTTAGACCAGCACCCTTTGTTGTAAATGCTTTTGTTTATCCATGATATTTGTTTGGCTCCCTTGTAAAAGATTAACTACCTATAAATGTGTGGTTTAATTTCTGGATCTTCAATTCTATTACATTGATCAATGTGTCTGTCTCTGTACCAATACCATGCAGTTTTTCACTATTGCTCTGTAGTAAACCTTGAGGTGAGGGATGGTGATTCTCCCAGTCATTCTTTTATTGTCTTTCTGGATCTGGGTTAAATCCTTCAGGATAATATTTTTTGTGCCATACATTTGCCTGTGAAATTCATGATGTCTTTGTTTCCAATGGCTGAGTAATGTTCCACTGTGCAAATGAATCATAATTTGTTTCCATTCTTCAGTTGAAGGATTTCTTGGTTGTTTCTAGTTTCTTGCTATTATGAGTAAAGCTATTATGAACATGTTGGAGAATCTTTTGTGCATATGCCCAGAAGTGGCATAGCTGGCTCTTCTAGTGGAACTATTTCCAATTTTCTGAGAAATTATCATATTGATTTCCAGAGTGGCTACACAAGTTTGCAATTTCACCAGCAATGGAGGAATGTTCCTCATTTTGGATCTTAACCATTCTGATTGGTGTGAGATTCAATATCAGAGTTGGTTTTATTTGCATTTCCCAGATAACTAATGTAAAGAACAAGATATAAAAAATATAAGGAATGATATCATGAATGGATTTAACCATGGAGATACAAGCCGTGTGTGTGTGTGTGTGTGTGTGTGTGTGTGTGTGTGTGTGTGTGTGTGTATGTGTATGTGTGTTCTGGTATGATAAAATGAATTAAGCTAAAATGCTTGAACACCTTAACTATGATTAGCTAGAATGTAATCATTGAAACCAAGCCTAGAGTATGTACCTGGATATGATAAACTGAATGCCTGATGAAGTAATGTGTTAAATGTAGCTTAAAAACCCTGATTTGTCTACCACACTCACTCTCTCCTGGAGTCCTATGGAGAGGCCACTGTACTGAAAAATGAGTCCACCAACCTGGCCACCACCCCCACGTCCCAGATCAAGCAGCATTCCAAGAAGCAGTAAGAAAACATTGCTGACCTTACCCACACTGCCACCCAGTGAACATCAGGCCAGACTGGAGGTTAGTGTACTGTGTGTGCATGTGAACGAATGAGATCCCATTTCACCATTTAGTGGTTTACTGTGAATAAACAAGCTGTTATAACTTAACCTCCAAGTCTGAGGCTTCCCTTTTCCACTCAATCCCCAATCACAACAGTTCGAGACAGTTCTATAGTTAACAATAGCTCGCAACAGTTCAGGACAGTTCATGTCAGTTTTTAAAGATTCAAGACAACTAAGGACTTTGAATATTTCTTTAAGTGCTTCTCGTCCATTTGAATTTCCTCTCATAAGAATGCTCTCTTTAAAAATGTAGAAAAATGTTACAACTGAAGATTATAAGAATTTTATATAGGTATAATAATGGTAGGCATAAAAGTAGTCCTAAATTGATTGAAAGTGAAATTATAAACATTTTCTGAAAAACTTGAAGATTTATATGGAAAATATTTCTGATAAAATTGAAGAAATATATAGAAAACATTTCAAAATTAAAGATTATCATGAAAATTATACAGTTTTTCTACAATTTTATCAGAAATATTTCCATATAAATATTCAATTCTATAATAAAATGTTTCTATTTCATATTTCAATTAATTTAGCAATGTTTTTTAAGTGCACCACTTTACTCTTTAATTTTCTATGAAAATTGTTAATTTTAACATGTTTTTCTATGTATTTCTTCTATTTTATCTGAAATATTTTCCATGTAAATCTTTAATTTTATCATGAAGTGTTTTTACTTCCCTTTTCAATAAAAAAGAAAGAAAAGAAAAGAAAAGAAAAGAAAAGGAAAGGAAATGAAATTCTCTCTTTAGCTCTGTGCCCCTCTTTTTAATTAGGTTATTTGGGTTTTAGGAGTCTAACTTATTGTATTCATTACATATTTTGGATATTAGTCCTCTATCAGATGCAAGATTGTTGAAGATCTTGTCCCAATCTGTAGGTTGCCATTTTGTCCTATTGAATGTGCCATTTGCCTTACAGAAGCTTTTCACTTTCATGTGTTCCCATTTACCAATTGTTGCTCTTAGAGCCTGAGTCATTGATATTCTGTCCTGCAAGTTGTCTCATGTAACAATGAATTCAAGGTTACTTCCCACATGTCTTTGTTGAGATTTAGTGTGGCTGGTTTTATGCTGAGATCCTTGATCCACTTGAACTGGATTTTTGTGCAGAGTGATAAATATGTATCTATTTGAATTCTTCTATATCCAGACACCAGCATCGTTTGTTAAACATGCTTCCCACACACACACATTGTAATGTTTTGGCTTCTTTATCAAAACTCAATTGTTCATAGGTATGTGGATATGTTTCTGGGTTTCAATTTTATTTCATTGATCAATCTGTGTTTCTTTATAAGCAGAGCTATGTAATTTTAAGAACATTCTGCACAACAATGAAAACATCTTCTGTTATAAAGATATACACTACAAAATGGGGAAAATATCATTGTTGAGAGCTTTTGGGGCTGCCTTCTAGGAATTTGACAGAAGATTGACATTGGTCTAGAATTCTGAAGCAGGCTCAAGATGAATTCAATGAGGAATGTGTTCTTTGTATCTTGATGGATCTTGTTAAAACCCTGAATACAGTAATCATGTCACTTTTGTTTATGCTTTGTTTGTTCCTTAACTACTCTGTTTATGCCTTAGAACTGACCTTATCCTTTGCATGTACTTAGTATGGTAGAAAAGCAGACTGTAGAAAAGTAAAGCTGCTTCAACTCAGTACTAGCTGAAGTCATGTTATAGTGTTGCATAATTGTCTTTTTCTTTGCAGTCCTTACCCTCTCCCTTGAGATCTGATTGACTGACTGAGCTAGCTTGGACATATCACTTAATTGTTATGTGTCAGAAGGGGAATTAATATCTTCAGTATATAAATAACATCAAAACCTAATCATCATACATGCAAATCATTTTATTAATAACCATGTTAATGAAACAAAAGCATAGTTCTCAAAAGAAGAAAAACAATTAGGCAATAAACATTTTAAAAACTGTTCTAATTGTATAACCATAAATACAATAAAAGCAAATCTTATAATCAACATTTGTCCAGTCAGACTGGATAGCACCATGAAGAAAAAAAAAGATGAGACCAAAACTTGTGAGGATGTGGTAGAAGAGAAAACATTATTCTAGTAATGTGCATTGGTGTAAGCAGAATGGAACTCAGAGCAACAGTTTTACAAATGACTCAAGATAGGACTTCTTTATGATACACATGTAATATTTGAAGGACTATAGGTCAATATATGATAGAGATATAAATAATGTATTGGTGATATGTGTAAAACAGCCAAGAATTGGAACCAACCTATCTACTCAGCAGATGAATGGATAAAAAAGGTTAGGTATATGTTGAAGACATGGTTCACACATTAAAAGCTAATACTCAACAACCAAAAATGATGAGGAACATTTACATCATCTTATTTTTATGCACTTATAAAGAAAAATGAAATCGTGATATTTTCAGAAAATTGGGTGGAGTGCAATGTAGGGTTCCATAGCTGCCTGCAGCTATTACGAAGTGGGTTTCTGGAACAGAAGCTGAGGAATAAATAGGGAAGAGGGGCGAAAAGAAGTACGCTTCCCTATTTATTCCTCAGTTTCTGTTCCAGAAACCCACTTCGTAATAGCTGCAGGCAGCTATGGAACCCTACATATTGGCGCCAGAACGTGGGGCAACCTGGTACGGGAGAATTTCCTGAGGTAACCCTATCAAGTGAAGCTTCGCAGAAAAGGTGATAAGGAATGGTATCCGCACGGTAATAGAGGTCAAATAGAGGTCAAAACTAGCGCTAGTGGAAAATTGTGTCTATCGTTGTGAGTGCAGAGGGATATGGGTTTTTCAAGCAAACTGTGTTGACCCGGCACAGTGGCCGCTTGGGTTGAATAGATAGGGAAATATGGGGAAGGAATTTGGTAGGCATTTGCCCAAAGCTCGTAAGAGCTGATTTCGGCGAAAAAGAAAGGGGTTTTAAAAATAGGCATATGTCCACAGCCTCTAAGAGCTGTTTGAAGAGAAAAATGGATGTAATTGCTTAACAAGTGCGCTTAACTTTCTGTGTATCTTTCCGTGTTTGTCCCGGTGCACCGACTGTTTGTCTATGTGTATGTTTATGTCCTCTCTGTGTCTTTGTGTGAATGACTGTTTCGTGTTAAAAAGAAAAATTGGTAAGGATTTCATCTGCTGGTAACCTCTTGAGCCAGCCACAGTTTGTGTGGAGATTGATTTAAAGGCGTGCCGCAGCAGCGCAGCTCACTCACCCAAGAGGCAAGCATGGCTGGGGAAAAAGCCGCTTTTAAAAGCCCAGAAGCCTCAAGATTTGGGAAGACTTTGGTTTGGCTTGTGAAATTCATGTAGTCGCTTTATACTTGTTTCTAATTGGTTTTAATGGTATAAGGCTTTACATTTCTTGACTAAAGAGTTATAAATTAATTGGTTATTATTTAAAAGGTATAATGTTGTTAACAAAAGTTAGGTTAAAGCTGGTAGTTTAGGGTAGTCGCCATTTTTAAACAACACGTGGCGTGACGCAATCCAGGAAATACAGGCCTTTAAGATGCTCCTAAATTGGCATGGTGTTTCATGTGAATCTTGGCCTGGAGATTGGACTTAATGAAGGTTAAGATTTAAAATAATGCCTCTTTAATAAGTTACACTGTCATACACTTGAACATAAGAACTGGCAGACAAACCTTGTGCTGTAAATATGTGTTTGCCATTGATTTTAAAGAAAATAGATTGCTTAAAATTGGGATTTGCTTCCAAAATTGCAATTGTGCTCTAATATTGTTACTAATGGTTGATCTATTACATGACAAACATTTTTAGGCAAAATTAATAATTGTTATCCAAAAGATAATTTGTACTATCAGATCACATGTTTATTCCTTTAAGTTTCTCCCTGCTTCAACACAGATACCTGAATTTGGTGCTATAACAACTATTTTTAAGATGTTAAAAGTCAAGCTTTTAATAATAGTAGATATATATAGCTCATGGTTTATAATTGCTTAAAATTGGTCCATTTTTAATACTGCTAATTCTTAATTTCTACAGTTTATACAAATGTGATTCAAATTTCTAAGAACAAAGGATATGTTCTCTAAATGACTGTCCTTTAGGTATTTGAAATAATTTTATATTTTGTGCACATCAAATTGTAAAGATTTGTTCTTGATGTCCTCAATTTCTACCTCTACCATGTAATGGTGTTAATCCTAGAGGACTTAGTTATTACAGATAAATGATACTCATATTTCTAATTTAGAAGATTAAAAAATATGTGCATGTGACTAATGATTCATTTTTAGGCTGTCTAGTTGCAACTGCTCTAACAGAAAAAGCAACTAAAAATGCTATGTTTATTTTATATAATTACATAGTTATTGCCTAGGTTATGGGTTATACTTTGTGTTCCAACTTAAATTAATAAAACAATATCTTCTTGGAAGAGAGAAGAGAGGGGAAATCGTGCCCCTGTGCATATCATTTATATTATGCTTGCATGTTTTTAGGAAAATTTTTAAAATTTGGATGCCAAGAAACTCCTTGCTAAATGTATATGACATCTTGTAATTAGGCATATTGATGTCTAGGTGAAATGAAGGAATTCACTTATTGACATATGCCATGATCCTGATTTAATATTGGGGGAGAAGGCATGTCCTCTATGTTTTTTCCACAGAATGCTGCAGAAGATATGCTGACTGTGTGCTTGCTGAATGCCCAGACCATGTTAACATAAGAGCTATATTGGGTATATGTTCTTGACTTACCTCAATTGTCAAATGTCCCAGGTTAGATAAACTGCCTAGCTTCAAGCTTTTAGACTTTGTGGGACAGAACATGGAGACTGTTAAGCTAGCTTAGGAAAAATTAATCTAAAGAAGAGTTAAAATGACTCTTCTCCTTATTGTGTTCAGCTGACTCAACCATAGACTGGTCTAGAAATAATTCCAATATTGAAGATTCCAATTTTGAAGATGGCTAACAATCTTTAGCCAGCTGTGTTAATTTAACATATAGTTTCCACTTTTCCTGAGAAGTAACAGCATATCTCTTTATACACAAGGCTACCTCTCCCACCTCAGAGGCCAAGCTTTGGGTCCTTAAAGTTGTTAATTTGCAACTGAATTGGATACTTCAGGGACAAGTTAATCCTATTCCACCTTTAACTCTTGACCTTGTTTGTTAAGCAGACCGGCTGTCTCCACCCAGGCTCACCTGGATGGAGAGATTGCATGTCTGTTAAAGACACTTGCAGACCCCCCTGGCTTCAAAACTTACACAAGTGGATCTCCAAAGAGGGAGCCACATAGAACTCAGATCTATGTGTGTTTGTTTAAGAACAAACATGGGTACCAGTGAGACGTGCGAGGCAAAGCACCGCATGGGGAGGTGAATTTCTGCTTCTGAGTCCCCAGGAAGTACACCTAATTGCATAGGGGTTAACGTCGAGAGGCTGTCCTTAAAATAATAAGGGAGCCTATTACCCCTCCTCTGAAAAAGACGTTATACAATTTAAGAGGAATTACGGTCAATGCTTCCCCTCCTGGTTAAGGCCCGCCTTCTTATGAAGGATATTTATCCACTTGTTTTCTACCTCCTCGTGTTCTAATTAATAAAAAAAGGGGGGACATGTACAGAGCCATATTGGGGCAGTCTTGCACTTGGTCAGAGTTTGACTTTGGTCAAGGTTAACTTCTCCCAGATAGCCAGGATCCTTCTCCACCCAGGGTGGAGTGCTCGAAGTAAAGGTTAAGTTCATTGTTCCTCCAGGTCTAGGGATTCCTGAATTAAACAGGTGACCCACCCAGCTGCTGGAGCAGTCAAGACGAGGACCTCCAAGAGAAGCTAGACAACTTCCACCGGAACTCAGCCTGGAGTCTGGGGGGAAGGGTTGCCCAAACTGTTAAAAGGTCTGGCGCCATTAAAGTTTCCGGCTTTGATCAGTGAATATTGTCTTAGCCGTACCTCTTTTCGCCCCTCTTCCCTATTTATTCCTCAGCTTCTGTTCCAGAAACCCACTTCGTAATAGCTGCAGGCAGCTATGGAACCCTACAGGTTAGGATGTGGTAGAAGAGAAAACATTATTCTAGTAATGTGCATTGGTGTAAGCAGAATGGAACTCAGAGCAACAGTTTTACAAATGACTCAAGATAGGACTTCTTTATGATACACATGTAATATTTGAAGGACTATAGGTCAATATATGATAGAGATATAAATAATGTATTGGTGATATGTGTAAAACAGCCAAGAATTGGAACCAACCTATCTACTCAGCAGATGAATGGATAAAAAAGGTTAGGTATATGTTGAAGACATGGTTCACACATTAAAAGCTAAGACTCAACAACCAAAAATGATGAGGAACATTTACATCATCTTATTTTTATGCACTTATAAAGAAAAATGAAATCATGATATTTTCAGAAAATTGGGTGGAGTGCAAGATAATTTTTAGACAAACTAAAAGAATCTCAGAAGGAAAACTACCGTGTTTACTATCATATGAAATATATATATATATATATATATATATATATATATATATATCATAAAAAGATTAAAAGCCTGCTCATATTTACATATATAGTACATACTCTATAAGTATGTAATAGATACATAATTATACAAATATATAATATATAAATTATATGTAAAAACATGGGTATGTGACCATGTTTATGTGTGGAAGTCTTTAACACCTAAAAGTGATCAAAATGATGGAAAATATTAAGGATTGTAAGGAAAATCTAATGGATTGCATCTGACATTGAATAAGATGGGGCTTAAATGGAGATACAAGGACTATGGGGAAAAGGAATGGTAAGGGTGATAGAAAACACAAATGGCATATATGGATAAAATGCCATAATTAGATCCATTGGGTTGTGTGATAACTTAAAAAATGTTGACAGAAGTCTAGAAGTGGAAGACTAATTGGCCTTCTTCTTGCTTTTATGTGAGGTGATATTTGAGTAAAGGTGTTTCTCCTAAAGGGTAAGTCTTGTTCCTGAGGAACACTGTATGTATTTCAAAGTTGTTCCTTTAATCTTGACTTACAGAAATGATAAAAAAATGAAAAAAAGACAAGAAAGGAAAGAAAGAATGAAAGAAAGAAAGAAAGAAAGAAAGAAAGAAAGAAAGAAAGAAAGAAAGAAAGAAAGAAATATTATTTAAACTTCCCAGAATTACATGACAATTTTCCTGCAGTGAAATCACTGAAAAACCTTGTGGTTCCTCAATAGTGTATGACCTCAGCTCTGGCCTGCCAGGAAACCATCAATATTAGCAGTGATTTGACTTTACCAGTTGATGGCTTTAACAGTATCTTATATAGATGTGTTGAGCTCAGTTGTCATGCTCTACGTTTTGCTAATGCTCTGGGTTTCAGAGTTGTTTTGTCCTATGAAATTAATTTTGACTCTAAAAACCGTTCAATTGCAACACTGAGAATGCCAATCTTGCTATAAACTGGCATTGAAATTAGAACCTTCAAATGGTCAACATCTGTAATCATCAAGGAAATGCAAATCAAAACAACTCTGAGATTCTAACTCACACCAGTCAGAATGGCCAAGATAAAAAACTCAGGGGACAACAAATGCTGGAGAGGATGTGGAGAAAGAGGAAAACCCCTTCATTGCTAGTGGGACTGCAAGCTGGTAAAACTACTCTGGAAAACAGTTTGGTTGTTGCTCAGAAAAGTTTGCATAGCACCAACTAAGGATCCAGCTATACAACTCCTGGGTATATACCTAGAAGATGCTGCAACATGTAATAAGGACACATGCTCCACTATGTGCATAGCAGCCTTATTTATAATAGCCAGAAGCCTAAAAGAACCTAGATGCCCCTTAACAGAGGAATGAATACAGAAAATGTGGTACATTTACACAATGGAGTACTACTCAGTTATTTGAAACAATGAATTCATGAAATTCTTAGGCAATGAATGGAGCTAGAAAATATCATCCTGAGTGAGATAACCCAATCACTAAAAGAACACACAAGGTATGCACTCACTAATAAGTGGATATTAGCCCCAAAGTTCATAATATCCAAGATACAACTCACAGACCACATGAAGATCAAGAAGGAAGACCAAAGTGTGGATACTTTGATCCATATTGGAAGGTAGGTCAAAATACCCATGGCTCACATCCAACTAATAGATTGAGCATAGGGTTGCCAATGGAGCAGCTAGAGAAAGAACCCAAGGAGCTGCAGAGGTTTGCAAGCCTGCAGGCAGAACAATAATATGTATCAACCAGTACCCACAGAGCTCCCGGGGACTAAACCACCAACCAAAGAGTACACATGGAGGAACCCATGGCTCCAGCTACTTATGTAGCAGAAGATGACCATTTCAGACATCAATGAGAAGAGAGGCCATTGGTCCTGTGAAGGCTCAGTTCCCCGGAACAGGAGAATGCAAGTGAGGAAATAGGGGGAGGGTAAGCACGGGGAGGGGGTTAGGACAGGGGGATTTCTGAGTTTTAACTAGGAAAGGGGATACCATTTGAGATGTGAATAAAGCAAATATCTTATAAAATAAGAAAAAAGAAATTAGAACCTTCAATAATCCTAATATTGCTGAATATAATTCAGTCATGTCATTAGATATACAGAAGTATATTAATGGCATTTTGAAGATAGTGCCCTTTCTTTTCTTTCTTTCTTTTTTACTAACATATTTACTTTACATCCAGATTAAAGCTTCCATTTCCTCCTCTTTTCCAACCCCACCCCATCCACTCATCTACTAATTCTTCCTTTTCCTCATACAAGGAGAGGATTCCAGTGGATATCAACCAGCCTTGGCATATCAAGTTGCATTATGTCTATGTGTTGTGTATTATAAAAAGATAAGAGAGAGAGGATATGTTATGGTAGAGGTGTAGTCAGGCATGGAGAAGGGGGTGCCTGGGAGGGCCCATGCTCAAGCATCCCTTCCCACTGAGGGACCAGCCAGATTATAGTATATTATATAATATACTTTCGGGACTTTCGGGGCGTGGGGGGCTAGAAAAGGGGAAATCATTTGAAATGTAAATAAATTATATCGAATAAAAAAATTTAAAAAAAAAGTTTATTCGGGGAATTGCAAGGGGAGTTGAGAGGATAGTAGAGGCACAGAAATGCAGAGAGGGAGGGGAAATGGCCATGAGCAGTTGAAGAGAAAGGGGGGCAGCAGGGAATAGAGAGGGAGTGGAAAGGAGCAAGGGGACAGAACAGGAGCAAAAGGACAAGAGCAAGAGAGAGAGGAGGGGTCAAACATCCCCTTTTATAGTGAATCACTCACACATGGCTGTTGTCAGGCAACTGTGAGTTGGAGATTAGGAATGCTAACATTCCCTCATTTTGGTTTAATTACAAAAGAAAAAAAAAGAGGTGATAGTGGAACAGGAATAGGTTCTTCATGATCTTTAGCTACTTCCTGCTGACTCTGGGGCAACATGTCTCTAGGAACCCTAGAAGAATGGTAATGGAATGCTGGTCCAGTCTTATGAGAATTGGCTGTTGCCTTGCTGTCCGCGGTCTGTGGAACTGGCTGTTGATAGATCAGAAGGAACAATAGAAGCATCTGTGTCTGTGAGAGAAGATTGGAACATCTGTAGGTTGCTTCTCTGGATCTGTCCTAGATGTAGTAAGTGCCTGGACTAGACAAAATGCTGAAACAAACACATGTATGTTATAGGTAGAGAATAATATTAAGTACATTTGGGAGAAAGGATTTTCTTTTCATAGATGTGCATTTGAAAGCCTGAGGACTCCCATCCTCTGGAATAGGTAGTAAGTGGGAACTTTAGTCTATTGATTAGCAGATATACTCATCTGGACAGAGTCTATTTGACCCATGAGATACCTCTCATGATCATGAGTGGGTTTCCTGTAACTTATAAGTTTATAAAAGAGATAAATGAGTTAACGTGTACCATCTTTAACATGAGCCTTTTGTGGAGTAGAAGGAACAAGAATTTGGGTTTATACAGTTGGATTGTATAGTAAAATGTGTCATTGGAGTTAGGCAAATTTATAAGAACTCAAATAATGTTATGACAGTGATGTAGCAAGAAGAGAAATTGTGAAGCATTTATTTGATGGAAAATGCATTTAGGTAAGGACCTAGGTCTGTTATCTAGCTGTCAAACTACAATTACTTTAGCTTTCGATGTAGTCAGAAATCTGGGGGAAGAAGAGGTTATAATCTAGCAGTCATATATTAATGAAAGAAATAACAGAGTTCATCTATAGTCTAAAGAGTTCCTTAAGTTCATTGTGGCCACTTGGGCACAGTCTGGCTTTCACACCCAGAAAACAGAGGGCCTTTTACAAAGAGCCTTTTTCCCCTGTGGATCAAATAACATGTGAAAGGAGAAATGACTCGCCTTAACTTAGGCAATATGCAGCATTTGACTCTCAAGCTGTCTACAGCATAGACCAAGCCTGAACAGAGCAATGATGGTGTTTTCTAGTGGTTTTTATACCACAATCCAGGCAATCTCTTGTAGCTGTATCCATATCTTTTGAGACCTTGGGGGTAAGATGTTAGGCTTTGAGAGATTCTTTCTATCATAAAATTAAATATATTAATAATTAGCAGACTTCTGACAAGATTGAGAGTCATATTGATTGGTAATATCTTTATTAGACAACTTATACTTGTTAGATTACTTACTAGAGAAAGTATATAGTAAATAGAGCATAGAGAAAAAAATTGCATTAGTAGAGAAACATTGGGCTTAGAGTTAGTGTGGACCAGAACAAGAGAGCTGGAAGCTGTGGCTTAAGACCATGGTAATGAAAAGTATGCTCAGCCTGCCTCAGGCCAGTGACACTAACTGAACATGCAGCCTGTGGAAGTGGGCCAGAGGCATGAGAGCGCTGAGCTTTGGGGTTTGGATAGGTGTGTTGTGGAAGCCAGTGCATTAGTTGTTGGGTGATGCCTATTAGATGACACTTATGGTAGGTGCCTGTATTCCTTTATAGCACTGTCACTTGCAAAGGAAGATTTTTCCACTTGCTCTACAACCTTGCCATGATGTGTTGTCATTTGAGTATTTATCTTGGCCATTCTGATAGATATAAGATAAAATGTCAGAGTCTTTGATTTGATTTGCATTTCCTCGATGACTTAGGATGTTGAGTATTTCTTTAAGGGCTTCTAGGCTACTAAAGATTCTTCTGTAGAGAATTCTCTATTTACCTCTCGGTACCACTTTTAAATTTGGCTATTTGTGTTGTTGGTACTTAATTCTTTTTTTTTTTTTTTTTTTTTTTTTTTTTTTTTTTGAGAAGTTGACTATTAGGCCTCTGTTAAATGTAGGGATGCTGAAGATTTTTCCCATTCCGTGGGCTTTCATTTTGACCTATTAGCCATTATGACCTGTTAACTATGTCCTTTGCATTACAGAAGCTTTTCAGTTTCATAAGGTTCCATTTATCAATTGTTGATTTTAGTGTTCTGTTTAGGAAGTTGCTTCCTGTACCTGTGCATTCAAGGTTATTTCCTACTTCCTTTTCTATCATGTTCAGAAAATGTGGTTTATGTTGAGGTATTTGATCGACAAGAGTTGAGTTTTGTTCAGCCTGATAAATATGGGTCTTATTGCCTTCTACATGCAAACATCTAGTTATACCAGCAACATTTGTTGAAGATTTCCTTTTTTCCATGGTATGGCTTTTATTTTTCCATTAGCTTCATTGTCAAAAATCAAGTGTCTGCCTAAGTGCATGTGGACCTGACCTTGGCTGGAAGTGTAGTGTCTGCTCAAACTGGGTCTAAGCAAGCAAAGCCTTCAGTATCATAGGACACAGGTTAGATCCTATGAAGAAGTGTTGACTTGGAGAAGAGCAGTGGCAGTGGCGGCAGCAGCAGCAGCAGCAGCAGCGGCTGGTCCAGAGGAAGGGCCATCAGCAGTAGAACCAAGTGGACAGGGTCCAGGCAGACCCTGCGCCCACGACCACTGGCCATCGCTGGCCAGCCAGGCTGCGAGCAGCGGAGGATTTACGGCGCCTTTCACCACACAGAAGCCACACCAGAACTCTGCCTCCTGCCAGTCAGATACGAGGCCTCCATATTGGTTCTCGGTCGCCAGAGAAATCAGACTGAGGTACGCAAATATAACCCGAGACCAACATCACGGGGGTCTAAGCCCGACGGGCATTGGCCTGCACCCAGGCCCTGGGCTGACCGGGGGGGGGGGGGGGGGGAGGGGGGCCACCAGGGTGCAAACCCGGCCAGGAGGTTCCCCCCCTCCCCCCGGCGCGCGCACACTACCGCCATTTTGCCTAAGGGAAGCCAGAGAGACCTAGCAGGCAAAACCAAACCAGCTAACAGGCATAGCCCGAGGCAGACATAGCAGGGGTCTCTGCCGGTCAGGCCCTGGACTGCCCCCAGGCCCTGGGCTGCTCGGTGGGCCATCTGTGTGCCGACCCAGCCAGGAGCTTGTTTGCCCGGGCCAGCGTGCACCACTGCCATTTTGCCTACGGGAAGCCAGAGGGATCCAGCAGACAAAACCAAACCAGCTAACAGGCATAGCCCAAGGCAGACATAGCAGGGGTCTCAGACGGTCAGGCCCTGGACTGCCCCCAGGCCCTGGTCTGCTCAGTGGGCCATCTGTGTGCTGACCCGGCCAGGAGGTTGTTAGCCCAGCAGACTCTCCCAGCACTCTCAGGGAGCGCGCACACGCCACCATCCTAGCCACCTGACAGACCCAATTAAAACAGCTGAGGGGAACTTTGCTCAGACATTGGCCTGCCAGGCTTTTGCCTAGACTCAGGGCCTGAGCAGATAGGCTAGCCTTGTGTGCACCAACCTGGTTGGAAGTTCCGCTGCCCAGCAGAGAGATCAGCACGCAGAAAAGGTCCCTACAGCATACAGCCTCAGGACTCCCTGAAGGAGCAAACGGGCACCTTCTGGCTCACAGACACAATCTGGGGCAAAGAACACTAGGGCTGCAAGGGCACCCAAGAGGAGGAAAGCACATTAGCAATCTGCAACAGGGGAAACCCTGCCCTCCAGTGGTGCAGAAATAGCCCTAGAGGTCTCAGGAAGCTGAAACACCAGCCAGAGACAAGACCAATTAGCTCCAGAGAACAAGATGGCAAAGGGCAAATGCAGGAACGCTACTAACAGAAATCTAGGCAATATGGCAGCATCTGAACCAAACTCTCCAACATCAGCAAGTCCTGGTTATGCCAACACACCAGAGAAACAAGATTTGGATTAAAAATCACTGTTCATGATGCTGCTAGAAGAACACAAAAAGGACATGAATGAATCTCTTAAAGAAATGCAGAGGAACATGAATAAGCTAGAAACCCGTATAATGGAAACACAAAAAAAAAAAAAAAAACACTTAAAGAAATGCAGGAGAATAAGGCCCAAGAGATAGAAGCCAATAAAGAAGAAAGGCAAAAAGAAACTTAAAGAAATGCAGGAGAACTTGAGTCAACAGGCAGAAGTCATGAAAGAGGAAACACAAAAATCTCTTAAAGAATTACAGGAAAACACAGACAAAAAAATGATGGAACTGAGCGAAACAATCCTGGACCTAAAAACAGAAGTAGAAACAACTAAGAAATCACAAAGGGAGACAACTTTGGAGATAGAAAACCTTGAGAAGAAATCAGGGGCCATAGATGCAAATATAAACAACAGAATACAAGAGATGGAAGAAAGAATCTCAGATGCCGAAGATACCATAAAAACCATTGACTCAACTGTCAAAGAAAATACAAAATGCAAAAAGCTTGTATCCCAGAACATCCAGGAAATCCAGGATACAATGAGAAAACCAAACCTAAGGATTATAGGTATAGATGAGAGTGAAGACTTACAACAGAAAGGGCCAGCAAATATCTTCAACAAAATTATGGAAGAAAACTTTCCTAATTTAAAGAGAGAGATGCCTATGAATATACAAGAAACCTACAGAACTCCAAACAGACTGGATCTGAGCAGAAATACCTCTCGTCACATAACAATCAAAACCCCAAATGCACTAAACAAAGAAAGAATATTAAAGGCAGTAAGAGAGAAAGGCCAAGTAACATATAAAGGAAGACCTATTAGAATCACACCAGACTTCTCACCAGAGACTATGAAAGCTAGAAGATCCTGGGCAGATCTCATGCAGACTCTAATAGAACACAAATGTCAGCCAAGACTACTATACCCAGCAAAACTCTCATTCACAATAGATGGAGAAAACAAGATATTCCATGACAAAATCAAATTTACACAATATCTATCCACAAACCCAGCTCTACAAAGAATAATAGGAGGAAAACTCCAATACAAGGAGGGAAACTACACCCTGGAAAAAGCAAGATAGTTACCTTCCTTCATCAAACCCAAAAGAAGATAACCACTCAAATATAAAAAGAACATCAAAAATGACAGGAAGTAATAATCACTATTCCCTAATATCTCTTAACATCAATGGTCTCAATTCCCCAATAAAAAGACATAGACTAACAGACTGGATAAGGAAATAGGACCCTACAATTTGCTGTATACAGGAGACACACCTCAGTGTCAAAGATAATAGCTACCTTAGAGTAAAAGGCTGGAAGACAATCTTACAAGCCAATGGTCACAGGAAACGAGCAGGAGTAGCCATTCTAATATCAGATAAAATTGACTTTCAACCTAAAGTCATCAAAAGAGACACAGAAGGAAACTTCTTGCTGGTCTAAGGAAAAATCCACCAAGAAGAACTTTTAATTCTGAACATCTATGCGCCAAATGCAAAGGCACCCTCATTCATAAAAGAAACTTTATTAAAGCTCAAAGCACACATTGCACCTAACACAATAATTGTGGGGAATTTCAACACTCCACTTTCCTCAATGGACCGATCGGGAAAACAGAAACTAAACAGAGACACAGTAAAACTAATTGAAGCTTTGGACCAGTTGGATTTGACTGATATTTATAGAACATTTCACCCTAAAGCAAAAGAATATACCTTTTTCTCAGCACCTCATGGTACCTTCTCCAAAATCGACCATATAATTGGACACAAGGCAGACCTCAACAAATATAAGATGATCGAACTAATCCCATGCCTCCTATCACATCACTATGGTGTAAGAGTGATTTTCAATAGCAACAAAAACAACAGAAAGCCCACATACACATGGAGGCTGAATAATACTCTACTCAATGACACCTTGACCAAAGAAGAAATAAAGAAAGAAATCAGAGACTTTTTAGAATTTAATGAAAATCAAGGCACAACATACCCAAATCTTTGGGACACAATGAAAGCAGTGCTAAGAGGTAAACTCATAGCCCTGAGTGCCTCCAAAAAGAAAATGGAGAGAGCATACACTACCAGCTTAATGACACACCTGAAAGTCCTGGAACAAAAAGAAGCCAATTCACCCAGGAGGAGTAGAAGGCAGGAAATCATCAAACTCAGGGCTGAAATCAATCAATTGGAAACAAAGCGAACCATACAAAGAATTAACGAATCCAGGAGCTGGTTCTTTGAGAAAATCAACAAGATAGATAAACCCTTAGCCAGACTGACCAAAGGGCACAGAGAAAGTATCCAAATTAACAAACTTAGAAATGAAAAGGGAGATATAACAACGGAAACTGAGGAAATCCAAAATATCATCAGATCCTACTACAAGAGCCTGTACTCAACACAACTGGAGAATCTGGAGGAAATGGAAAATTTCCTTGACAGATACCAAATACCAAAATTAAATCAGGACCAAATAGATCATCTAAACAGTCCCATAACACCTAAAGAAATAGAAGGAGTCATAGAAAGTCTTCCAACCAAAAAAAGCACAGGACCAGATGGTTTCAATGCAGAATTCTATCAGAACTTCAAGGAAGAGTTAACACCAATACTCTTCAAACTATTCCACAAAATAGAAACAGAAGGAATACTACCCAATTCCTTCTACGAAGCCACAATTACACTGATACCAAAGCCACACAAAGATCCAACAAAGAAAGAGAACTTCAGACCAATTTCCCTTATGAACATCGATGCAAAAATACTCAATAAAATTCTTGCCAACCGAATCCAAGAACACATCAAAACGATCATCCACCATGATCAAGTAGGCTTTATCCCGGGAATGCAGGGTTGGTTTAATATACCGAAGTCCATCAATGCAATCCACTACATAAACAAACTCAAAGAAAAAAACCACATGGTCATTTCATTGAATGCTGAAAAAGCATTTGAAAAAATTCAGTATCCTTTCATGCTTAAAGTCTTGGAAAGAACAGGAATTCAAGGCCCATACCTAAACATAGTAAAAGCAATATACAGCAAACCGGTAGCCAGCATCAAACTAAATGGAGAGAAACTTGAAGCAATCCCACTAAAATCAGGGACTAGACAGGGCTGCCCCCTCTCTCCTTATCTTTTCAATATTGTACTTGAGGTACTAGCTCGGGCAATTCGACAACATAAGGAGGTCAAAGGGATACAAATTGGAAAGGAAGATGTCAAACTATCATTATTTGCAGATGACGTGATAGTCTAACTAAGTGACCCAATAAACTCCACTAGAGAACTCCTACAGCTGATAAACAACTTCAGCAAAGTGGCAGGTTATAAAATCAACTCAAGCAAATCAGTGGCCTTCCTATACTCAAAGGAGAAGCAGGCTGAGAAAGAAATTAGGGAAATGACCCCCTTCACAACAGCCACAAACAGTATAAAGTATCTTGGGGTGACTCTTACCAAACATGTGAAAGATCTTTACGACAAGAACTTCAAGACTCTGAAGAAGGAAATGGAAGAAGACCTCAAAAAATGGGAAAACCAAGGTGAATCATGGTATGCACTCACTAATAAGTGGTTATTAACCTAGAAAACTGGAATACTCAAAACATAATCCACACATCAAATGAGGTACAAGAAGAAAGGAGGAGTGGCCCCTGGTTCTGGAAAGACTCAGTGAAACAGTATTCGGCAAAACCAGAACGGGGAAGTGGGAAGGGGTGGGAGGGAGGACAGGGGAAGAGAAGGGGGCTTACGGGACTTTCGGGGAGTGGGGGGGCTAGAAAAGGGGAAATCATTTGAAATGTAAATAAATTATATCGAATAAAAAAAAATTAAAAAAAAAATGGGAAAACCTCCCATGCTCATGGATCGCCAGAATCAATATAGTTAAAATGGCCATTTTGCCAAAAGCAATATACAGATTCAATGCAATACCCATCAAAATCCCAACTCAATTCTTCACAGAGTTAGAAAAAGCAATTAACAAATTCATCTGGAATAACAAAAAACCCAGGATAGCTAAAACTATTCTCAGCAACAAAAGAAATTCTGGGGGAATCAGTATCCCTGACCTCAAGCAATACTACAGAGCAATAGTGTTAAAAACTGCATGGTATTGGTACAGTGACAGGCAGGCAGATCAATGGAACAGGATTGAAGATCCAGAAATGAACCCACACACCTATGGCCACTTGATCCTCGACAAAGGGGCTGAAAACATCCAATGGAAAAAAGATAGCCTTTTCAACAAATGGTGCTGGTTCAACTGGAGGTCAGCATGCAGAAGAATGTGAATTGATCCATCTTTATCGCCTTGTACTAAGCTCAAATCCAAATGGATCAAGGACCTCCACATAAAGCCAGACAATCTGAAGCTAATAGAAAAGAAACTGGGGAAGACCCTTGAGGACATTGGTACAGGGAGAAAATTTCTGAACAGAACACCAATAGTGTATGCTCTAAGATCAAGAATTGACAAATGGGACCTCATAAAATTACAAAGTTTCTGTACGGCAAAGGACACCATCAAAAGGACAAATCGGCAACCAACAAATTGGGAAAAGATATTCACCAATCCTACATCAGATAGAGGGCTAATATCCAATATATATAAAGAACTTAAGAAGTTAGACTCCAGAAAACCAAACAACCCTATTAAAAAATGGGATACCGAGTTAAACAGGGAATTCTCACCTAAAGAACTTCGGATGGCGGAGAAGCATCTTAAAAAATGCTCAACTTCATTAGTCATTAGGGAAATGCAAATCAAAACAACCCTGAGATTTCACCTTACACCAGTCAGAATGGCTAAGATTAAAAATTCAGGAGACAGCAGGTGTTGGAGAGGATGTGGAGAAAGAGGAACACTCCTCCACTGCTGGTGGGGTTGCAAATTGGTACAACCACTCTGGAAATCAGTCTGGCGTTTCTTCAGAAAACTGGGCACCTCACTTCCAGAAGATCCTGCTATACCACTCCTGGGCATATACCCAGAGGATTCCCCACCATGTAATAAGGATACATGCTCTACTATGTTCATAGCAGCCCTATTTATAATTGCCAGATGCTGGAAAGAACCCAGGTATCCCTCAACAGAAGAGTGGATGCAAAAAATGTGGTATATCTACACAATGGAGTACTATTCAGCCATTAGAAACAATGAATTCATGAAATTCTTAGGCAAATGGATGGAGCTAGAAAACATCATACTAAGTGATGTAACCCAGACTCAAAAGGTGAATCATGGTATGCACTCACTAATAAGTGGATATTAACCTAGAAAACTGGAATACTCCAAACATAATCCATACATCAAATGAGGTACAAGAAGAAAGGAGGAGTGGCCCCTTGTTCTAGAAAGACTCAGTGAAGAAGTATAGGGCAAAACCAGAACAGGGAAGTGGGAAGGGGTGGGTGGGAGTACAGGGGGAGAAAAGGGGGCTTATGGGACTTTCGGGGAGTGGGGGGCTAGAAAAGGGGAAATCATTTGAAATGTAAATAAAAAATATATCGAATAAAAAAAAGAAAGACAAAAAAAAAAAAAGTGTTGACTTGGCTGAAAGGTCCGGAAACAGGAGATGCAGAGATCACACTGGTCATATATTTGCTCATAGCTGGTGATGAGAATTTCAAGAGGCTAACAAATCATGCTCGGAAGAAAACAAATAAAAGGAAGTTGGGGTCTGTTGATGTTCCTAAACCAAATAAGTCTTCTGGGATCAAACCATTGCCTGGAGAATTTTGCAAAGGAACAGTCCAGACTTGAGGTAAGAACCCAGAACCAATTTAAAGCAGTGATGGGGATGAGGAGGAAGACTCTGAGGAAGATGGTGTGGTGAACCAAGGGGACCTTCCAGGCTTTGAGGACAGTGGTTAGGAGATGGTGGATGTTTGTGGAGCAGACTCTAATGTGGAGGAGGAGGAGGAAAATGTGTTGTTCATTGAAATAGCTACTCTAAAGTAGAAGTCCTGGGAGGTCACCACTGGGTTCCAGTCGGGTAAAGAGTATACTTATAAGAATGAAGATGATGGTATTGCCCCAAAGTCTCACCCCAAAAAGGAGGAGAAAACAGAGGGGTATCTGCACATTAATCTGGAAGATGAAGAAGCCTTTGTGCTGCCTACTAGTGGAGATATGGAGAGGATTCCAAGGCTCCAAGTCCCACAACAATTTAACAAGTAGATCCAGAATATAGTAGCAGTGCTTCAGATTTTTGGAGCTCAGGGAGAAGACTGCTCTCATTAGGAGTATCTCAATCAGCTTCAGAAGGATTTAGCCACTTAACTATTCATATGGAAACTACCTGCAAGCAAATAGAGCTGTTCCCTCTGATTTGATACAGTTCTTAAAAGCTAATGAGGTGCCCCAGCCAATCACCTTTTCGACCATCACCTTGAAAACCAATTGCTGAGAATTTACTCAGGCACAGATCAATCATGGGGTTAATATGGATCAATTGGGAAAGTGGTCCAAGTCTGGACTTGTGGTATATGAATTCTTCAGTACCTATTGGCACCACTCCTGGCTGGGAACTATATACTGCAGGGAGCTTCAGTATGTTACTTGTCATGCCCCTGGCACCTCAGGAGCATAAGCAGATATAGGCCTGTGTTATACTCCTGGAGGAAAGACCAGCTATATGGCTCAGCTGGTGAAGAACACAGTCAACACTGCCTCCAAGAGTAGAGGCTACCTGGTCTACTGCTCCTGTTCCATTATGGTAGAAGAGAATTATGGGAGCATGAAAGGCAGTCTAAGTTCTGATTAAGCTAGGTTTAAACCTGGGAGACCCAGCAGATAATTCTGCAGGAGTCAGAAGGCCATTTGCCATGCTCACAGACACTAAGCTCCTGACACAAGGCCTCAGCTCTCCATAATTCTGTGGCCATCAGTCATATAGGAAAATTCCCCAATCCCCAGGTATTCTATCTGGACTCCACTTCCACAGTTACTGGCATCATCCAGGTATGCTCCTCTCCAGTTACCTGGCAATAGCCAGGTAGGCCTGGCCCACTGTAAAAGTACCTGCTTGCTCCCTCCTCTTACTCTTACTCTCTTACTCTTGCCTCTTTTACTCCTGTCTCACTCTCTTGCCTTCTTGTGACACACTCATTCCACATTCCTTTCCCTCTCTCTCCACATGGCCATGGCTGGCCTCTACTTTTCACTCATCACAACCCTCCACAAACAATAAACACTTTATAACCATGGACTGCTTATTCTCATCTGGGGCAATGGAGCAGGTCTTTCTCTAAAGAGCCATGGAATCTCCCTCAGGAATCCTCTCTGTGCTTCCAGACATTGTTTCCATCAACCCAAGCTGGCTGCCTGAGCAAACCAAGGACTCTCTTCCTCTCGGAAGCAGCCTGAGCTCTGCCCTGCCCTTTGAGCTAGAGCTGGTCTGCAGGGGCAGGGGGTGGTTGGGGGGAAACTCAATTCTCAGCTGTTCAGTGGCCAGATGTGTCAGAGAGCTAGGACCTGCCATTGCTGGCCCATGGTAGGCTTGGGACCCAGAGCCCAACTCTTGCAGTTCCATGGGGATCTCAGACTGCACTTCCCAATCCTGGGTACAGGGTCCTGAAACTTCCCACATCCTGAAGCTTGCCTGGTGATGATATGGCTTGTGCGCAGTCAAACTTACTGCCTCCACCTCAGTCAGCAGCCCAAGCCCTTGCAGGACATGGGCCAACATTTTAAACCAAAGAGAATGACTGGGTGGCAGACTATGCCTTGTAAAATCAGAACCTGTGGCTGCTGCCCATTGGCCTTGACTTTGAACAAGAAGAATTTCTGTGCTTTTGAGAAAGGTGCTTTCACCCAACTCTACCTTGTACCAACACTCGTACTCTCACACTCCCAATATGGATGGTTTCTTTATTGCCAAATTCAAGAAAATTTCCAATTCTATTCCCCAGCGCCATGCAGGAAACTCAGCACCAGCTACCCCTACAGAGCCTAACCTGAAGGACCAGATCACCCCAAAATCTGAGAACAGCAGTCAGCCAGCTAAGAAAGCCAGGGGAGCTACAAAGGCAAGGCAGCAGTTGGTAAGATAGCAACAGTCCAAGAAGTTCTTCCAGAGGATGACTAGTATCTCCAAAGGGCCAGGATTGTAACTTGTACCTTCTTTCCCAAAGGACCAAGTATCTCCCAGGCCCCTCAAGAGCTTTCAGTCTGAAGGAAAAGCTGAAGTATTCAGGAAATGAAAGATGACTGAGAAGCTAAAGCAATGGGGACCTAAATAGAAGCACTCTAAGGAAGCTGCTTTCCCAAAGCACCTTACTCCTCCCAGGGGAAAGGAATGTGGTCAGTCCCTTGGGAAAGCCAAAAAGATACAGAGAGTAAAACAGCAGTTATCAGAGCAGCCTGCCAAGAGAAATCTTTTCCTGAAAAAAGATGCTGTGCCCAAGGGACCCTCTGTCCCCACAATGTCTCCCCATAGTTCCACCAGGCCCCCACCAGCAAAAAGGAGAAAAAGGGAAAAAAAAATCTGTGACAAAGGGCAGCAGCCACCCTCCATTGTCTTAAATGAACCTGGAAACTAGATTGTTGGCTCCAATGACATTGTCTCTTGTTGGAGCGTGTGTTTGTGTGTGTGTGTGTGTGTGTGTGTGTGTGTGTAATCAACCACTAAAAATGATCAAGTGTCCATAAATATGTGCGTTGATTTTGGGGTCTTTGATTCAATTCCATTGATTAACCTGTCTGTTTTTATGCCAATACCATGCAGCTTTGATTACTATTTTTCTGTAGTACAATTTGAAATTAGGGATGGTGATACCTCCAGAAGTTCTTTCATTGTATAGGATTCCTATAGCTGTGCTCAGTTTTTGATGTTTTCATATGAAGTTGAGGATATTTGTTTCAGGTTCTATAAGAATTGTATTGGAAATTTGATGGGAATTGCCTTGAATCTATAGATTGCTTATGGTAAGAACAAATTTTACTATGTTAATCCTATGGATCCATGAGCATGAGAGATATTTCCATCTTCTGATAGCTTCTTTACTTTTTTCCTTTGAAGTCTTGAAGTTCTTGTTATACAGTTCTTACTCTTGTTGGTTAGAGTTTTACCAAGATATTTTATATTGTTTGTGGCTATTGTGAATGGTGTTGTTTCCTTAATTTCTTTCTCAGGCTATTGATCCTTTGTATAAACGAAGACTACTTATATTTTTTTTTCTTTTTTGAATTAATTTTGTTTCCGGCGACTTTGGTGAAGATGTTTATCAGCTGTAGGAGTTCTGTGGTGAAGTTTTGGGGGTCATTTATGTATACTGGCATATCATCTGTGAATAGCGATACTTTGACTTCTATTTATGATTTGTATTCCTTTGATCTTATTTAGTTGTCTTAATGTTCTAGCTAAAACATCAATCAGTATATTAAACAGATGAAAGAGTAGGCCTCTTTTTCTTGTCTCTGATTTTATTGGATTTGCTTTAAGGTTCTCTCCATTTAATTTGATGTTGACTATTGGCTTATTCTATATTGTTTTTATCATGTTTCCATATGGGCCTTGTATCCCTGATCTCTCCAAGAATTTTATCATATAAAGGCATTGGATAAATCATATATTTTACATCTAATGGGATGATCATGTTCTTTTTTCTTTCAGTCTGTTTGTATAGTGGACTACAATAATAGAGTTTCATACGTTGAAACATCCATGCATCTCTTGGGATGAAGTCTACTTGATCATGGTGAAAATGATGTTTTGAATCTGTGCCTTTTTTTCTTTTCCTTTTTATTTTTTCCTTCTTCTTCTTTACTTTTGGTCAGGAAACTTCTTTTTAATTGGATATATTCTTTATTTACATTTCAAATGTTATCCCCTTTCCAAATTGCCCCCTCCCAGATGGACCCTATCCCATCCTCCCTCCTTGTCATACAGATCTTTCGCATGTTTGGTAAGAGTTACTCCAAGGTACTTTATACTGTTTGTGGCTATTGTGAAGGGTGTCATTTCCCAAATTTCTTTCTCAGCCTGCTTATCTGTTGAGTAAAGGAAGGCTACTGATTTGCTTGGGTTGATATCCATGGAATAATTTGTTTTGTTCGTCTACGGTAATTAAAAGATTTTCTGGGTATAGTATTCTGGATTGGCATCTGTGGTCTCTTAGGTACTGGAAAAATTCTGCCCCAGGCCTTTCTGGCTTTTAGAATCTCTGTTGAGAAATCGATTGCAATTCTGATAGGTCTGCCCTTATATGTTATTTGGCCCTTTTCCCTTGCAGCTTTTGATATTCTTTCTTTATTCTGAACAGTGTGTGTTTTGATTATTAGGTTGTTATTGAATATTTTTTTCTGGTCCAATCTATTTGATGTTCTGTAAGCTTCTTCTATGTTCACAGTCAATTTTTTTTCAGATTAGGATATTTTTCTTCTATGCTTTTGATAGAAATATTTTCCGGACCTGAGAACCTCCTTTATGTTCTTCTTCTTCTTCTTCTTTTTTTTTTTTTTTTGATATAATTTATTTACATTTCAAATGATTTCCCTTTTCTAGCCCCCCCACTCCCCGAAAGTCCCATAAGCCCCCTTCTCTTCCCCTGTCCTCCCACCCACACCTTCCCACTTCCCCGTTCTGGTTTTGCCGAATACAGTTTCACTGAGTCTTTCCAGAACCAGGGGCCACTCCTCCTTTCTTCTTGTACCTCATTTGATGTGTGGATTATGTTTTGGGTATTCCAGTTTTCTAGGTTAATATCCACTTATTAGTGAGTGCATACCATGATTCACCTTTTGAGTCTGGGTTACCTCACTTAGTATGATATTCTCTAGCTCCATCCATTTGCCTAAGAATTTCATGAATTCATTGTTTCTAATGGCTGAATAGTACTCCATTGTGTAGATATAACACATTTTTTGCATCCACTATTCTGTTGAGGGATACCTGGGTTCTTTCCAGCATCTGGCAATTATAAATAGGGCTGCTATGAACATAGTAGAACATGAATCCTTATTACATGGTGGGGAGTCTTCTGGGTATATGCCCAGGAGTGGTATAGCAGGATCTTCTGGAAGTGAGGTGCCCAGTTTTCAGAGGAACCGCCAGACTGATTTCCAGAGTGGTTGTACCAATTTGCAACCCCACCAGCAGTGGAGGAGTGTTCCTCTTTCTCCACACCCTCTTCAACACCTGCTGTCTCCGGAATTTTTAATCTTAGCCATTCTCACTGGTGTAAGATGAAATCTTAGGGTTGTTTTGATTTGCATTTCCCTAATGACTAATGAAGTTGAGCATTTTTTAAGATGCTTCTCCGCCATCCGAAGTTCTTCAGGTGAGAATTCTTTGTTTAACTCTGTACCCCATTTTTAATAGGGTTGTTTGGTTTTCTGGAGTCTAACTTCTTGAGTTCTTTATATATATATTGGATATTAGCCCTCTATCTGATGTAGGATTGGTGAAGATCTTTTCCCAATTTCTTGGTTGCCGATTTGTCCTCTTGATGGTGTCCTTTGCCTTACAGAAACTTTGTAATTTTATGAGGTCCCATTTGTCAATCCTTGCTCTTAGACCATACGCTATTGGTGTTCTGTTCAGAAACTTTCTCCCTGTACCGATGTCCTCAAGGGTCTTCCCAATTTTCTTTTCTATTAGCTTCAGAGTGTCTGGCTTTATGTGGAGGTCCTTGATCCATTTGGATTTGAGCTTAGTACAAGGAGACAAGGATGGATCAATTCCCATTCTTCTGCATGCTGACCTCCAGTTGAACCAGCACCATTTGTTGAAAAAGCTATCTTTTTTCCATTGGATGTTTTCAGCCTCTTTGTCGAGGATCAAGTGGCCATAGGTGTGTGGGTTCATTTCTGGATCTTCAATCCTGTTCCATTGATCCTCCTGCCTGTCACTGTACCAATACCATGCAGTTTTTAACACTATTGCTCTGTAGTATTGCTTGAGGTCAGGGATACTGATTCCCCCAGATTTTCTTTTGTTGCTGAGAATAGTTTTAGCTATCCTGGGTTTTTGGTTGTTCCAGATGAATTTGATAATTGCTCTTTCTAACTCTGTGAAGAATTGAGTTGGGATTTTGATGGGTATTGCATTGAATCTGTATAGTGCTTTAGGCAAAATGGCCATTTTAACTATATTGATTCTACCGATCCATGAGCATGGGAGGTTTTCCCATTTTTTGAGGTCTTCTTCCATTTCCTTCTTCAGAGTCTTGAAGTTCTTGTCATACAGATCTTTCACATGTTTGGTAAGAGTCACCCCAAGATACTTTATACTGTTTGTGGCTATTGTGAAGGGGGTCATTTCCCTAATTTCTTTCTCAGCCTGCTTATCCTTTGAGTATAGGAAGGCCACTGATTTGCTTGAGTTGATTTTATAACCTGCCACTTTGCTGAAGTTGTTTATCAGCTGTAGGAGCTCTCTAGTGGAGTTCTTTGGGTCACTTAGGTAGATGATCATGTCGTCTGCGAATAATGATAGTTTGACTTCTTCCTTTCCAATTTGTATCCCTTTGACCTCCTTATGTTGTCGAATTGCCCGAGCTAGTACCTCAAGTACAATATTGAAAAGATAAGGAGAAAGGGGGCAGCCTTGTCTGGTCCCTGATTTCAGTGGGATTGCTTCAAGTTTCTCTCCATTTAGTTTGATGCTGGCTATCGGTTTGCTGTATATTGCTTTTGCTATGTTTAGGTATGGGCCTTGAATTCCTGTTCTCTCCAAGACTTTAAGCATGAAAGGATGCTGAATTTTTTCAAATGCTTTTTCAGCATCCAATGAAATGACCATGTGGTTTTGTTCTTTGAGTTTGTTTATGTAGTGGATTGCATTGATGGATTTCCGTATATTGAACCAGCCCTGCATTCCCGGGATAAAGCCTACTTGATCATGGTGGATGATCGTTTTGATGTGTTCTTGGATTCGGTTGGCAAGAATTTTGAGTATTTTTGCATCGATGTTCATAAGGGAAATTGGTCTGAAGTTCTCTTTCTTTGTTGGATCTTTTTGTGGCTTTGGTATCAGCGTAATTGTGGCTTCGTAGAAGGAATTGGGTAGTGTTCCTTCTGTTTCTATTTTGTGGAATAGTTTGAAGAGTATTGGTGTTAACTCTTCTTTGAAGGTCTGGTAGAATTCTGCACTGAAGCCATCTGGTCCTGTGCTTTTTTTGGTTGGAAGACTTTCTATGACTCCTTCTATTTCTTTAGGCATTATGGGACTGTTTAGATGGTCTAGTTCAGCCTGATTTAATTTTGGTATTTGGTATCTGTCAAGGAAATTGTCCATTTCCTCCAGATTCTCCAGTTGTGTTGAGTACAGGCTCTTGTAGTAGGATATGATGATTTTTTGGATTTCCTCAGTTTCCGTTGTTATCTCTCCCTTTTCATTTCTAAGTTTGTTAATTTGGATACTTTCTCTGTGCCCTTTGGTCATTCTGGCTAAGGGTTTATCTATCTTGTTGATTTTCTCAAAGAACCAGCTCCTGGTTTTGTTGATTTTTTGTATGGTTCTCTTTCTTTCTACTTGATTGATTTCGGCCCTGAGTTTGATGATTTCCTGCCTTCTACTCCTCCTGGGCGAAATAGCTTCTTTTTGTTCTAGGGCTTTCAGGTGTGTCATTAAGCTGGTAGTGTATGCTCTCTCCATTTTCTTTTTGGAGGCACTCAGGGCTATGAGTTTTCCTCTTAGCACTGCTTTCATTGTGTCCCATAGATTTGGGTATGTTGTGTTTTCATTTTCATTGTGTTCTAAAAAGTCTTTAATTTCTTTCTTTATTTCTTCCTTGACCAAGGTATCATTGAGTAGAGTATTGTTCAGTTTCCACGTGTATGTGGGTTTTCTGTTGTTTCTGTTGCTATTGAAGATCACTTTTACTCCATAGTGATCAGATAGGAGGCATGGGATTAGTTCTATCTTCTTATATTTGTTGAGGTCTGTCTTGTGACCAATTATATTGTCGATTTTGGAGAAGGTACCATGAGGTGCTGAGAAAAAGGTATTTTCGTTTGTTTTAGGATAGAATGTTCTATATATATCTGTTAAATCTAATTGGTCCAAAGCTTCAATTAGTTTCATTGTGTACCTGTTTATTTTCTGTTTTCCTGATCGGTCCATTGAGGAAAGTGCAGTGTTGAAGTCACCCACAATTATTGTGTTAGGTGCAATGTGTGCTTTAATTTTAATAAAGTTTCTTTTACGAAAGAGGGTGCCCTTGCATTTGGGGCATAGATGTTCAGGATTGACAGTTCTTCTTTTTGTATTTTTCCTTTGACCAGCAAGAAGTGTCCCTCAGAGTCTCTTTTGATGACTTTGGGTTGAAAGTCAATTTTATCTGATATTAAAATGGCTACTCCAGCTTGTTTCCTGAGACCATTGGCTTGTAAGATTGTCTTCCAGCCTTTTACTCTAAGGTAGTGTTTGTCTTTGACCCTGAGGTGTGTTTCCTGTAAGCAGCAAAATGTAGGGTCCTGTTTACTTATCCAGTCAGTTAGTCTGTGTCTTTTTATTGGGGAATTAAGTCCATTGATGTTAAGAGATATTAAGGAATAGTGATTGTTACTTCCTATCATTTTTGACGTTATTTTTTAAATTTGAATGCTTAACTTCTTTTGGGTTTGATGAAAGGTTACTATCTTGCTTTTTCCAGGGTGAAGTTTCCCTCCTTGTATTGGTGTTGTCCTCCTATTATCCTTTTTAGGGCTGGGTTTGTGGATAGATATTGGGTAAACTTGGTTTTGTCATGAAATACCTTAGTTTCTCCATCTATGGTGATTGAGAGTTTTGCTGGATATAGTAGTTTTGGTTGGCATTTGTGTTCTCTTAGAGTCTGCATGAGATCTGCCCAGGACCTTCTAGCCTTCATAGTCTCACGTGAAAATCTGCTGTGATTCTGATAGGTCTTCCTTTATATGTTACTTGGCCTTTTTCTCTTACTGCCTTTAGTATTCTTTCTTTGTTTAGAACATTTGGTGTTTTGATTATTATGTGACAGGAAGTATTTCTGTTCTGGTCCAGTCTGTTTGGAGTTCTGTAGGCTTCTTGTATATTCATGGGCATCTCTCTTTAGGTTAGGGAAGTTTTCTTCCATAATTTTATTGAAGATATTTGCTGGCCCTTTAAGTTGTAAATCTTCACTCTCATCTATGCCTATAATCCTTAGGTTTGGTCTTCTCATTGTGTCCTGGATTTCCTGGATATTTTGGGTTACAAGCTGTTTGCATTTTGCATTTTCTTTAACTGTTGAGTCCATGGTTTCTATGGAATCTTCAGCATCTGAGATTCTTTCTTCTATCTCTTGTATTCTGTTGTTGATATTTGCATCTCTGTCCCCTGATTTCTTCCCAAGGCTTTCTATCTCCAAAGTTGTCTCTCTTTGAGTTTTCTTAGTTGTTTCTACTTCTGATTTTAGATCCTGGATGGTTTTGCTTAGCTCCTTCACTTGCTTGTTTGTGCTTTCCTGTAATTCTTTAAGAGATTTTTGTGTTTCCTCTTTCGTGACCTCAGCCTGTTGACCAAAGTTCTCCTGTATTTCTTTAAGAGATTTTTGTGTTTCGTCTTTCATGACCTCAGCCTGTTGACCAAAGTTCTCCTGTATTTCTTTAAGTGTTTTTTGCATTTCCTCCTTGTTGGCTTTTGTATTCTCCTGGATTTCTTTCAATGATTTTTGTGTTTCCCTTGCAAGGGCTTCTAACTTTTGATCCATTTTCTCCTGAATTTCTTTAAGTATGTCCTTCCTGTGTTCCTGTACCAGCATCATGACCAGTGATTTTAAATCCAAATCTTGTTTTACTGGTGTGATGGGGTATCCAGGACATGTTGGTAGATGAGAATTGGGTTCAGATGTTGCCATATTGCCTTGATTTCTGTTAGTGATGTTCCTGCATTTGCCTTTTGCCATCTAGTTCTCACTGGTGTTAGTTTGTCTTGTCAGTGCTGGACTCACCAGTGCAAGCTGCCCCTTCCGAGTTGGCCTCTGGTGCACAGCTTACCTCCTGCACTGCTTGTAGACAGGGTGCTGCTGCCCCGGCTGTTCAGATCCCAAAGCAGGCACCCGAAGGCTCCCGCTGGGGCCTGCTGGATTCACTGGAGCACACTGACTTCTCCCAGCTTGCTGCCCGGAAGCCCAGCTAGCCTCTTGCAGGACTTGGAGCTGTGGTGCTGCCGCCCAGGCTGATCTGGATCCGGAAGTGGAGAGAGTAGAGCTGAGGGCTTCCGCCTGAGGCCTTGCCCCAGATTGTGTCTGTGGACCAGATGGAGCCCGTGTGCACCCCCAGGGAGTGCCGACGGTGTATGCTGCTGTGACCTCCCCTGTGTTCAGCTCACTCTGCTGGGCAGCTGATCCGCCAACAGGGCTGGCGCACACAAGGTTAGCCTGGCCGCCCAGTCCCTGAGTCCAGGCAAAAGCCTGGGAGGCCAAGGTCCGAGCAATGTTCCCCTAGGGCTATGACTGTTAATTGGGTCCGCCAGGTGACTAGGATGGTGGGCGTGCGCTCCCGCGCTCCCAGAAAGCGCTGGGAGAGTCTGCTGTGCTAACAACCTCCTGGGCGGGTTGACTCACAGATGGCCCACCAAGCCGCCCAGTTCTTGGGGTCAGTCCTGTGCCTTTTGGGGCCTAGACCCCCGCTTTGTTAGCCTCAGGCTATACCTGTTACAGGTCTGCCCGCCAGAACTCTCTGTCGTCCTGCAGGCAAAATGGTGGCGCACGGGCAGGCCTGGGCAAAAAACCTCCTGGCTGGGTTGGCACCCCGATGGCCCCCCGACCAGCCCAGGGCCTGGGTGCAGGCCAACGCCCGTCGGGCTCAGACCACCGCGGTGTTGGCCTCGGATTATGTTTGTGTACCTCAGTCTGTCCGATCCCTGGAATCCGAAGCCCCTCCTTTTTCTTCTAATCCTATTTATTTTTGGTTTGGTCCCCAGTACCGATGTCTCTAATAAAGCTGATGGGAGTGTGAACTGGAAAATGGAGTCCAGAAAGTGGAGTGCAATTTAAGGATGATGGGTCTGTTTTACAGGCTATGGTGGGCAAAGACTTCAGGAGAGACCTTAACTAGTTGTTCTGGGTACATTCAGGCTTCTGGAAATTTGGTCAGTTATGGTGTGGGGAATTGAGCACAGGGTATGGGGTACAGTTTACAGCTGTTGGGAATATTTTCAGGGGAGGTGGTGGGCAGGGAATTGAAGGGGAGGGACTTTCCATGTTCCTTGGTACTGGCAGGCCTCAAAACAGGCAGGCAGAGTTGTGGGGTAGGAAATGGGGGACCAGGTATGTGTTCAAATTACCACTTTTGGAAGTGCTTTCAGGTGAGTTGTCTGACAGGTTCTTGTGGGAGGGTCTTCCCAGTTGTCCCCAGTGCTGGCAGAGGAGAGCAAACAGACTGGTAGGGCAGAAAATGAAGCAGAGGGTTAAGTGGTCACCCTAAGTATTCTTAATGTCCCTGACTTTATGTTTTATTTTCTCTTATACTTGGCTATAAACCCACAATTGATCACTTTAAATTATTATATTCAGTGTGATTATAGTTGATTTTTTAAATCATTTCCTCACATTTTAATTTTTCTCTTACTTGTGCATGTCTTTTAATATACAGCCTTCTCTTGAGTATACTAAGTTTTCCTTACTTATCATTTCTCTCAGTGTTGACTTTGAGTTTAGTCAATCTCTACACTATCACTAGTATTTACCTTTACGTTTTAATTTTCTTTGTGGATATTGTTTTATTTTATTCATAACTTTTAGAGCCACTATTTGTGCATCTACAAATTTAGATTTGTTTGAGATGTGTTCTGTCCTTCAATGCTCATGGATACTTTTATTCCTTTATTGAATAGAGACTTTTCTCACACAATATGTCCTGACTACAGTTACTTTTTATCATTCCAATTTCTTCCCAATTTTTTCTCCCATCAGGAATTATCCCATTTCTGTCTCTTACTATAATAACGAACAGTGTTCTAAGGGGTAAAATAAAAATATAACAAACACATTAGGAAAGAACAATACAAACATAAGGAAAAAACCCATGAAACCAAGAAATGGAAGCAAAACCAGATATAGACTGAGAGACTCCCCCTTTAACACACTGAAGAATTCCTTGCAAACATTAAAGAGGAAACCATAATATATACACAGGACCTGTACTGTAAAAAGAGAATTATACATAGCTATGACATGACAGTAGGAAACAAGGATCTTCTAATGATACAGTTTGAGTTCATTTTCTGTTGTCCATTTATTGCAAGGCATTCAGCCTACATTTAAGAGTAGAGAATTGCCTTATCTGGCATTTATGTTAGTAGAAGCCCTTGGTCCTGTGGAAGCTTGATGCCCCAGTGAAGGGGGATGCTAGAGGGGTGAGGTGGGAGTGGCTGGATGGGGGAGCACCCTCTTAAAGGCAAAGGTGAGGGGAAACTGGATGGGGGTTTGTGGAAGGGAGATCTCAAAGTGGGACTTTTGAAATGTAAATAAGATAACCAATAAAAAGGCAATAGAGAAAAATAAATTTGAGTGCAGAGAAAAAAACCAAAAAAAAAAAAACCAAAACCAAAAACAAAAACAAAAACAAAAAAAAACAAAAAACAAAAAACAAAAAAAAACCAGTAGATTAGTTTGTTTCCCCAGTGAGACTCCTTTGGATAAAACCAAATTTTCACTTGGAACTGGTTATCAGTTGTATAAATTCTGGGTTAGGGATGGGTTCATATGTCCAATTATTTAAGCTTTATAACCCTATCTGGTAAAGACAACTGTAGGGCATGTGCAGACTGCTTCAGCCTCTGGTAGTTCATATATATTTCATCACTGTAGTTTTAAAAAGAGCTTTATTTTGGAGATCTTTATAGCCTTTTGCTCCCAAGTTCTTTGCCTCTTACTCCACATGGGACTCCTGACTCTTGAGGAGAGGGATTTGATGGAGACATTCAATCTATGGCTGAGGGTTCCAGGTTCTCTAATTCGTTGCATAATTTATGGGGGTAGGCATCTCTGTTTGTTTCTATATGCTGGATGATGGAGCTTTTCTAATAATGACAACGCTTTTCTAATAATGACTGATCTATGAGTATAGCAGAATGTCATTAAAAGTCATTCTATTGCTATGGGGTTTTGCTTTTTTAACTTAGAACAATGGTATTTTGTCTTATGGGCTAACCAGTTTATTAGTTATTAGCAGTGTTGAGTATGGGGTCCATCTTGTGAAGAGAACCTAGTGTTAAATCAAATATTGATTGGTTACTTGCATAAACTTTGTGCCACCATTGTCTTGCATATCTTGCAGACAGGACACCATTGTAGATCAAAGGGTTTGTGGCTAGATTAGTGTTTACATTTCTCCTTTTGTAGAGTGCAGAGTAACTTCCCCTACTAAACATGTCAGCATGTAAAGGTGGAGGATCTAAGTGAATACGAAACTGGACTAATCTTTGTTCAATGAGTTGTTTAGGTGTTATATTATGCAATGAGGTCTTGCCATGAGGTTGTGAAAAGCAACTTAGTGCCTTGGCAGCAAACTGTTTTGTTGCCGGCTTCCCAAAGGGCCCATTGGCTGACCTCATATTAACAGGCAACCCAACTCAGGTACTGGAAGCTTCATTGGTGGCAAGAGATATCCAGTTAGATTTCTCTCTCTTTCTTATTACTTGGTTTTCATTTATATCAACTTCACTTGTATATATTTTCAGAAGCTTCTACTGAATTATACTTCAATACTACCCCTCAAATGATTAATTTTATTAGTCTCTCCCTAAATTACTTGCCTTATCTCCACCTTCCCTCTCCCTTCTCCCTTTCAATTTGATACTCTGTTTTCAGCCCCCTTTTCCATCTATCCATAACAATCTATTCCATTTCCCTTTTCTAGGGAGATTTATTTGGTCTTACTAATCTCTTACTTCATACCTAACCACTGTGGTTCTTTGGATTGCAGCTTGTGTATTGTTTACTTACCGGAACAGCTAATGCACATGGATATGCTTAAAAGTGATTTCTTATGTTGAACACATCTTTAAAATGTCATAATATTTTGCCATATATATATATATATATATATATATATATATATATATATATATATATATATAATTTTAAGTTCCCGCTTTGAGGACAGGTATTTTTTAAATATTTGAAATATTTTAAAGTCAGAGTTTGATAATAAATCATCATTAACAGAATTTTTACAAATCATGTAAAGTGGTTCAGAGTGAGATATTTTTATCTGCCTTACATGCATATTTACTGTTCTGAGCTGAAGAAGATCATGCTAACCATTTAAAATTGTTTATAGTTGGACATTTTATTACAGAAAATCAAAATGCAACAGACTTTCCTGTAGCCCTGAATCATACTTGATAGGAAAAATTTTGAATATGTAATTGACAATGTCCTTGATTCAAAAAGGCTTTTAACTTAGGGTAAAAGCAAGAGAAAGAATAGAGTGGTCAGGTTCAAAAATAAATTGAGTTTTCAGAAATATTTGTATTTTTATGACCTACAAAATAATAGGTACTCATTCTGTTGACTGCAATTGCCCTGTGGGTGTGTTTTATTCATTAGGATACCATTAAAACTTAAACTTTTAAGATAGAATTTGTTTGTTCTGATTTCTACAGTTTACCAGTACTTTGACTACAAGCATCATATTTAACTTAACTTGAACTTGGGGGCGGGTTGTTGTTTTGTTTTGTTTTTTTGTTTTTTGTTTTGTATATAGCAAAAGTAACAGTGTTTTTCCTCAGTACAGCAAAGAATTGTTCTGACCTTAAAAATAATTAATGAAAGATGGTATTTTTTTGGGTTTTAGATTATTATACAAACCATAACTAAACAGAAAAAGAACAAAAAAAGTGGCATGTAATTTTTGTCCTGGTACAGATTAGTTATCTTGTTTGGTATGCAACTCATAAAATCAGAATATTTTGAAAATATTTAGTATCTTCTAAACACAATCTATTTGAAGTAGAATAATGATGAAAGCTGAAGAAAATATCAATGTAGAAAGGACAGAGGTCATTTTGACTGCTTTATAATTTATGGCTGATATAAAAAGCTTGGGATGGCACTCATCTCCTATAGACTGGAAATCTAGACAGATCAAAGTCTGGGGAGGAATCTAAATTTAGAATAATTCTATTTTATGTTGAAGAGAGAGCAGAGAGATTTTTACTGTAATATCTTGCTACTTGAGAATCCAGATACAAAGTAACCTGGGTCAAAGTGATCAAACAATAATGAAACATATAGCAAAGAAGAGTAGTACTTTGAATATTCTATGACCCCTGATTAGTTCATTACATTGTAAGTCTCTAATTCAGTGATTAAATGAGCTATAATATTTTTAATATTTATTTCTTATACCATATTTTATAATTCTTAATTGATTAAATTTATAATATTTAATCTTAATTTGGTGAAGGTTTTGGGTACAACATATGCAAAGTTAGTAATTAATGTGACTGAATTCATTGAAAGATGATTACCTATTTTATGGCTTGCATCTGAAATGTTGTCAGGATCATACTTGAATACTTCTTTCATGTTTTACAATTTGCAGAAAATATAATGCTGTTAGAAGATGGTGCCTACTTGGGAAAGGTGATTAATTAAAATTAGGCCTTTGAATATTGGTCCCTGGATCTTCCCTCTCTTTGACTGCTGGTCCAATGTTGTGCAAATCTTCTATTGCTGCTATGAATGTCTCCATGTCTTCCATACCATGATGAAATAAGACCCTCAAAATCCACGAGGATCACAAATTGTATTATTGAAAAATTCAAATTATGTTTTTGTCAGTTTTTCAGGTTCCTTTGTCTGGTATTCTATCATAGTCACAAAAAAATAAATATACCCACAATGTCTCCTTCAACCTTCATAAAAGCACTGTAAGATAGCATTAGTATTCTCATTTTACCCATGAGCAAATTGAAACTAATGGATATTCGGTACGTTTTTAGAGTCTTGTTCTACTGGTATAGTGAAATGTAAAAATTGTTATAGAGTGTAAAAATTGATTTAACTTTCAGTAATTGAGACCAAGTAAAAATATGAGCAATTCTTGAAAAATACTTTTATATTATTGTCATGGAATTTTAAGAAATAGCTATGTGGTTTAATTTCATAGGAAATAGCTGAACTTCAAAACACTTACATCAGCTGTATTTCCCACTCATTAAAAGAATCCATGGAAACCACAAGAAACAGGTTTTATTTTAAGTAGGAGTCTGATTGCTTGTCAGTCAGTGTCTGAAAAACTGTATTGAAAAAGCTACCTACAGAGGAAGTCATGTCCAGCCTCAGAAAGAAAGAGTAATCAATTACTGATAATTGATGGCATATGTGTCAAATTCTGTCATCATAGAACCTGATTTTTATTGCCTACATTTAATTTTTATTGCCAGATTGGAATCAGCTGTAGATAGTTCATTCCTCTTGAGAAGAAGCATGAATTTGATTTCATTATTTTCTACAGTTCATTCTGAAAGGAAGCTAATGGCATGGTATCCTAAGGGAAGTATTTGATAGAAAAGAAACATTCATGTAAGAGTGACAAGACAAATGGGACCAAAGATGGATACTTAATCTTGGTTTACTCCTCTCATGATGTGACCAATACAGCATTATTGTAAAAACACCAAAGGACTCATCTGAGAGATATCTTGGATGGCTTTATTATTAGTTCACTGGTGTTGTTTAGTGTTATATAGGTACCTAAAGGATCATAAAATGAAAATTAGAATATTAATTAGACTGTGCTTCTATTTGAGCAAAGAAATTGCTTTATAGTCTTTGCTAAGACCAAAGGAAATTAATTTTAACACTGAGGTTTGCTAAAGTAAAATCAGAAATGTCTGTCTACATTTTCATATTCAAGAAGTAAAACAGGAAATTAAGATGTCTAGTCTAAGAGAAAGGTAGTAAAACAGAGCTTAATTAAAACTATTCTTTATTAATGATAACATTGCAAAGCAATCCAGAAAAAAGTAGGTAAGATAGATGAACATCTTAGTGTAAATATCAAGTAGTAGTTTGTGCTCAGAATAAAGTAAAATACCCAAGTAAGAATTATCAAAAATGATTGGGGTCAAACATAATTCCACAGAATTCTCTCCAAAGGAAAGTGACAAGGCATTTATTACTATATTAATTGATGGATACATTGCTTAAATTAAATAATTAGACTCATAATTTTCGAAAGATTTATAGGTTTCGTCGGACACAATCTTTTCAAAATGCATTGAGTAGTATAAAATGTAAGCAAAATATAAAACATTTTAATAAAAATTGCATATGCATATGTATATGTAACAATGATCATTTTTTAAAGACAAAGAATTTGAAATAGGGCAAGAAGAGGAATATGGGAAGGCTTGCAGAGAGGAAAAAGACAAGAATTGACATAGGTATAATCTTATGATATAAAAATAATTAAAATCATAAAATCATAATGAATAAGAGAAAATGAAGATTTAGAATAAAAGCTAAGAGGTAAAATTGGGTTCTAGATGTACCACTCTTAACTCCAAACAGATTTCAAAAGACCTACCTGAGGAGATTTAGCCAATGAAGCTCCATGTTAAAAGCTACTCTAAGCTGTTCCACAGGTATGAGATGAAATAGTCAAGTTAGGTGGGACTACAAGGCACAACATGAAGTCAGACTTAGTGTATTTGTCTATTTGTTGTGCATGAGACTGCCTTGTGTTCTAATAAGACTTGCCTCATTAGACTTGAAATTTACTGGTGTTCTTCTAAAGTTTCTTCTTTCCTCATTTCAGTTGTAGAATGGAATATCTATCCAGCTCATTCCTGTTCTCTGTTTGTATTTGCAAAATTCATAACATGATCAATTTCTGCAAACTCTTAACCAGAACATCAGTTTTCACCACATACCAAATCTAAAGTATTTTGATCTTAGACTTGCTAGCTTCCAAAATTGTGAAAAGAACATTTATAATTCACCTAAATCTCTGCTCTTTTAGTTGGATCAGATCAGACTAAAGCTTACTCAATTTATTTCTGCTTCATAATTTTGAGAAAACAGATACAAAGAAATTCAGTTGTTCGTCATGATAATGCCTGTAAATGAAGAGCTAGGAATAAAGTCCATATGTTACATTTCTTCGTCTCTCACTTCTCTCCTACAACCCTTCAGTGATTCTTTGAAAAAAAAAAAAAAAGATAAGGGAGACATATGCAGGATCAGTAACATAACCCAATTACTATACAGAGAAGATAAATGAGATGCTAGATGAAAATGTACATGAAATCATCAATGCAAACATTTTTCCCAATTAAGCATTGGATTTCTTTATGCATCCATATCTGATCATCTTGGAAAGCTTAAGGTTTTAACCATATACAACATAAACACAACTCTTTTAATTTTACCAGAATAACCCCTTTTCCATTATGAATATCACTATTGTCTTGATCACTTTTCATATGTGGATTTTTTTCAAAGTAAATGTTTCAAAATACACAATGAAATTTTTCTTTTAACATTGATATGTTTCAACAGGCAGTGGTGGTGCACGCCTTTAATCCCAGAACTTGGGAGGCAGAGGCAGGCAGATTTCTGAGTTCAAGGACAGCCTGGTCTACAGAGTGAGTTCCAGGACAGCCAGGGCTATACAGAGAAACCCTGTCTCAGGAAAAAAAGAGAAAAAAAGAAAAAAAAAAACATTGATATGTTTCTGACCTCTCTAAACAATCTTATCTAAACACAAAATTATTCCTAATGATATTCCACTATACTCACAGATCAGTGCCTTGTCCAGTAGTCACCAGAAGGGCTTCTTCCAGTAGCAGATGGGTGTATATGCACAAACCCACCAGGAGACATTATGTGGACAGAGAGTATAAATTGGAGGTTTCAATTGGTCTCTCTCCTAGGCACTTTTGGAACCCCATGGAAGATGAGGATGAAAGACTATAGGAGTCAGAGGGAATGTAGAATACCAGGAGAACAAGGTTTACTGGATCCCATAACTGGGGCTCATAGGAACTCACAGAGACTGAACCAGCAAGCACAGGCCTAGATGAGTCTGTACCAGGTCCTATTCATATATGTTGTGGCTGCTAGCTTGGTGGATTTGGGGACTCCTTACAGTGGAGGAAGGTTTGTCTCTGACTCTTTTGCCTGCTTTTGAGACTATTGTTCTCCTCTTGGATCTTTTTGTCAAGCATAGTTATGAGGTTTTTGTCTTGTATTACTGCATCTTGTTTTGCCATGTGTGCATGTCATCCTTGTAGGTCTGCTTTTTTTCTGGTGGGAAATGGGTGGAAGTAGATCTAGAGGAAAGAGGATGTTGAGGGGGAAGCTGGGATGGGTAGAGGGAGGAGAAACTATGGTCTGTATGTGTTGTATGAGAGAGGAATCTATTTTCAATTAAAAAATCAAATGCTGTGTTTCTTCAAGCCCAGGACATCTGCAGCCCCCTTTACTGCCATACAGTAAAACTTTCTTGGCACACTAAAGTATATTTTAAACCATTCTCTGTGATATAAGCTTGTTCAACGTACTTAACAAAAACACAACCTGTGAATTATTTATAATTCCCAAAGAAATGCTGCCAATAACTACATTTGTGGAGTATGGAGTGCCTTTTGGTCTGAAGAATTCTGCAAGCAAGGGATTGGTTACAAGCCCTAAAGAGAACTGCACTTCTAATTTTGGCCCTATTTTCTGGAAACAGAAACATGTTCCCATTTAGGATTTGGAAATGCTAGCATTCACAACACTGTCTTTCTCATATATTGAACCATTCCAGGTAACATCTATGTCTAATCAAATCACTATGATAAGTAAGGTGCAATATGGTTTTTGGTTTAAGTAGTTAAGTTCTCTTACGCTAATCTACTGACTCCTACACTTTTTCCAGTTACATTCCACCCATAAATGAAGAAGGTGAAACAGAACCCCAAATCATCATAAATTATGACCTAAGGAGGACACAGGTAGATACTATGATTTCCTTGAACCTGGGCACATTGTGGGTACAAATGATCCAAACTCCAGCCTCCTTGGAAAGGTTACTTGGGAAATGTAGAAGTGGGGCATTGGCTGAGAAGAAAATTTCAGGTGCAGCTTGAAGACAGCTGTGTTTTATGGGCTTGGAAATTCATTTTTGCATTGCCCTTCCTCCCTTTTCTCCATTTTAGTGTATAGGCTTATCTTTTATAATTCCCACTATTATATGTCCACCTCTAAACTATAACATCAGACAATTAACATACACAAGGTGTAAGAAGATTTATAAATAGAAATGAAGAAAATGTATCCTATTAAGATTCAAGGATGCAAGCATCTTTGTAATGTATCATTTACTATATTTTTCATTTGAGTGAAATTGCTTTTATATATCAGAAAATAATTACAACTGCAAATTTGTATTGCAGATAGCAAAATTTTAGTGGTTTGGGGGCTAGCATTTAAATGGTGTGCCTATAGAGATTTCCAAAATATTTGATGACAACAATTATGAAAGAAACTCAAAAATAATAATGGCTTCAGACCTGCTGATCCAGAAGCATTCAGGTAAAGTCCCTGTGCATTCCCTCTCCCCAGCCCTCTGAGAGGGGATCTCTTTTCCTACCCATTTTCCTGCCATCTAAGTCCTCTGGGGTAGCACCAACTGACTTAAACAATATGCTTTCTCCACCGGATCCCCATTCTCCCTCTACCTCTCACCCCTACCTTCATCAGACCTGTGGATCCTGAACCATACATCTAAATGAAACCATCAAAGGCCTGCTACACCAGAATCATTGAGGTTATGCCTGTTTTCAATAACTATCACAATAAAATAATCTAGGAACTAAAACCATACACATGGCTAAAGGTCTTTGTAAGGACAAAATTGACAAAGGCCAGGGCAATATGACAACTCTAAAGCACAGCTATCCCACTACTGCCAACTCTGGATATCATAACACAATCAGAGAATAAAAAAAATGACCTTAAATCCAATCTTACAAAGATTACAGAAGATTTAAATGAATACATTTAAATAAATATATTTCTTCTTCAAATAAATACAGGAAAATACAATCAACAGATAGAGGTTTTAAAAGAGAAAACAAATAAATCCCTTAAAACATACAGGAAAATACAATTAAACAGGTAAAGGCAATAAATAAAAGTGTTCAAATGGAAATAGGAACAATAAAGAAAACACAAACTGAGGTAATCCTGGACACGGAAAACCTACGGCAGAGAACAAGAATAACAGATGCAATAACCACCAAGGTTTTAGACCCCTGACATAAACCCACACAGCCATGGACAATTTATCTTAAAAAAAAGAAAAGAAAAGAAAGAAAGAAACCATCTTCAACAAATGGTGCTGGTGCAACTGAATATGTGCATAAAGAAGAATGCAAACAGATTCACATTTATCACCTTGCAAAAACTAAACTGCAAATGTTTCAAAGATCTCAATGTAAAACCACTTATACTAAATATAATAGAACAAAAATTGGGGAATAGCTTTGAACTCTGGTACAGGAGACAACTTCCCAAACATAACACCAATGGCTCAGGCTCTAAGATCAACGATTGATCTTAGACCTGATGAAACTGAAAAGTTTCTATAAGGTGAAGGATACTATCATTAGGACACAACCACAGCCTGCAGATTAAGAAAGGATCATCACGAACTCTGCTTTGGATAGAGAGCTAATATCCAAACTATATAAAGAACTTAATAAATTAGACACCAACAAATCAAATTACCCAATTAAAAATGTGTACAGAGCTAAACAGAGAATTGTCAGCAGAGGAATCTTGAATGGCCTATAAGCACTTAAGAAAATCATCAAGAAAATACAAATTAAAAATGACCCTGAGATCCCATCTTACGCACACCTGAATGGGTAAGATCAGAAACAAAAGTGATAGTACATTCTGGTGAGGATTTGGAGCAAGAAGACTCCTCCATTGCTGGTGGGAGTGTAAACTTGTAAAACAGCTTTTGAAATCAACTTTGGTTTCTCAGAGAACTTGGAATAGTTCTAACTCAAGGCCCAGCTATACCACTCCCAGACATATACCCAAAAGATGTCCCAATATACCACAGGGACACTTGCTCAACTATGTTCATAGCAGCTTTATTTGTAATACCTAGAAACTGGAAAAAACCTACATGTTCCTTAATTGAAGAATACAGACAGAAAATGTAGTATGTACAGCAATGTAAAACCATTCAGCTATTCAAAAAAAGGCACCACAAATTTTGCAGGCAACTGTATGGAACTTGAGAATATAAACCTGGGTGGCACAACCCACATGTAAAAAGTACATGCATAGTATATACTCACATATAAGTGAATATTATCCATAAAATACAGGATACCGATGCTACACTACATGGACCCGAAGAAGGTAAACAAGAAGGAAAGCCCAAGAAAGGATGTTTGAATCTCACTTCAATGAGGGGATTCAAACAGTGTTAGGGAGCAGACAGAGGGAGGGAACTATTTGGCAGATGAGATTGGGAGGGAAATTGGGGAATCTCAGGATCAGGTGTGGAGAGAGACAGGGAAGATAGCCAGATGGCCATGAGAATAAATGAAAATCTCTAGCTGGTATAGTGTGGAGGGTGTTGGGAACATCTCAAGGACATGCCAGAGAACTGGAATAGGGGAGTCTCACAAGAATCAATAGGCATGATTCACAGCAATGGACATATTGATACTGAAGAAGCCACCTCCTGTAGCCAGGCAGGAGCCCCTCTGGATAGATAAGGACACCAACCTACACACAAAACTTTCAACCCAGTATTTATCCTTCCTATAAGAAATACAGAGATTAGATATTAGCCCTCTATCAGATGTAGGGTTGGTGACGATTTTTTCCCAATTTCTTGGTTACTGTTTTGTCCTTTTGACAGCTTCCTTTGCCTTACAGAAACATTGTAATTTTATGAGGTCCCATTTGTCAATTCTTGATCTTAGAGCATAAACTATTGGAGTTCTGTTTAGGAACTTTTCCCCTGTGCCCATGTCCTCAAGGGTCTTCCCCACTTTCTTTTCTATTAGTTTCAGTGTGTCTGGTTTTACATGGAGGTCCTTGATCCACTTGGAGTTGAGCTTAGTACAAGGAGATAAGAATCGGTCAATTCACATTCTTCTGTATGCTGAACTCCAGTTGAACCAGCACCATTTGTTGAAAAGGCTATCTTTTTCCCACTGGAGGTTTTCTGTTCCTTTGTCAAAGATCAAGTGACCATAGGTTTGTGGATTCATTTCTGGGTGGTCAGTTTTATTCCATTGGTCAGTCTACTTGCCTGTCACTGTACCAATACCATGCAGTTTTTAACACTATTGCTCTGTAGTATTGCTTGAGGTCTGGGATACTGAATCCCCCTGAAGCTCTTTTACTGTTGAGAATAGTTTTAGCTATCCAGGGTTTTTTGTTATTCCAGATGAATTTGAGAATTGCTTTTTTTAACTCTGTGAAGAACTGAGTTGGGATTTTGATGGGTATTGTGTTGAATCTGTAGATTGCTTTTGGCAAGATGGCAATTTTAACTATATTAATCCTGCCAATCCACAAGCAGGTCAGATTTTTCCATTATCTGAGGCCTTCTTTGATTTCCTTCTTCAGAGACCTGAAGTTCTTGTTGTATAGATCTTTCACTTCCTTGGTTAGAGTCACACCAAGATACTTTATATTGTTTGTGGCTATTGTGAAGGGTGTCATTTCCCTAACTTCTTTCTCAGCCTGCTTATCTTTTGAGTATAGGAAGGCAACTGACTTGAGTTGACTTTATACCCAGTCACTTTTCTGAAGTTGTTTATCAGCTGTAGGAGTTCTCTGGTGGAGGTTTTCAGGTCACTTAAGTAGACTATCATGTCATCTGGAAATAGTGATAAATTGACTTCCTCCTTTCCAATTTGTATCACTTTGACTTCCTTATGTTGTCTAATTGCTCGAGCTAGAACTTCAAGTACTATATTGAAAAGATAAGGAGAGAAAGGACATCCTTGTCCAGTCACTGATTTTAGTGAAATTGCTTCAAATTTCTCTCCATTTAGTTTGATGTTGGCTATCGGTCTACTGTATATTGCTTCAACTATGTTTAGGTATGGGCCTTGAATTCCTGTACTTTCCAAGACTTTTAGCATAAACGGATGCTGAATTTTGTCAAATGCATTTTTAAAATCTAATGAAATGATCATATGGTCTTTTTCTTTGAGTTTGTTTATGTAATAGATTGCATTGATGGATTTCCTTATATTGAACCATCCCTGCATCTCTGGGATGAAGCCTACTTGAACATGGTGGATAATCGTTTTAATCTGTTCTTGGGTTCAGTTGGCAAGAATTTTATTAAGTATTTTTGCATTGATATTCATAAGGGAAATTGGCCAGGGAACCAAATAACCCTATTAAAAATGGGGTACATATCTAAACAAAGAATCTTCACCTGAGGAAATTCAGATGTCTGAGAAGCACCTTAAGAAATGCTCAACATCAATAGTCACTAGGGAAATGCAAATCAAAACAATTCAGAGATTTCACCTCACACCAGTCAGAATGGCTAAGGTTAAAAACTCAGGAGACAGCAGGTATTGGCGAGGAGGTGGAGAAAGAGGAACACTCCGCCACTGCTGGTGGGGATGTAAGATGGTACAACCAATTTGGAAATCATTCTGCCGGTTCCTCAGAAAACTGGACATGACACTTCCAGAGGACCCTGCTATACCTCTCCTGGGCATATACCCAGAAGATGCTCCAACATGTAATAAGGACACATGCTCCATTATGTTCATAGCAGCCTTATTTATAATAGCCAGAAGCTGGACAGAACCCAGTTGTCCCTCAAAGGAGGAATGGATACAGAAAATGTGGTATATTTACACAATGGAATACTACTCAGCAATTAAAAACAATGAATTCATAAAATTGTCAGGCAAATGGTTGGATCTGGAAAATATCATCCAAGTGAGGTAACCTAATCACCAAAGAATACACATGGAATGCAATCTCTGATAAATGGATATTAATTTGTCCAGAATTTCTGAATACCCAAGGCACAATTAGCATAAGAAATGACTCCCATGAAGAAGTAAGGAGAGGGTCCTGATCCTGGAAAGGCTTGATCTAGCATTGGAGGGAATACCAGGACAGAGAAAAAGGAGAGAGGTGATTGGAGAGTGGGTGGAGAGAAGAAGTCTTATGGGACATATGGGGAGAGGGGAACTGGGAAAGGGGAAGTCATTTGGAATGTAAACAAAGATTATAGAAAATAAAAATATATAATAAAAATGATTAAAAAATAAAAATAAAAATAAAGAAATACAGAGATTGAGGATGGATCAGAGACTGAAGGTACAGCCAATAACAAGCAAATACCCAGTCAAATAGATACCCATTCTATGAGCAAGCATCATTCACTGACACTACTAATGATACTCTGTTATGCTTACAGACAAAATCTTAGCATAACTGTCTTCTGACAGGTTCCATCTAGCAACAGATCAGACAGATCTAAACATCCACAGCCAAACTGTGGATAGAGCTTGGGGATTCTTATGGAAGAGTCAGGAAAGGTTTTTGGGCCCAGAAGGTGATAGGATCTATACAGGAAGACCAACAGAGTAAAGTAACCTGAACTCTTGGGGGATCCTAGAGTCTGAACAACCAACCAGGGAGAATAAACTGGCTGAACCTAGGCTATTCTGCACATATGTAGCAGATATGCATCTTGGTCTTTACTTGGGTCCTGAACAACTGGCTCAGGAGCTAACCCTAAAATTGTTTTCCCAAGTCATCTGTTTTGTCTGGCCTCAGTAGAAAAATCGCTTAGTTCAGCAGGGAATTTATGTGACAGGATGGGGGATATAGAAGGGGCACTTTACTCTCTCAGAGGAGAAGGGGACAAGAAGGAAGATAGGACTATAGGAGAGTAGACAGAGGAAACAATGGTAGAAATGTAAAGTGAAAGAATAAATAAATTAAATAAGTAAATAAATAAACACTTTTAAAAAGAAATAATAATTGAATTGAATAATCTATTAAAACATTTTGAAATATTTAAAGAGAAAGCAGAAAGTAAATTCAGAAATTTCAGTGCTAATTTTTTTTTAAAGATTAACTAATTTAAATATTCACATCAGCTTGCCATCCGGGTATCTGTTATGGATATCAATTTAATTTTCAAGTAAGGAAAACTCAATAAAATTGTTTAAAATTATATAACAAAAGCAGAATTCAAATTTAGAGCATCCTACTATAAAAGCCAAACATAAATTTATGATGCTATTTACCCTGCTACATGGAAGTAGTCTAGTGCATATTTATTCAGCACCCAGATGATCTATCCAATCCATTGAGTTCTTTTTTTTTTTTTTAATTTTTTTTATTCGGTATACTTTTTATTTACATTTCAAATGATTTCCCCTTTCCTAGCCCCCCCCAGTCCCAAAGAGTCCCGTAAGCCCCCTTCTCTCCCCCTGTCATCCCACCCACCCCTTCCCACTTCCCCGTTCTGGTTTTGCTGAATACTGCTTCATTGAGTCTTTCCAGAACAAGGGGCCACTCTTCCTTTCTTCTTGTACCTCATTCGATGTGTAGATTATGTTTTGGGTAATCCAGGTTTCTAGGTTAATATCCACTTATTAGTGAGTGCATACCATGATTCATCTTTTGAGTCTGGGTTACCTCCCTTACTATGATGTACTCTACGTCCATCCATTTGCCTAAGAATTTCATGAATTCATTGTTTCTAATGGCTGAATAGTACTCCATTGTGTATATATACCACATTTTTTGCATCCACTCTTCTGTTGAGGGATACCTGGGTTCTTTCCAGCATCTGGCAATTATAAATAGGGCTGCTATGAACATAGTAGAGCATGTATCCTTATTACATGGTGGGGAATCCTCTGGGTATATGCCCAGGAGTGGTATAGCAGGATCTTCTGGAAGTGAGGTGCCCAGTTTTCTGAGGAACCACCAGACTGCTTTCCAGAGTGGTTGTACCAATTTGCAACCCCACAAGCAGTGGAGGAGTGTTCCTCTTTCTCTGCACCCTCTCCAACACCTGCTGTCTCTGGAATTTTTAATCTTAGCCATTCTGACTGGTGTAAGGTGAAATTTCAGGGTTGTTTTGATTTGCATTTCCCTTATGACCAATGAAGTTGAGCATTTTTTAAGATGCTTTTCTGCCATCCGATGTTCTTCGGGAGAGAATTCTTTGTTTAACACTGTACCCCATTTTTTAATAGGGTTGTTTGGTTTTCTGGAGTCTAACTTCTTGAGTTCTTTATATATATTGGATATTAGCCCTCTATCTGATGTAGGATTGGTGAAGATCTTTTCCTAATTTGTTGGTTGCCGATTTGTCCTCTTGATGGTGTCCTTTGCCTTACAGAAACTTTGTAATTTTATGAGGTCCCATTTGTCAATTCTTGATATTAGAGCATACGCTATTGGTGTTCTGTTCAGAAACTTTCTCCCTGTATCGATGTCCTCAAGGGTCTTCCCCAATTTCTTTTCTATTAACTTCAGAGTGTCTGGATTTATGTGGAGGTCCTTGATCCATTTGGATTTGAGCTTAGTACAGGGAGACACGGATGGATCAATTCGCATTCTTCTGCATTCTGACCTCCAGTTGAACCAGCACCATTTGTTGAAAAGGCTATCTTTTTTCCATTGGATGTTTTCAGCCTCTTTGTCAAGGATCAAGTGGCCATAGGTGTGTGGGTTCATTTCTGGATCTTCAATCCTGTTCCATTGATCCTCCTGCCTGTCACTGTACCAATACCATGCAGTTTTTAACACTATTGCTCTGTAGTATTGCTTCAGGTCAGGGGTACTGATTCCCCCAGAATTTCTTTTGTTGCTGAGAATAGTTTTAGCTATCCTGGGTTTTTTGTTATTCCAGATGAATTTGATAACTGCTCTTTCTAACTCTGTGAAGAATTGAGTTGGGATTTTGATGGGTATTGCATTGTATCTACAGATTACTTTTGGCAAAATGGCCATTTTAACTATATTGATTCTACCGATCCATGAGCATGGGAGGTTTTCCTATTTTTTGAGGTCTTCTTCCATTTCCTTCTTCAGAGTCTTGAAGTTCTTGTCATACAAATCTTTCACATGTTTGGTAAGAGTCACCCCAAGATACTTTATACTATTTGCGGCTATTGTGAAGGGGGTCATTTCCCTAATTTCTTTCTCAGCCTGCTTATCCTTTGAGTATAGGAAGGCCACTGATTTGCTTGAGGTGATTTTAAAACCTGCCACTTTGCTAAAGTTGTTTATCAGCTGTAGGAGTTCTCTAGTGGAGTTATTTGGGTCACTTAGGTAGACTATCATGTCATCAGCAAATAATGATAGTTTGACTTCTTCCTTTCCAATTTGTATCCCTTTGACCTCCTTATGTTGTCGAATTGCCTGAGCTAGTACCTCAAGTACAATATTGAAAAGATAAGGAGAAAGGGGGCAGCCCTGTCTAGTCCGATTTTAGTGGGATTGCTTCAAGTTTCTCTCCATTTAGTTTGATGCTGGCTACTGGTTTGCTGTATATTGCTTTTACTATGTTTAGGTATGGGCCTTGAATTCCTGTTCTTTCGGAGACTTTAAGCATGAAAGGATGCTGAATTTTGTCAAATGCTTTTTCAGCATCCAATGAAATGACCATGTGGGTTTTTTCTTTGAGGTTGTTTATGTAGTGGATTGCATTGATGGATTTCCGTATATTGAACCAACCCTGCATTCCTGGGATAAAGCCTACTTGATCATGGTGGATGATCGTTTTGATGTGTTCTTGGATTCGGTTGGCAAGAATTTTATTGAGTATTTTTGCATCGATGTTCATAAGGGAAATTGGTCTGAAGTTCTCTTTCTAGGTTGGATCTTTGTGTGGTTTTGCTATCAGCGTAATTGTGGCTTTATAGAAGGAATTGTGTAGAGTTCCTTCTGTTTCTATTTTGTGGAATAATTTGAAGAGTATTGGTGTTAACTATTCTTTGAAGGTCTGATAGAATTCTGCACTGAAACCATCTGGTCCTGTGCTTTTTTTGGTTGGAAGACTTTCTATGACTCCTTCTATTTCTTTAGGGGTTATGGGACTGTTTAGATGATCTATTTGGTCCTGATTTAATTTTGGTATTTGGTATCTGTCAAGGAAATTGTCCATTTCCTCCAGGTTCTCCAGTTGTGTTGAGTACAGGCTCTTGTAGTAGGATCTAATGATTTTTTGGATTTCCTCAGTTTCTGTTGTTATATCTCCCTTTTCATTTCTAAGTTTGTTAATTTGGATACTTGCTCTGTGCCCTTTGGTCAGTCTGGCTAAGGGTTTATCTATCTTGTTGATTTTCTCGAAGAACCAGCTCCTGGTTTTGTTGATTCTTTGTATGGTTCTCTTTGTTTCTACTTGATTGATTTCAGCCCTGAGTTTGATGATTTCCTGCCTTCTACTCCTCCTGGGTGAAATAGCTTCTTTTTGTTCCAGGGCTTTCAGGTTTGTCATTAAGCTGGTAATGTATGCTCTCTCCATTTTCTTTTTGGAGGCACTCAGGACTATGAGTTTTCCTCTTAGCACTGCTTTCATTGTGTCCCAGAGATTTGGGTATGTTGTGTCTTCATTTTCATTGTGTTCTAAAAAGTCTTTAATTTCTTTCTTTATTTCTTCCTTGACCAAGGTATCATTGAGTAGAATATTGTTCAATTTCCACGTGTATGTGGGTTTTCTGTTGTTTTTGTTGCTATTGAAGACCACTTTTACTCCATAGTGATCAGATAGGAGGCATGGGATTAGTTCTATCTTCTTATATTTGTTGAGGTCTGTCTTGTGACCAATTATATGGTTGATTTGGGAGAAGGTACCATGAGGTGCTAAGAAAAAGGTATATTCTTTTGCTTTAGGATATAATGTTCTATATATATCTGTTAAATCTAATTGGTCCAAAGCTTCAATTAATTTCATTATGTCCCTGTTTAGTTTCTGTTTTCCTGATCGGTCCATTGAGGAAAGTACAGTGTTGAAGTCACCCACAATTATTGTGTTAGGTACAATGTGTGCTTTGAGCTTTAATAAAGTTTCTTTTACGAATGAGGGTGCCCTTGCATTTCGAGCATAGATGTTCAGGATTGAGAGTTCTTCTTGTTGTATTTTTCCTTTGACCAGCAAGAAGTTTCCCTCAGGGTCTCTTTTGATGACTTTGGGTTGAAAGTCAATTTTATCTGATATTAAAATGGCTACTCCAGCTTGTTTCCTGAGACCATTTGCTTGTAAAATTGTCTTCCAGCCTTTTACTCTAAGGTAGTGTTTGTCTTTGACCCTTAGGTGTGTTTCCTGTAAGCAGCAAAATGTAGGGTCCTGTTTAGGTATCCAGTCAGTTAGTCTATGTCTTTTGATTGGGGCATTGAGTCCATTGATGTTAAGAGATATTAAGGAATAGTGATTGCTACTTCCTGTCATTTTTGACGTTATTTTTTAAATTTGATTGGTTAACTTCTTTTGGGTTTGATGAAAGGTTACTATCTTGCTTTTTCCAGGGTGAAGTTTCCCTCCCTGTATTGGTGTTTCCCTCCTATTATACTTTGTAGGGCTGGGTTTGTGGATAGATATTGGGTAAACTTGGTTTTTTCATGGAATATCTTAGTTTCTCCATCTAAGGTGATTGAGAGTTTTGCTGGATATAGTAGTTTTGGCTGGCATTTGTGTTCTCTTAGAGTCTGCATGAGATCAGCCCAGGATCTTCTAGCCTTCATAGTCTCAGGTGAAAAGGCTGCTGTGATTCTGATAGGTCTTCCTTTATATGTTACTTGGCCTTTTCTCTTACTGCCTTTGATATTCTTTCTTTGTTTAGTACATTTGGTGTTTTGATTATTATGTGACTTGGAGATGTGGTGTTTTCACTCAGGCTGATCTGGATCCGGAAGCGTAGAGGTCCGAGGGCTACTGCCAGAGGCCTCAGGACTGAAGCCTAAGCTGGAATGAGCTGTGCTGTGAGCTCCCAGACTGCCTCTGGGGGCACACCAGGTCCCCCGCACTTGCTAGAGACCGAGTGCTGTGTCCCAGGCTGTTCAGATCCCGAAGCAGGTGCCCGAAGGCTCCTGCTGGGGCCAGCTGGATTCACCTGAGCACACAGACCTCTCACGCTGGCCGCCCAGAAGCCCCATCTCTCAGTACTAAATTTTAACCAATGTACTTTGAGATAAGATGTTACAACATAAAATATTGGGATCCAGCCCCACAGAGCTTAGATTCCAGTCCTGAGGCCTCTGGTAGGAGGCTTTAGATCTCTGCTTTGGGTTCCAGAATAGCCTAGGCTACAACACCACATCTCCAGGCCCTGCAAGAGGACAGAGGGGCACCCAGGAGGGCAGCTGGGAGGAGTCAGTGTGCTCTGGTGAGTCCAGCAGGTCCCGGGTGGGAGCCCTCAAGTCTCTGCGGCATCAGGATTTGAACAGCCTGGGCCACAGCACCCTGTCTCCAGGCAGTGTAGGAGGTCAGCTGTGCTCCAGAGGCCAGCTGAGAAGAGGCAGCTTGCACTGGTGAGTCCATCATTGACAACAAGACCAACTAACACCAGTGAGAACAAGATGGCAAAAGGCAAATGCAGGAACATCACTAACAGAAATCAAGGCAATATGGCAGCATCTGAACCCAATTCTCCTTTAACAGCATGTCCTGGATATGCCATCATACCAGAAAAAAAAAAAAAGATTTGGATTTAAAATCACTGGTCATGATGCTGTTACAGGAATACATGAAGGACATGCTTAAAGAAATTCAGGAGAAAATGGATCAAAAGTTAGAAGCCCTTACAAGGGAAACACAAAAATCATTGAAAGAAATACGGGAGAATACAAAAGCCAATAAGGAGGAAACACAAAAATCACTTAAAGAAATACAGGAGAACTTTGGTCACCAGGCTGAAGTCATGAAAGAGGAAACACAAAAATCTCTTAAAGAGTTACAGGAAAAAACAAACAAGCAAGTGAAGGAGCTAAGCAAACCCATTCAGGATCTAAAATCAGAAGTAGAACCAACTAAGAAAACTCAAAGGGAAACAACTTTGGAGATAGAAAACCTTGGGAAGAAATCAGGGGACATAGATGCAAATATCAGCAACAGAATACAAGAGATAGAAGAAAGAATCTCAGATGTCGAAGATACTATAGAAACCATGGACTCAACAGTTAAAGAAAATGCAAAAAGCAAAAAGCTTGTAACCCAAAATATGCAGGAAATCCAGGACACAATGAGAAGACCAAACCTAAGGATTATAGGTATAGATGAGAGTGAAGATTTACATCTTAAAGGGCCAGCAAATATCTTCAACAAAATTATGGAAGAAAACTTTCCCAACTTAAAGAGAGAGATGCCCATGAATATACAAGAAGCCTACAGAACTCCAAACAGACTGGACCAGAACAGAACTACCTCCTGTCACATAATAATCAAAACCCCAAATGTACTAAACAAAGAAAGAATATTAAAGGCAGTAAGAGAAAAAGGCCAAGTAACATATAAAGGAAGACCTATCAGAATCACAGCAGACATTTCACCTGAGACCATGAAGACTAGAAGATCCTGGGCAGAAATCATGCAGACTCTAAGAGAACACAAATGCCAGCCAAAACTACTACACCCAGCAAAACTCTCAATCACCATAGATGGAGAAACTAAGATATTCCATGACAAAACCAAGTTTACCCAATATCTATCCACAAACTCAGCCATACAAAGGCTAAGAGGAGGAAAACACCAATACAAGGAGGGAAAATTCACCCTGGAAAATGCAAGATAGTAACCTTCTTTCATCAAACCCATACAAAAGAGAGTTAACCAATCAAATTTAAAAAATAACATAAAAAAATGACAGGAAGTAATAATCACTATTCCTTAATATCTCTTAACATCAATGGGCTCAATGCCCCAATAAAAAGACATAGACTAACCAGTTGGATACATAAACAGTACCCTACATTTTGCTGCATACAGGAAACACACCTAAGGGTCAAAGACAAACACTACCTTAGAGTAAAAGGCTGGAAGACAATTTTACAAGCAAATGGTCTCAGGAAACAAGCTGGAGTAGCCATTCTGATATCAGATAAAATTGACTTTCAACTCTGAGGGGCACTTCTTGCTGGTCAAAGGAAAAATACAACAAGAACTCTCAATCCTGAACATCTATGCTCCAAATGCAAGAGCACCCTCATTCATAAAAGAAACTTTACTAAAGCTCGAAGCACACATTGCACCTAACACAATAATTGTGGGTGACTTCAACACTGCGCTTTCCTCAATGGACCAATCAGGAAAACAGAAACTGAACAGGGACACAGTGAAACTAATTGAAGCTTTGGAACAATTAGATTTAGCAGATATATATAGAATATTCTATCCTAAAGCAAAAGAATATACCTTTTTTTCAGCACCTCATGGCACATGCAAATCGAAACAACCCTGAGATTTCACCTCACACCAGTCAGAATGGCTAATGGAATACTACTCAGCAATTAGAAACAATGAATTCACAAAAGTTTTAGGCAAATGGTTTGATCTGGAAAATATCATCCTAAGTGAGATAACCCAATCACAAAAGAATACACGTGGAATGCAATCTCTGATAAGTGGATATTAGTTAGCTCAGAATCTCTGAATACCCAAGGCACAAATCACATAACAAATGATTCCCATGAAGAAGTTTGGAGAGGGTCCTGGTCCTGGAAAGGATTGATCTAGCATTGGAGGGGAATATAAGTACAGAGAAAAAGGAGGGAGGTGATTGGAGAATGGGTGGAGAGAAGAAGGTTTATGGGACATATGGGGAGGGGGGATCTTTGAAAGGGGAAATCATTTGGAATGTAAACAAATAATATAGAAAATAAAAATATTAAAATAAAAAATGTAAATAAAATAACCAATGAAAAAATATGAAAAAAAAAAACAACATAAAACATTGAAATTTGTTTGGATGACTAGTGCAATAATCAGTTTCATGAATAATTCTAGGTTTCTATTTTATGTTTATTTTTAAATAATATATATTTATTATCCCAAGTTCTTTCTAATGATATTTTTATTTTTATATTTACTATATTCTTTGTGTACATACCAAATGATTTCCCCTTTCCTGGTACCACCCTCTCCATAAGTCCCATAAGCCCTTTTCCCTCTGCCCATTCCACTATGAAACCCCTCCCAATTCTCTGTCCTGGTAATCCCCTACAATGCTGCATCAAGCCTTTCCAGGAGCAGAGCCCTCGCCTTCCTTCTTCCTGGGAATGATTTGATATGTGAATTGTGTTTTGGGTATTCTGAGCTTCTGGACTAATATCCACTTATCAGTGACTGCATTCCATGTGTATTCTTTTGTGATTGGGTTACCTCACATAGGATGATATTTTCCAGTTCCAACCATTTGCTTAAGAATTTCATGAATTCATTGTTTTTAATTGCTGAGTAGTATTCCATTGTGAAAATATACCACATTTTCTGTATCTATTCCTCCATTGAGGGACATCTGGGTTATTTCCAGCTTCTGGCTATTATAAATAAGGCTGCTATGAACATAGTGGAGCATGTGTCCTTATTGCATGCTGGGGAATCCTCTGGGTATATGCCCAAGAGTAGTATAGCTGGGTCCTCTGGAAGTGTCATGTCCAGTATTCTGAGGAACCGCCAGACTGATTTCCAGAGTGGTTGTACCACCATGCAATCCTACCAAGAGTGGAGGAGTGTTCCTCTTTCTCCACATCCTCGCCAACACCTGCTGTCTCCTGAGTTTTTAATCTTAGCCAATTTGACTGCTGTGAGGGGAAATCTCAGGATTATTTTGATTTGTATTTCCCTAATGACTAATGATATTGAAGATTTCTTAAGGTGCTTATCAGACATTCGAAGTTCTTCAGGTGAAAATTCTTTGTGTAGCTTTGTACCCCATTTTTTAAAGGAGTTATTTGTCTCTCTGGAGTCTAACTTCTTGAGTTCATAGTATATATTGGATATTAGCCCTCTGTCAGATGTAGGATTGGTGAAGAACTTTTCCCAATTTGTTGGTTGCCATTTTGTCCTCCCGACAGTGTCCTTTGACTTATAGAAACTTTGTAATTTTATGAGGTCCCATTTGTCATATCTTGATCTTAGAGAAGAAGGTATTGGTGTTCTGTTCAGGAAAAGTTTCCCTGTGCCCATATGCTCAATTTTCTTCCCCAGTTTCTGTTCTATCAATTCCAGTGTGTCTGGTTTTATGTGGAGGTCCTTGATCTACTTGGAGTTGAGTTTAGTACACAGAGATAAGAATGGATCAATTCGCATTCTTTTGCATGCTGACCTCCAGTTGAACCAGCACCATTTGTTGAAAAGGCTATCTTTTTTCCACTGGATGGTTTTAGCTCCTTTGTCAAAGATCAAGTGACCATAGGTGGGTGGGTTCATTTCTGGTTCTTCAGTTCTATTCCATTGATCTACCTGCCTGTCACTGTAACAATAGGATGCAGTTTTTAACACTATTGCTCTGTAGTACTGCTTGAGGTCTGGGATACTGATTCCCCCAGAAGTTCTTTTACTGTTGAGAATAGTTTTAGCTATCCTGGGTTTTTTTGTTTTTACAGATGAATTTGAGAATTGCTCTTTCTAACTCTAAGAAGAACTGAGATGGGATTTTGATGGAGATTGCATTGAATCTGTATAATGCTTTTGACAAGATGTCCATTTTTACTATATTAATCCTGCCAATCCAAAAGCATGGAAGATCTTTTTCATTTTCTGAGGTCTTCTTCGATTTCCCTCTTCAGAGATCTGAAGATCTTGACATACAGATCTTTCACTTGTTTGATTAGAGTCACACAAAGATACTTTATATTGTTTGTGGCTATTGTGAAGGGGGTCATTTCCCTAATTTCTTTCTCAACCTGCTTATCCTTTGAGTATAGGAAGGCAACTGATTTGCTTGAGTTGATTTTATAACCAGCCACTTTGCTGAAGTTGTTTTTCAGCTGTAGGAGTTCTCTAGTGGAGCTTTATGGATCACTTAAGTATACTATCATATCATCTGCAAATAGTGATAGTTTGACTTCTTCCTTTCCAATTTGTATCCCTTTGGCCTCCTTATGTTGTCTAATTCTTCTAGCTAGTACCTCAAGTACTATATTGAAAAGATAAGGAGAAAGGGGACATCCCTGTCTAGTCCCTGATTTTAGTGGGATTGCTTTAAGTTTCTCTCCATTTAGTTTGATGTTGGCTACTGGTTTGCTGTATATTGCTTTTACTATGTTTAGATATGGGCCTTGAATTCCTGTCCTTTCCATGACTTTTAGCATGAAAGGATGCTGAATTTTGTCAAATGCTATTTCAGCATCCAATGAAATGACCATGTGTTTTTTTTCTTTGAGTTTGTTTATGTAGTGGATTGCATTGATGGATTTCTGTATATAGAACCATCATTGCATCCCTAGGATGAATCCTACTTTATCATAGTGATTGATCATTTTGATGTGTTCTGGGATTCAGTTGGCAAGAATTTTATTGAGTATTTTTGTATCGATGTTCATAAGGGAAATTGGTCTGAAGTTCTCTTTCTTTGTTGGATCTTTGTGTGGCTTTGGTATCAGCATAATTGTGGCTTCATAGCATGAGTTTGGTAGTGGTCCTTCTATGTCTATTTTGTGGAATAGTTTAAAGAGTATTGGTGTTATATCTTCTTTGAAGGTCTAATAGAATTCTGCACCAAAACCATCTGGTCCTGGTTTTTTTTTTTTTTTTTTTTTTTTTTTTTTTTTTTTTTTTTTGGTTGGAAGACTTTCAATGATCTCTTCTATTTCTTTAGGGATTTTGGGACTGTTTAGATGATCTACTTTATCCTAAATTAATTTTACTATTTTGTATCGGTCTAGGAAATTGTCCATTTCCTCCAAATTTCCCAGCCATGTTGAGTATAGTCTTTTGTAATAGGATCTGATGATATTTTGAATTTCCTCAGTTTCTGTTGTTATATCTCCCTTTTCATTTCTAATTTTGTTAATTTGGATACTGTCTCTGGGCCCTCTGGTTAGTCTGGCCAAGTGTTTATCAACCCTTGTTGGTTTTCTTAAAGAACCAGCTCCAGGTTTGTTGATTCTTTGTATGGTTCTCTTTGTTTCTACTTGATTGATTTCATCCCTAAGTTTGATGATGTCCTGCCTTCTCCTCTTCCTGGGTGAATTAGCTTCTTTTTGTTCCAGGGTTTTCAGGTGTGCCATTACGCCGGTAGTGTATGTTCTCTCCAGTTTCTTTTTGGAGGCACTCAGGGATATGAGTTTTGTTCTTAGCACTGCTTTCATTGTGCCCCATAAATTTGGGTATGTTGTGCCTTCATTTTCATTAAATTCTAAAAAGTCTTTGATTTCTTTCTTTATTTCTTCCTTGACCAAGGTTTCATTGAGTAGAGTATTGTTCAGCTTCCATATGTATGTGGGCTTTCTGGGGGGTTTTTTGGTTGCTGTTGAGTACCACTCTTACTCCATAGTAATCTGATAGGAGGCATGGGATTAGTTCGATCTTCTTTTATCTGTTGAGGTCTGTCTTGTGACCACTTATATGGGCGATTTTGAAGAAGGTACCATAAGGTGCTGAGAAAAAGTTATATTATTTTAATTTATGGTGAAATGTTATATATATATATATATACATATATATATATATGTATATATGTATATGTATATGTGTATGTGTATGTGTGTATGTATATGTATGTATACATATACATACATACACACACACACACACATATACCAATTGGTCCAAAACTTCAATTAGTTTTACTGTGTCCATGTTTAGTTTCTGTTTTCCTGATCTGTCCATTGAGAAGAGTAGAGTGTTGAAATCACCCACAATATTGTGTTAGGTGCAATGTGAGCTTTGAGCTTTAGTACAGTTTCTTTTATGAATGAGGGTGCCCTTGTATTTTGAGCAAAGATGTTCAGAATTGAGAGTTCATCTTGGTGGATTTTTCCTTTGACCAGTAAGAAGTGTCCTTCTGTGTCCCTTTTGATGACTTTAGGTTGAAAGTCAATTTTATCTGATATTAGAATGGCTACTCCAGCTTGTTTCCTGAGACAATTTGCTTGTAAAAATGTTTTCCAGGCTTTTACTCTGAGGTAGTGTTTGTCTTTGATACTGAGATGTGTTTTTTGTATGCAGCAAAATGTAGGGTCCTGTTTATGTATCCAGTCTGTTAGTCTATGTCTTTTTTGGGGGAACTGAGCCCATTGATATTAAGAGATATTAAGGATTAAGGATAGTGATTATTACTTCCTGTTATTTTTGATGTTATTTTTAAGTTTGATTGGTTATCTTCTTTTGGGTTTGATGAAAGAAGGTTACTATCTTGCTTTTTCCAGGGTGTAGTTTCCCTCATTGTATTGGCGTTTTCCACCTATTATCCTTTTTAGGGATGGGTTTGTGGAAAGATATTGTGTAAATTTGGTTTTGTCATGGAATATCTTGTTTTCTCCATCTATGGTAATTGAAAGTTTTGCTGGGTATAGTATCCAGGGTTGGCATTTGTGCCCTTAGGGTCTGTATGAGATCTGCCCAGGATCTTCTAGCTTTCATTGTCTCTGGTGAGAAGTCTGGTGAGATTCTTCCTTTATATGTTACTTGACCCTTTTCTCTTACTGCTTTCAATATTCTTTCTTTGTTTAATACATTTGGAGTTTTGATTATTATATGACAGGAGGTATTTCTGTTCTGGTCCAGTCTGTTTGGAGTTCTGTAGGCTTCTTGTATATTCAAGGGCATCTATCTCTCTTTTTAGGTTAGGGAAGATTTCTTCCATACTTTGTGGAAGATATTTACTGGCCTTTTAAGTTGTAAATCTTCACTCTCATCTATACCTATAATCCATAGATTTGGTCTGCTCATTGTGTCCTAGAATTCCTGGATGTTTTGGGTTACAAGCTTTTTGCATTTTGCATTTTCTTTGACTGTTGAGTCAATGCTTTCTATGAAATATTCGGCATCTGAGATTTTTTCTTCTATCTCTTGTATTCTGTTGTTGATATTTGCATCTATGACTCCTGATTTCTTCCCAAGGTTTTCTATCTCCAAATTTGTCTCACTATGTGATTTCTTAGTTGTTTCTACTTCTGTTTTAAGATCCTGGATAGTTTTGCTCATTTCCTTCAGTTGTTTGTTTTTGTTTTCCTGTAATTCTTTAAGAGATTTTTGTGCTTCCTCTTTCATGAATTTTGCCTGTAGACCCAAGTTCTCTTGCATTTCTTTAAGTGATTTTTGTATTTCCTCTTTATTGGCTTCTATATGTTGACCCATATTCTCCTGAATTTCCTTACATTATTTTTGTGTTTCCTTTGTAATGACTTCTTACTTATTCATGTACTCCTATATTTCTTTAAGAGATTTATTTATGTCCTTCTTATAATCCTCTAATAGCATCTAAATCCAAATCTTGTTTTTCTGGTGTGTTGAAGTATCCAGGACTTGCTGTTGTCAGATAATTGTTCAGATGCTGCCATATTGCCTAGATTTCTATTAGTAACATTCCTACATTTGCCTTTTGCCATCTGGTTATCTCTGGCATTAGTTGGACCTGTTGTCACTGGCTGGTGCTTGAACCTCCTGTGAGCCTGTAAGGCTATTTCCACACCCTGGGATGACTGGGTTTCCCCTGGAACAGATTGCTGATGAGCTGCCCTACTCTTGGGTGCCATTGGAGCCCTGGTTTCCCTTGCCCCAAGCAATGTTGCACTCAGGTTGTCTCTGTGTACCTGGTGCTTCCTGCCTGGTCTGTCCAGGTTCAAAGATGGTGGAGGCTTCAGGAACACACTCTAAGTGCATGTCACCCTGCAGGGCACATGTTGTATGACAGGGCTGGCATACAGATGACCAGCAGAGCTGCCCAGGCCCTGGGCACAGGCAGAAGCCTGGCAGACTATGTCCAGAGTGATGTTAAACTCGAGATATCTCTGTGTAGCTGGTGTTGCCTGTTTGGTCTGTCCAGGAGCAAAGATGGCAGAAGCTGCTGGGACCCCCTCCAAGTGCTGATCACTCTGCAGGACAAATGTCCCAGGACAGGGCTGGCACATAGATAACCTGCAGAGCTGCCCAGGGCTTGGACACAGGCAGAAGCCTGGTGGGTTGTGTCCTGAGCAATGTCAAACTCAGGATATCTCTATGTACCTGGTTTTGCCTGTCTGGTTCATCTGGGAGTGACGATGGTGGAGTTAATTCTGTTTCTTAAAGTCAGAGGCTAGCCTTCAATACATCATATATGAAGTCTATATTACACTTATCATGAACTGTTTCAACATTAAGAGAATATATTTTTCTTCTCATTATTTGTGAAAAGATGTTAGTGAATGAATGAAGTATATTGCCATCTTATTTATTGTCTTTTTAAAAAATTCATAATAAGGCAGGTCCCTTAGAATATATTTAACCTTCACCTAGGCACAGGGTTTGACTAAAGATAAAAAAAAAAAAAAAACAAAAAAAAAAACAAAAAAAAAAAACCAACTACCATTTAAGTAAGTGCAGTGTTTGTTCTAGACCATATATATAGATATGCTAGGAACATATAGAAAGAAGTGTGCTTAGTTACCTAACATCACAATATGCTAAATTAAAGAAGAGTCTTTCCTGTCTCAGACATTTCTATTTTGTGGATTTCCATACAGCACTAGACACACATGCATTAGTCTATTCAAAACCTTAGAGCAAACAAAACATAAAGAACACACGGATTTTCTTCCCTCAAAGGTTTTCTTGACTTTGTGATGTTTCTTATAGTCCACTAGAGATCTATCTGCTTAAACTTATTCACTAGAATTTGAATACCATTTATTTAAAACTTGTAACTACCTCTAAATATTGATGTTTAAACAACTGTCAGGGAGATAGCAAGCAAAATCATAGCAGCAGAAATATAAGATGGATGAACTTATTATCTTGCATATTTCTCTAAAATGAAATACGATGAAATAACAATAACAACCAGTTATTGAAAAGCCTTTACCTAAAACAGAGAAATGTTGAGAAACAATGCATCTAATACATATTCTTGAATGAAACTGAATATGATAATAAATGGTTTAGAGATAAGAAAACATAATTTTGTGGTTTAGTTCTCACATTTATCAATTATATAGATTCTTACTAAAATCTCTACTTCTCACTAGCAAGCCAATATAAACAAGTATGTAAAATATGAAATAAATGAACAAAGATCTGCAAGTGAGACATTTTGAAATTATAAATGTTTTGGTGACAAGAAAGTTTAGTTATATTTACAGACATTTTAAAATTGTATATTTACAACTATACTAGGTTGTACAACTGTACAACCCGTATCCTTATGTGTGAGGTATATTTCTTTAATTTTCACTTAAAAGCTGACATATGAAATACTGTTGAGGTTTTTAAAGTAGTTTATAATAGGCAGACATATTAAATCACATAAAATAGAAGTTTGTGAAAAGGTTTCCAAAGTTCTTGAAAATGAAAATGCAGTGTCATATCATCTAAAATACTCTTTCTGGGTTTAATTTAATTTATTCAGAATACATCATTTTGAGTACCATTCATGTAGCCTTCCTGTCTTATTCACTAGGAAAAAATAAATTAGCTATTAGAGTAAACCCAATTGTAACATAAAACTGAAAAATCATGTCCCATACATATAATTTTCAAAATAGAAAGCAATTTTATATCCTCTCTCACAGTGATTGCCAAAGTCACTTTAGATTTGGGTAGAAAGCATACAGTCCAAATACATCCAATATCCAGCATTATGTCAAATTGTGTGCTCTGCCTCTCCCTTCCTCACTGTTTCAAGTGTCCTAGTTCTTAGAATCTGAGTACTCAACAATATTTTGCTTATAAATACTATCATAAAGCAATGAAAAAATTATTTACTAGTCAGACTTCAAAGGTGAGTCAGATAACTGGGTTAAAAATATGGAAGCACATTTGGTTATGTAGCAAATTCTTATTAGTAGGTATTAGAGTTTATCAGTCACATGTTATCCATCTCCAAGTGACTCATTTGTTCGTGTGGCTTCTTTTTCCCCTTAAACCAAGTAAGTTTTTAATAATAGTCTCCTGATATATGCCCTTTTAAATTTTGATACAAAATAATACATTTAATTGATTAGCTATCACTCTAAAATGCCACAGATTATTTTTTAATAAATATATGAAAACTCTAATTCCTCCAAAGACAGCTGATTCTATTCAATATGCTAGGTGTTAAGCATAAACTACTGTAAATTTCTATTCCATTCAGAGTTTCAGATTTTGACATATCCTTGGTAGACTTAGTATAATTGATAAAAAAATTATACATACAGGAAAGAAGTAAACGAGTTTAACATGTAGGAAAGTGGGATTAGCAGGTTTTGCTTACTTTCTAAGTTTTACAAATAAACAATTACTTATAACAATTCTGAAAGCCTTTGGCTTAACTGAACAAAAAATGTGTCATCTAAAGTAACAAAGCAAGTTTGAAGTATAAGGGGTATCAATGTTTAATATACCTTCAAACTACTACCATGAGAGAACTTTCAATATAAAATGCTGTGGGTATTTTTTATTAGAAGTTCATAGTAGTTTCTTATGAATAATGAAACAAATTTCAAAAAAAAACAGGATGATTTAAAAGTATCAAATGTTTTATCTTGCATTTGGGGTGTCTGGAGACTGGAGATAGGAAATTAGGAAGGAGGCAGAACTAGGCCTCCCATATAGACTATAGGAAGTAGCACATGGTCTTTCTTCCTACCAGCTGTTGGTAGCCTTAGCTCATGGGAATATCACTTCAATCACTGTTGCACTAAACATCTTTCCTGTGCATGGCTCCAGCTGCATATGTAGCAGAGGATGACCCTGTTGAACATCAAAGGAAGGAGAGGTCCTTGGTCCTGAGAAGTTTCGGTGCCCAAATATAGGGGAATGCTAGGACAGAGAGCAGGAGTTGGTGGATTGGTGATCAGGGGGAAAGGGGAGTGAGATAGAGTGTTTTCAGAGGGGAAACCAGGAAAACAGATAACATTTAAGATGTAAATAGGCAAAATATCCAGTAAAAAAAAAAGAAAAGAAAAGAAATTCTAATGACCTGTTTTCTCATGTACTGATCTTAGATTTTGTTGTACATAAAATTAAATGTATTCTTTTTCACTTTTAAACAGTATGCATTTTTTGTTTTTATTTGTATGTAGTAGCAGTTCTGTAAAATTCTGTAATCAACACTAACTAAAACAGATAGTGTTTATATGGCACCTGGTATGTATTTAATATCTTAATAGACACAATACTAATGAAAACATTATGACATGAGTTCTGAGTTCTTCATAGTTGTATTCATGTTACAATCCATGAAAATAGCAGCACTGCATCTCTGTAATTTCCTAATGATCATAAGTAACAAAGATCAGTAAATAACAGAGATGTGTCTCAGAAGATCCCAGTTTAACTTGTTCAAGCACTATTTGGCTAATACATTAAGATAAATTGCTTCCCCAGGTAGTATTCTTGGTATTTTTTAAAGTGAAATTGTAGCCCTAGGTCAGTTCTATAGGTCACTTTACATTAAGGAGGATTGTATTGATATGGTAAAATCTAATCATTTTTATCAGTACATTCTTATAAATTTTACTAACATTGCTTCTATAAATGAGTTTGTAGTGAGTAGTAGCATGCATACTTGCTTATGAGCTCAGTTCCCAAAGATCATTTGTTGGTTCAAATGACATTGGAAACAAAGAGCCAAATTTTATTCTAATCACTTTCTCCAGCAACAACTTAGAATATACTGACAATAAAACATTACCAGGTAGCTCAATTATTTAAAAATACAAATTTCAAATAGTTTTAAATTTTGATATTGTAGTTGTGGGTCAGAATACTAAATCTTCTTTCCCAATTATAGGGGATTTTATGTACCACTGAGTTAACTTTCTTTCTGGTATAATATGGTCCTTTTATTCACCTTTCAGTGTTTCATTCTTTGATCTTAATGTTTTCGTTGATAGCTTGTACTGTGACTCTGTCATTAAAATCTTTACCAATAATTCATAAAAGAAATCTGTTAAGTGTGCATTTTAAATAATATCTTTAAACTGATGAGTTGACAGCATAAAATTGAATATTTTATTATATGTTAGCTTGTATGAACATCTCTCAAGGTCCTTCCATAATTGCTGTTAAAATAATACTTTATTATAGTTTTAGATATTATTTACATAGAATTAAAAATACTATATATATATTTATTTCTTTCTGTGAATACTATGATAATCATTTATCATTTTCTATGAGTGTTGAATTTAACACTGAATTAATATTAAAAGTGTAGGTTATTGAAAATGGTAAGGACTATATTTTTGATACAAAAGAAGATGGGCAATATGTAAAATTAGTATGAATAGAAAATTTGTACTGGTAGTTGTTAATTTTTATAAAAGACTTTTTTAAATTTTGTGCATTATTATAAATCTCATAAATTCAATGAATATTCATTCTATTTCCAAAAATTCTCTTGAACTTCCTATGATTAGAATCATATAGTATCATTTCAGCTAAAATTTGTGATAGTCATTCATCTCCCCTTTCTACTTTAGTTTTCTTTTGCAATTAAATAATCTTTAAATTTTTTATATATGTATTATGTTTATATCCTTAGTCTCTTCCCTTTCTAACACCTCCCATGATTTCTCCCTCCTAAACTTACAGACTTTTCTTTAAATTGTTATTATATATATATATACACATATATAACATATGTACAATATACACATTATATCAATATATTAATATATGAACAATAGTATTTATTAATATATGAGTAATATATAATATATTATATATTTATATAAATAAGTACATTAACAATGCCTTCTTAAGTCCACTTAGTGTTGCTAGTGTTTGTATATGTTTAAAGTTAACCAGTTGGAACTGGATAAACAAAGATTGATCTCAGTGGAAGACGAGTTTTTCTTCTCTGAGCAATATTTAAATGTCTGTAGCTTTTCATCCACATTAACTATTCAACTAGAATATTATTGTTCAGGTCCTGCTTAAACTATCATATTGCTGAGATTTCACGTGTGTAGCCTTCAAAATTTAGCTAGAGGAAACAAATTTGTAGTAGACTTCCTGCTCCTATGACTTCTAATAATTTTTCCATCTCCTCCTATCTGAGGTTCCCTGAGCCTTTAGTGTAGAGGTTGTGTTCCATATGTGTCACCTGGCACAAGTTTAATTGCTTTCAATCATCAATTGTTATAGCTCATATTTTTCAATATAAAATTACATATATCATTAATGGATATTCTTCTCCAGTACCTTATTTTAGTAGGAACCCAAACATGAGAAACAAACATTTTTAAAAATTACGCAAGACTCAAAATTCTATTAGATTTTTATATTATTGCCTAGCATTTATAGAGACAAATAAACACAAAATTTGATTAAATATATCTACATTAATGATGAGCTAAAGAAATAGATTCCCTAATGTTATGATTTTGTCATCTTGAAATATTTTCCCTCACTGTGTCAGAATCAAGAATCACCTAGAAGCACAGATCTGAGAATGCAAATAGAAAAGCATCTGAATACTTAATTGAAATATGATTGCCTGCCCATGTGAGTGACACTATTGCTGATATGAGATGATGGATTGCACAAGAGTGGAGAAAATAAGCTATTCAGCATATAAAGGCATTGGGTTTTGTTCCTGATTGTGAATGTGGCACGACTAGTTGCCTCATGTTCTGAGCCAAAAACACAGATTTTCGTCTTTAAATTGCTTTCATTTTACATTATGTATTTACTTATTTGTGTGTGTGTGTGTGTGTGTGTGTGTGTGTGCGCGCGTGCGCGCGATTAGGACTTGTGAAATATGCCATTTGTACCATGACTTAAGAATAGAGGCAAACGTAGAGACAAACATAGAGACAAAGTGTGGAGCAGAGACTGAAGGAAAGACCATCCAGAGTTGGATGTTTACAGCCAACTATTGGAAAGGCCATCCAGAGAGTACCCCATCTGGGGTTTCACCCAATATATAGTTACTGAACTCACACACTATTGTGGAAGCCAAGAAGTGCTTGCTGACAGGAGGCTAATATAGGTGTCTCTTGAGTGGCTCTGTCAGAGCCTGACAAATATAAAGGTGGATGTTCACAGCCAACTATTGGAATGAGCACATGGTCCCCAATGGGGGAGTTAGAGAAAGGATTGAAGGAGCTGAAGGGGTTTGTAATCCCATAGGAGGAACAAAATTATCAATGAACCAGATCACCCAAAGTCCCCAAAGATTAAGCCACCAAGAAAAAGTACACATGGGGGGGGCATGGATCCAGCTGCTTATGTAACAGAGAATTGCCTTTTCAGGCATCAGTGAGACTTGAGGCCCTTGGTCCTGTGAAGGCTTGATGCCCCAGTGTTGGGAAATACAAGACTGGGACAAGGGAGTATGTAGGTGGGTAGGGGAACACCCAAATAGAAGCATGGGGAGGGAGTATGGGGGATAGGATATGGGGTTTCTGAGGGGAAACCAGGAAACATGATAATATTTGTAATATAAATGAAGAAAATATCTAATAAAAAATTAAAAAAGAGAGAATAGGGGTCCAAAAACAAAGAGATGATTATGTCTTTCTACCATGTATACTCCAGGGATAAAACTCAGTCCTCTGGTCATCAGGCTTGGCAGCAAGCCCCTTTAACCACTAAGTCCACTTGATAGCCCTCCCTGAAGTTGCTTTAGTTAGAGCATTTTAATAACAAGAAGGAAAAAAAAAAAAAGAAACTAGATACTAACAAATAATTTGTCCTTTCAATCTGTTCCTCCAGATCAGGATTTGGCAAACATTTTTTCCAGAAGAGATAATTCTATAATTTTCTATGCTATTTTAACATAGTTCATTACTAGCATTACAACAAATTTATAGAAAACAAGTAGCTTTTGGCTCTGTTCATTTTCTATCAGAAGTTTTTCAAATATTCCTTTTCAGAAAAAATATGAAATCATCCATTGAGATCTACAGACATATTTTTCTGCAATATTGGATAGGTTAACTGATAAATTTTTCTCAGTCTTCAGAAGAATTTGGAATATGGAAATAATTGTTTAATTATGATGAAGTTACATTTTTCTAATAAATTGTCTATTTAATAACACTAGTTTCATATTTATTAAACTTTTATTTTTAATACTGAACATGTAATATATAAGATAAATCTAACCTCTATTTTCCTAGCAATTCTGTTCCATCAGATCAGAAATAATCATTAATCAATCTCAGCTGCCAATTCAACAAAATCATGGGTTTAGTCAATAGTCATTAGTGGGAAATTTTTACCTTCAGAAAACTGAGGTCTTCAAATCTGCAGAGATGGAAATGCTAAACATGAAAAAGGTTATTGTCTTGAGAAAAGGAATGATTTTCTACTTTCTATCTTATGACATAGACTCTGATGAATTTCCTATGTAGAATTGCAAAAGGATATTATAAAAGTCTGTATTTACTATAGCATAGTCCTGCTAAAATTCACCAGAGCAACAAATAGACAATACTTGTATTAATGTTTAATAATTAAAGGAGTGAAAATACACAGACATCTTGGATGGTGGTAATTTTCTTTCATAAACATGTGATTGCAAAAAATAGTCACCAATTCTTCTAATTTACTACCGATTTGTATGATAAAACATCTGAATCCTGAGAACCACAAGAGTTTATTTCATTTGATAATTCTAGATCACAGTGTATCATTAACAGAAGTCAAAGCTCAAGTCCTGGATGCTATATGAAAACAGGAAACTAATTGGTCCACAGAGCGTGGGCTCCAATAATTTTAACTGATTGGCCTAAAAACTATGGAGTGGTACAAATCGATTTGCTCACACTTTGTGGGCTCTCAGTGCTAAGGAATGATTGGTTTATGATTTGTGGGCTTTGTTGTAAACTTATAAAAGTGGTCCCAATCCTCTACTCCGGGTCCCACAGTCCTCTACCCCTGCACGGTGTATGATTGTGGACCGCAGAGCCTCTGGAATAAATGAAATCTTCTTGCTATTTGCTATTTGCATCAAGTGGATTTAAAATCACTGGTCATGATGCTGTTACAAGAACACATGAAGGACATAAATCTCTTAAAGAACTTCAGGAGAAAAAATGATCAAAAGTTAGAAGCCCTTACAAGGGAAACACAAAAATCATTGAAAGAAATTCAGGATAATACTGGTCAAAAGATAGAAGCCAATAAGGAGGAAACACAAAACTCACTTAAAGAAATACAGGAGAACTTTGGTCAACAGGCTGAGGTCATGAAAGAGGAAACACAAAAATCTCTTAAAGAATTATAGGAAAACACTAACAAGCAAGTTAAGGAACTGAGCAAAACCATCCAGCATCTAAAAATAGAAGTAGAAACAACTAAGAAATGGCAAAGTGGGACAATTTTGGAGATAGAAAACCTTGGGAAGAAATCAGGGGACATAGATGCAAATATCAACAACAGAATATAAGAGCTAGAAGAAAGAATCTCAGATGCTGAAGATACCATAGAAACCATGGACTCAACAGTTAAAGAAAATGCAAAATGCAAAATGTTTGTAATGCAGAATATCCAGGAAAACCAGGACACAATGAAAGGTCCAAACCTAGGGATTATAGGCATAGATGAGAGTAAAGATATACAACTTATAGGGCCAGCAAATATCCTCAATAAAATTAGGGAAGAAAACTTCCCTAACCTAAAGAGAGAGATGCCCATGAATATACAAGAAGCCCACAGAACTCCAAACAGACTGGACCAGAACAGAACTATCTCCCGTCACATAATAACAAAAACTCCAAATGTACTAAACAAAGAAAGAATATTAAAGGCAGTAAGGAAATAAGGCCAAGTAACATATAAAAGAAGACCTATCAGAATCACACACCAGACTTCTCACCAGAGACTGTGAAAGCTAGAGGATCCTGGGCAGATCTCATGCAGACTCTAAGAGAACACAAATGCCAGCCAAAACTACTATACCCAGCAAAACTATCCATCACCATAGATGGAGAAACCAAGACATTCCATGACAAAACCAAGTTTATCCGATATCTTTCCACAAACCCAGCCCTACAAAGGATAATAGGAGGAAAACACCAATACAAGGAGGGAAACTTCACCCTGGAAAAAGCAAGATAGTAACCTTCTTTCATCAAACCCAAAGGAAGATAACCAATCAAATATAAAAATAACATCATTCTAAGTGAGGTAACCCAGACTCAAAAGGTTAATCATGGTATGCACTCACTAAGTGGTTATTAACCTAGAAAACTGGAATACCCAAAACATAATCCACACATCAAATGAGGTACAAGAAGAAAGGAGGAGTGGCCCCTGGTTCTGGAAAGACTCAGTGAAACAGTATTCGGCAAAACCAGAACAGGGAAGTGGGAAGGGGTGGGTGGGAGGACAGGGGAAGAGAGGGGGCTTACGGGACTTTCGGGGAGTGGGGGGCTAGAAAAGGGGAAATCATTTGAAATGTAAATAAATTATATCGAATAAAAAAAATTAAAAAAAAAGAAAAAAATAACATCAAAAATGACAGGAAGTAATAATCACTATTCCTTAATATCTCTTAACATCAATGGACTCAATTCCCCAATAAAAAGGCATAGACTAACAGACTGGATATGCAAACAGGACCCTACATTTTGCTGCATACAAGAAACACATGTCAGTGTCAAAGACAAACACTACCTTAGAGTAAAAGGGTGGAAGACAAATTTATAAGCAAATGGTCACAGGAAACAAGCCTGAGTAGCCACTCTAATATCAGATAAAATTGACTTTCAAACTAAAGTCATCAAAAGAGACACTGAGGGACACTTCTTGCTGGTCAAAGGAAAAATACACCAAGAAGAACTCTCAATCCTGAACATCTATGCTCCAAATGCAAGGGTACCCTTGTTCATAAAAGAAACTTTACTAAAGTTCAAAGCACACATTGCACCTAACACAATAATTGTGGGTGACTTCAACACCCCACTCTCCTCAATGGACTGATCAGGAAAACAGAAACTAAACAGGGACACAGTGAATCTAATTGAAGCTTTGGAACAATTAGACTTAACAGATATATATAGAATATTTCATACTAAAGCAAAAGAATATACCTTTTTCTCAGCACCTCATGAGACCTTCTCCAAAATCGAGCATATAACTGGTCACAAGACAGGCCTGAACAAATATAAGAAGATCGAAATAATCCCATGCCTCCTATCAGATCACTATGGAGTAAAAATGGTCTTCAATAGCAACAAAAACAACAGAAAGCCCATATACATGTGGAAACTGGACAATAATCTACTCAATGATACCTTGGTCAAAGAATAAATAAAGAAATCAAAGACTATTTAGAATTTAATAAAAATGAAGACACAACATACCCAAATCTATGGGACACAAAGAAAGTAGTGCTAAGAGGTAAACTCATAGCCTGGAGTGCCTCCAAAAAGAAAATGGAGAGACCATACACTAGCAGCTTAACAAAACACCTGAAACCCCTGGAACAAAAAGAAGCTAATTCTCCCAGGAGGAGTAGAAGACAGGAAATCATAAAACTCAGGGCTGAAATCAATCAAGTAGAAACTAAGAGAACCATACAAAGAATCAACAAAACCAGGAGCTGGTTCTTCGAGAAAATCAAGAAGATAGATAAACCCTTAGCCAGACTAACCAAAGGGCACAGAGACAGTATCCAGATAAACAAACTTAGAAATGAAAAGGGAGATATAACAACAGAAACTGAGGAAATTCAAAAAATCATCAGATCCTACTACAAAAGCCTATACTCAATACAACTGGAGAATCTGAAGGAAATGGACAGTTTCCTAGACAGATATCAAACACCAAAATTAAATCAGGATCAAATAGATCATCTAAACAGTCCCATAACACCTAAAGTAATAAAAGGGGGTCATAGAAAGTCTCCCAACCAAAAAAAGCATGGGACCAGATGGCTTCAGTGCAGAATTCTATCAGACCTTCAAAGAAGACCTAACACCAATACTCTTCAAACTATCCCACAAAATAGAAACAGAAGGAACACTACCCAGCTCGTTCTATGAAGCCACAGTTATGCTGATACCAAAACCACACAAAGATCCAAAAAAGAAAGAGAACTTCAGGCCAATTTCTCTTATGAATATCGATGCAAAAACACTAAATCCAAGAACACATCAAAATGATCATGCACCATGATCAAGTAGGCTTCATCCCAGGGATGCAGGGATGGTTCAGCTTAGCTGTATCCTCCCACACCCACAACGATAGTTTCAAAAGATAAAGTCTTACACTAGTGCTAGCATTTAACTCCTATAGTTGTTTACCGTGCATGATATCATCTTCTTTTTGTTTTTTCTGCGAAGCTTTGCCAGATAGGGTCACCTCAGGAAATTCTCCTGTATCAGGTTGGTCCCTGTTCAAGGTGCCAATCTGTAGTTGCCTGCAACTACAGGTGAACTGGAGATCTGGAAGAGAATTCTGGGGATAAAATGGGGAGACAACAAAAGAGAAATGAGTCAGGACTACATTAGTGGGTTCGAGACCAAGGCTTTACTAATATTTGGTTAATATATAGACTTTAAAATAGAACCCTGCCCCCAGACTTCAAGGAGAGATCTGAGAAATCCTTGGCTCCACTTCTCAGCGGGTCTCCTGCTGGGATTAAAGGACTTCAGTTCTTACAGGTCCAGGGAAGTTTCCAGGTAAGACTGCCCTGAGGCAGCCTTGATTTCTAGGTGACAGCAGCTGTTCTCAGAAGAACAAAGGCCAGAAATGTGTGGGGGTTGGTGGCCAGGAATGTTGCAGGCTGATCTAATGGGCTGAGAAGCCCAGCTCAAGGCTGTGGGGGAAGGGACAGTGAAAATATACCACATTTTCTGTATCCATTCCTCTGATGACAGATATGTGGGTTCTTTCCAGCTTCTGGCTATTATAAATAAGGCTGCTATGAACATAGTGGAGCATGTGTCCTTATTGCATGCTGGGGAATCCTCTGGGTATATGCCCAGGAGTGGTATAGCAGGTACCTCCAGTAGTATCATGCCCAGTGTTCTGAGGGACAGCCAGACATAACCAACAATACAATTTTCTAATAAATGAAAAATGAGAAAACTATGAACAAATGTGAAGTTTCTCAGCAATAAAGAATATTTGTGCAAAACACAGTGTAAGCATCATGCTTAATGACTGAAACATGTCAAAAAATATTTGATTGAACCATTTTTATGTAATTTTATAATGGTTATAGGTGGTATTATCAGATAAAAGAACAAAAAATGCATCAAAATAAGGAAGAATTAAAACTATATTCATGATAACATGATCTTATGTGCATATGCATATATACATATAAACTCCAAAATAGTTGATAGTGAAACTGTTAGCCCTAAAAATTATTCTAACAATGTTCTAAATTATAAAATCTTATGAAAATTAATTAGTATTTGTGTATATGAAAAATATGGAAGAAATTAGAAAAATAAATGGCCACTTTCCAGAACTACATCTTATGGTACAAGCATGTAGATGTAATCTCAGCCCTTGGAAAGCTAGAGAACAAAAATTGGGAGTTCAAACTCAGTTTCTGATACAGAAGGCAGGTATGTCTTGGTGATATATGACTTGCCTCATGTGTACTAGGTTTGAGCTCCTGTCTTCATTCAACCTGCTTCCACAATAGTAAGATGAAAACTCCCCAAAATGTAGAGAGAAATCTGTAAGTAAATCAAATGCAGTCTGGGATTCTAAATTATTATTATAAATACTTTGCTTGTATATTATTTAAGATTTGCATTTGTATTCATGAAATATGAGTCTATATTTTAGTATGGTTTCTTTATTAATTTTTTATCTAAGCAATATGTATTTTAAGAACCTGTATGTATGAAGCTACAAATTTTCCAAGAGAATAGAGCTTTTCATTCTTATCAAGAAATGTTCTATATTCTCCTGTGATTCATTTTTTCACCTATTTGTTATTTAAGCATATTTTTAATTTGTAAACTTTCTAAATCGATTTATGTTTTGATTCCTTTAATCATTTCTAGAACCATTTAAATATATTGATGTTAGTATTGTGACATGGCATTTGCTCAATCGTGGAAAATGTAACAAATTACTGTTTAACTCATTTCATGTGAAGTATTTTATATATTCCTATACATTCTGTCATAATTTTAGTGTTTATCAATGCTTCTATTTGCTTCTTCAAATTCAAACCATTTGCTTTATATATTAATAAAAGTTAATGACCTAGATTATTTAGACATATACCATAATCTACTTTATGTGTAAATTTATAAATAATATTTGATTATAAGTGTGTTTTCTGCAATAGCTGTACCATGTCCCATTTACATATGATGGGGTCATTTGAATGAAAATTGCCTCATATGATTGAGAGCTTGGTTTCTATTTGGGGATACTATTTTAGAAAGGATTAGGTGGCATAGCCTTGTTTAAATTGATATGGCACTGTGACAAGTAGTGTAGTTTGATATTTTAAAAACTCCTGAAATTCCTAGTATGCTCCTTCTTTGTCTCTTACTTATCGATCAATATATAAGCTCTTATCTTTTCCTGCCATCATCCTTTTGCTTCTACATCATAGACTCTAAACTTCTGAAACCATATGCGGAATTAAAGGATTATTTCATAAGTTTCCATGGTAATTAGGTTTTCTTGTGAGAATAGAAAAATAATTAAGACACCTACAAATGGATGAGGTATCAATTGATTTATATTTTTTTCATGGTGATATGTTAGAGCTTTTTTGTTTTGTTTTGACTTTGGAAAAATAGCAAAAAAAAATGGTTATACAAAAGTACAACAGATTTTTCTCTTAACTTTTTTGTGCTCCAAACTTTAATTTCAAAATTTGTTTCTTTTATTCGATATATTTTTAATTTACATTTCAAATGATTTCCCTTTTTCTGGCTTTGCACTTCCCAAAAGTCCCATAAGCTCTCTTCCCTCCCCCTATTCCCCCATCCACCCCTTCCCACTTCCCTGTTTTGGTATTGCCCTATACTGCTACACTGAGTCTTTCCAGAACCAGGGGCCACTCCTCCGTTCTTCTTGGACATCATTTGATGCGTGGATTATGTTTTGGGTATTCCAATTTTCTATTAGTGAGTGCATACCATGATTAATCTTTTGAGACTGGATTACCTCACTTAGTATAATGTTCTCCAGCTCCATCCACTTGTCTAAGAATTTCATGAATTCATTGTTTCTAATGGCTGAATAGTACTCCATTTTGTATATATACAACATTTTTTGTATCCATTCCTCTGGTGAGGGATACCTGGGTTGTTTCCAGCTTCTGGCTATTATAAATAGGGCTGCTATGGAACATAGTGGAGCATGTATCCTTATTACATGCTGGGGAATCCTCTGGGTATATGCCCAGGAGTGGTATAGCAGGATCCTCTGGAACTGATGTGCCCAGTTTTCTGAGGAACCACCAGACTGATTTCCCAAGTTGTTGTACCATCTTGCAGTCCCATGAGCAGTGGAGGCGTGTTCCTATTTCTTTGCATCCTCGCCAACACCTGCTGCCTCCTGAGTTTTAAATCTTAGCCATTCTGACTGGTGTAAAGTGAAATCTCAGGGTTGTTTTGATTTGCATTTCCCTAATGACTAATGATGTTGAGCATTTTTTAAGATGCTTCTCAGCCATCCGAAGTTCTTCGAGGGAAAATTCTTTGTTTTGCTCTGTACCCCATTTTTTAATAGGGTTATTTGGTTTTCTGGGGTCTAAGTTCTTGAGTTCTTTGTATATATTGGATATTAGCCCTCTGTTGGATGTAGGATTGGTGAAAATCTTTTCCCAATTTGTTGGTTGCCACTTTGTAATGAGGAGATGATAGAACAGAGAAGTGGAGGTAATATGCAAAAGATTTTCTTTCTGGGAAATTTTTATTGTAAAAAATATGTAATGCTGTTGCCACTGTGTTATTCTATTCATATAGTCCATTTCATTTTAAGTCACTTTAGAAATTTTCCTTTTTCTATGCTTTACTTTTTGATATAGAGTTTTCTTAGTATATACTATTATACTCCTTTATAATATGAAATTGTTTTCATGGTTCTGCGTATTGATTAAACATGGCCTCATGTACACTATGAAAATTGTAAGTATGCTATACCCCCATCTTTTCTTCTAATTGTTTCTCTTTCTGTTATATTTTCATTAATTAGCCCTTCTTTAATTTGAATTTTAGTAATCTGGGCATTCTCTTATTTTTTAACAAAATGTCTAATATTTTAGTTGACCATTTAAAATAGATATCCTTTGGGTGCCTATTCATTATTTTCAGTTTAATCATAATCTTTGCATTTTGTTTATTCTTTGATCCCCTCCATGCCCACAGATTATATTGCCTCTTGCAATAATTTTGGCATTTTGGTTTCTCTAAAAAAAAAGAATGAGAAAAAGAAAGAATTCATTTTCACCATGATTCACATTGTGCTCTAGCAGGGCCAGTTTTGCCAGAAGATAGTTTCTGAGATTGTGTGAATTTGGAATTCCATCTGGAATTATGGTGAAATTTTAGAGGTTATACAAATAAGACCCCGAGACAATGTGTGAGCTATTGGTGGTTGGTTGGTTGCTGTAAGTGGTGGATATTTTAGTCATCATATGCAAAGAAGAAACAATGATAAGGAAAAATTAGATATACTGATGGTGAATTTAAGCTTGCAGCAAGGAACTTGACAACCCTAATCAGCACACCCTTTCCTCTCTATTCTTTTTTATCTCTCCTATCTAGTGTTATAGGATTGAAAGTGTGAAAAAAAAGGGCTGGAGAAGGGTGCAAGAAAGAAGAACCCACAAAGTAGCCAAAATCCTGCTGCAGTCTCCTGAAGGAAATCTAGGCTCATCATGACTATTATTTTATAATATTCTTTGTCTTCAAGATATTAATTCTTATCATTATGGAACAACCAAATTTTGTAACAAAAGCCCAGCTTATTATGATATTTCAATTGCAAAATTTGCATTATGTTTATATGATCAGGCTTTCACAAATTGTCAATTCTTCTTTAAGTAAAAGGTAGCAGACATCCCAAGGAATAGGGAATCAGCTGCTAAAAATTCTGTTTGCTCACCTCAACACTTAATTCTAGTCTTAAAACATCTCAAGAGCTAGAACAAAATTATGGGAAGAGATCCAGCTGCTTCTCTTAACTGTTAACAGCAGTATAGCTCTGAGGCAGGCCAGAGTCTAACAAAAAAAAATCTGTTCAAACAGGAAAAGAAATCAAACATTTTGAGTTGGGATTATAAAGGAGGTCTTGCATGTAGGTGCAATCAGTGGATTCAGAATGTAGCACTGGATTAATCCACAAGAACTAGATGACTTCTTGACATGCAAGTACTTTGTAATGACTTAAAATGTTATAACTAATATGGTATGTCATAGGTTTGAGCTAGATATATTCTAACTATATTGCCAAAATAAAGCCAACATTTGCAATCCTCAATTCTCTGATAGAAACTGGAGGACAGCTGCAAGTTAGAGGTCTTGCTGGTCTGTAATACAAAGCAAGTTCCAGGCCAGCTAGGGTTGCATAACGAGGCCCAGGAACTGGAACACAAAGTCAATATGAGGAGTGAGGATGTGAACATTTCTCCAGTTATCTGAGCCCAGATTGAGATAGGAAACAAAATCAAATACTGCATTACAGCTTCAGTACTTCAGCTTTGAGGTTGTAATAGTTTCTCACACACCTGTGCTTTTTTCTGCTATGCCTTACTAGAAAAATCTACATTTAAATGTAGAGTGGTATTTATTTTGTGTTTACTTGGTGACAGAAAGTCTATGGAACTTCTTGTGCTCTCATTTTAGAAGTGATTCTCAGTAGATAAGGAACTACATAGCAGAATATAATAGAGTCAGTCCATCAAAACGTGGAACTTCAGTAAAAATTACAATGTTGAAGGCTTTCATTGAGAAAACTGGTTAGAGAAACACTTTAGAAACACTTCTAATTTTTAATATCTATATCTATATACATTTATATATATAGTGGGCAGGAGGTACTTACATACATCCCACTCACTGCCCTACCCAAAAATCCTTCCCCTATACCCTATCCCATTCTCCTTTAAGCAGGTGGGGGCCTACTGGGAAAAATGAGAAAAATATATGTTTATATATATATATATATATATATATATATATATATATATATGCACATATATATAGCATAAATATATGTATATGTGTGTGTTATATTTTATTTATTTATTTATATTTCAAATGTTATCTACCTTCCTCATTTATTCTCCACATACCCTATAACCTCTACCTCACCCTGCTTCTATGAGGGTGTTCTCCCACCCACCTACCCTCTCCAGCCTTAGCACCCTAGCATTCCCTACATTGGGATTTTCAGCCTTCACAGGACCAAGGACACCACTTCCCATTGATGTCCAAAAAGGCCATCCTTTGCTACATATGTGGGTGGAGCCATGGGTTACTCCCTGTGTACTCTTTGGTTAGTGGTTTAGGCCCTGGGAACTCTGAGGGGTCTGGTTGGTTATTGTTGTTCTCCCTGTGGGGTTGCAATTCCCTTCAGCTCCTAATGTCCTTCCCTTTTGTCTTCGCTTGGGGTACCTTGGCTCGTTCTGGTGGTTAGGTGCAAGCACCTGCGTCTGTATTGTTCAGGTACTGTATGCATTAGAAATTTCTTTTTCAAATTTAGAAGTCTATTTCATTAGTAAACAGTAGTTTTTCCCTGTATTGACTTCCCTATATTGAAAGTAATCTGTTTTTCCCAAGAAGACTAAATTAACAAAGAATGTCCAACTCACAGTACTTCAGAGATTTTTTTTATTCCTTTAACCTGGAATGAATTATTTCTGGGGGCAATGAGTGATGCTCTTGGAATCCAGACTGTATTTAATTGTCTACCTTATTGAATGGAATGCCAGGTGACTGCACTTTCACCTGCTTTCATCTTCAGATCTGAACTAGATGAAATAAGAGGTGTCAGTTTCATTTTATACTGCTGTTCTTTTAGAAGACATAGCTCAGAACTCAGCCTCACATCTCCCTTCAAACAGACAAAACATGTACTAAATCAATTGAAAACTTGAAAACTGTCAATTACTTATCCCCATTCTTAAGGACCTTGGTAGGTTTTTTTTTTTTTTCATTCCGTTTTTTTGTCTTCCATTATTGTGCTTCCTTTTTAAAAATAGTTTTTATTATTTTAGAGTGTATACGTTGAGAGGAAGGAGTCAGGCCAGAGGCCTGTGAAGGACAGCAGAGTCAGATCATCCAGAAGGCAATGATACAGGCAGGTTTGAACTGCCTTATATGGGACCTAGGAATCAAATTCTGGTCCTCTGAAGGAGAAATATTTTTCTTATCGGCAGCCCCATCCATTTTATAAAAGATTTAAGCTAACTTTTAATGTTGTTTTGAAAATCTTTTTTATGTGAATGAATGTTTTCTCTACAATATATATGCATACTGCTTGCATGCTTATTACCTGCAGAAGCCAGAAATGGTTGTTTAGAGTTCCTTGAACTGGAGTCACAGGCAGTTGTAAACAGTTATGTGTGTGTTAGGAACTGATCCTTTATCTCTGAAAGAGGAGCAAGTGCTCTTGCCTGTTGAGCCATCTCTCAGCCCTCGAATTGTTAGCTTTTTTATAGCTACTATAACCAAAAAAAAAACAAAAAAAAAAAACAAAAAAAAAAAAAAAAAACCCGTATAGATAATGCAATATATAATCAATTCTCTTATAGTAGTAAAGCACAGAAATCTCCCAAGCTTCTAAAATTTCATACTAGCGTTTATCATTTCTTTTATATTTGAATATTTTTGATATCCCCATTTATGTTTAGGTGCATCAGGTTTCTTTCTTTCTTCCTTTCTTTCTTTCTTTTTCTTTTTCTTCTTCTTCTTCTTCTTCTTCTTCTTCTTCTTCTTCTTCTTCTTCTTCTTCTTTTTCTTCTTCTTCTTCTCCTCCTCCTTGCCCCTCTCTCTCCCTCTCTCTCTCTCCCTTCAACTTGCATATCAAGATAAAAGCTCTTAACAGGCCTGTTTTCCTAATGCCGTGCTCCCAACCATGATCATCCCATACTCACGCTGTGAAACTATGAGCAGGCCTTCAACTAAATATTGCTTTCTGTAAGCTGCTTTTTTCATGGTGTTTTTTTCACATCAATTAAAAAATAACTAAGATGAGAGTTGGTACTAGGAGTTTGGCACTGCTATGACAAGCCTGACCATGTTGTTTATTTGAAATATGTAAGACTGGAACTTTGGACTAGAAAATCCGAAGAATACTATAAAGTGTGGCTTAATGTGCCATGAGATTTTGGATATAGAAACATGACATACAAGAGTAAAAGGGTTGTAGAATCTTTCACTGCTGTTAAGGAAAGCCACCAGGTCAAGTCATGTCGCAAGGGAATCCGGATGAAGGCCCAGAAAGGTCACTGTGTAACGCTGATGAAAGTGAATTCTGGATTCCATTGGAGATGCATTGTCCTGTAGTGCCTGCAAAGAAGAGCTAAAAACAAGGACTGAAATCAGCCCTACATACCCAGGTGTGTTGCAGTCAACAACAAAGCTGGAAGGAGTGGGAGATTCCAAGAGATACCTAAGCCCTTTGATATAAGAAACAGAGGTATGGATTTGGATGGTACTCTGCTAAGTTTCTGTCTTATTTTGCTTTGATATTTCCTCCCTTTTGAAATGGTAATGTATATTCTGTGACATTATATAATGGAAGCATGTAATTTGTGTTTTGGTTTTATCAAGGCCATTAAAAGATTGCCTTATCTCAGAAGATACTTTAGATTTTTTAAATATGTTGACATTAGGAAAGACTCTAGGGACTTTTGAAGCTGGTCTGAATGCTTTTTCCATTATGAAATAGCTGTAAAACAGTGAGGGCCAGGGAGTAGAATGTGGAGGTTTGAATAAGAGTAGCGCCTATAGTCTAATATATTTGAATACTTGGCTCCTACTGAGTGGAACTGTTTGAGAACCTTATTGTAGGAGGTGTGTGTGTGTGTGTGTGTGTGTGTGTGTGTTGTGAGTGTTGTGGGTACTATCAAAAGCTCATGTCATCACATCTCTCTCTCTCTCTCTCTCTCTCTCTCTCTCTCTCTCTCTCTCTCTCTCTCTGTCTAGCTCTCTCTCTCTCTGCCTTAAATTTGTTGATAAGGTTGCCAATTCTTAGCTACTGTACCAGGGCCTTGCCTGTCTACCTGTCTGTCTGCTGCCATGCTTTCTCCCATAATGACAGTTGGCTCATCCTCTGAAACCATAAGCAAGGCCCCAACAGATGCTTTCTTTTATAAGTCATCTTGGTAATGATGTGTCTTCACAGCAATAGAAAACTAATTAAGACAAGTACCCACTCTAACTTTACAGTCTAGACTGTCAATTCACTGGTGAGTGCTGACTTTACTTCCTACTCTATTAGGAGATTACATGGTAAATTGGTGATGTTTAGGATGGAAGGATTAGACAAGTAACCCCTCTGAACAGTAGATTCTCAATAAGTTACCTAAAACCCATTGGCGAGATAAATAGGGACAGGATTCATGTCATTTCCAGAATATTCATAGATTTTCTAATTCCAGTAGTCATAACTGAATCTTATTTTGTCAATTTCCTATTTTGGAAATCTGGTTTTATAAAATTTCACAGAAGCTCAAGTAATCCATTTGTCATTTCTCAGACTGTACATTCGTTGACAGCAGTTCATTCTCCAGCCAACAAACTTTTAGTCACATGGTCTGACACTACTTTTCCCTTCACTGGGGTAGTAGAATGGAGGAGACAGGCTCTCATATGAGTGAATAAGCATTTTCCTTTTAACACAGGCTGGACTTGAACTTGGGAGCCTCCAGATTTCATCTCCCATATGTAAAGATTACAGATATGTACCACCATGCCCAACTGTCATTTTATTATTTTGTGAAGAACAAGTAAGTATTTCCTTGATATTCTTTTAAAGTTTTCTTCTTTGTTGCTATAAACAGGTTTTTTAATTAGTGGAAGTGATATCTAATCAAAAGTTACAGCTAGCTTTTAGAAATGGTAAAAGCAGGTACTTGGTATTTGTGAATGTTCATATAAGTGGATCAGGCCCATCTGAAATCAGCAATCCAAGATTTACACTTTCCAATATAGAACAACAGTTTTCCCCGAAACACTTTGTTATTCAGTAAAGAAAACACAAGCCAATACACCATTATAAATTCTGCTTTACACAAAAATATTCTGAGTTTCAATATGATGCAAATATAATAGATTGTTATTTGTATAAAAGTGAAAATCAAATTTTATCTATGTTTCAGTTTTTCATAACTTAATATGGACAATGTTAATGCATATATTTTTATATTTTTAATGGACTACAAAGATATATTATTTCTCTTGTTTTATGAGATACTTGGTCCGTGCATTTGCTAGGTATTCAAGGCCTAGTTACCTAAAAAAAATAATGATTTAGAATGTCCAAAATGGCCCAACTTATATTTCTACCAGTTTCTGATGTCTATAGGCTCTTAAGATACTAACAGATTGAATGTGGTCTTTCAAGAAGCCATGATAGATTCTTTTTGTAATTGATTCAGGGCAGCATTTCCAAAAACACAAGCTAAAAGCCAAAACTCTGAAATTCCACAATGTTTCTGTAAAATTCGTTAGAACAAAGAAAGTCTGAATATCATATCATGTTTCAGTGATGAGAAAAAAATCTGAAACATCTTAACATTGACATCACAGTAGGTTTATGTACTGAAATAATATTTCTTTGTTTTGACAATACTGACAATGATTGCACAGTAGCTTTCTATTTTTTAATTTTTTTATTTGATATAAAATATTTTTTATTTACATTTCAAATGATTTCCCCTTTTCTAGCCCCCCACTCCCTGAAAGTCCTGTAAGCCCCCTTCTCTCCCCCTGTCCTCCCACCCACCCCTTCCCACTTCCCCGTTCTGGTTTTGCCGAATACTGCTTCACTGAGTCTTTCCAGAACAAGGGGCCACTCTTCCTTTCTTCCTGTACCTCATTTGATGTGTGAATTATGTTTTGGGTATTCCAGTTTTCTAGGTTAATATCCACTTATTAGTGAGTGCATACCATGATTCACCTTTTGAGTCAGGGTTACCTCACTTAGTATGATGTTCTCTAGCTCCATCCATTTGCCTAAGAATTTCATGAATTCATTGTTTCTAATGGCTGAATAGTACTCCATTGTGAAGATATACCACATTTTTTGCATCCACTCTTCTGTTGAGGGATACCTGGGTTCTTTCCAGCATCTGGCAATTATAAATATGGCTGCTATGAACATAGTAGAGCATGTATCCTTATTACACGGTGGGGAATCCTCTGGGTATATGCCCAGGAGTGGTATAGCAGGATCTTCTGGAAGTGAGGTGCCCAGTTTTCAGAGGAACCGCCAGACTGATTTCCAGAGTGGTTGTACCAATTTGCAACCCCACCAGCAGTGGAGGAGTGTTCCTCTTTCTCCACACCCTCTCCAACACCTGCTGTCTCCTGAATTTTTAATCTTAGCCATTCTGACTAGTGTAAGGTGAAATCTCAGGGTTGTTTTGATTTGCATTTCCCTAATGACTAATGAAGTTGAGCATTTTTTAAGATGCTTCTCCGCCATCCGAAGTTCTTCAGGTGAGAATTCTTTGTTTAACTCTGTTTCCCGTTTTTTAATAGGGTTGTTTGGTTTTCTGGAGTCTAACTTCTTGAGTTCTTTATATATATTGGATATTAGCCTTCTATCTGATGTAGGATTGGTGAAGATCTTTTCCCAATTTGTTGGTTGCCGATTTGTCCTCTTGATGGTGTCCTTTGCCTTACAGAAACTTTGTAATTTTATGAGGTGCCATTTGTCAATTCTTGATCTTAGAGCGTACGCTATTGGTGTTCTGTTCAGAAACTTTCTCCCTGTACCGATGTCCTCAAGGGTCTTCCCCAGTTTCTTTTCTAATAGATTCAGAGTGTCTGGCTTTATGTGGAGGTCCTTGATCCATTTGGATTTGAGCTTAGTACAAGGAGACAAGGATGGATCAATTCGCATTCTTCTGCATGCTGCCCTCCAGTTGAACCAGCACCATTTGTTGAAAAGGCTATCTTTTTTCCATTGGATGTTTTCAGCCGCTTTGTCGAGGATCAAGTGCCCATAGGTGTGTGGGTTCATTTCTGGATATTCAATCTTGTTCCATTGATCCTCCTGCCTGTCACTGTACCAATACCATGCAGTTTTTAACACTATTGCTCTGTAGTATTGCTTGAGGTCAGGGATACTGATTCCCCCAGACTTTCTTTTGTTGCTGAGAATAGTTTTAGCTATCCTGGGTTTTTTGTTATTCCAGATGAATTTGATAATTGCTCTTTCTAACTCTGTGAAGACTTGAGTTGGGATTTTGATGGGTATTGCATTGAATCTGTATATTGCTTTTGGCAAAATGGCCATTTTAACTATATTGATTCTACCGATCCATGAGCATGGGAGGTTTTCCCATTTTTTGAGGTCTTCTTCCATTTCCTTCTTCAGAGTCTATCTATCCACAAACCAAGCCCTACAAAGGATAATAGGAGGAAAACACCAATACAAGGAGGGAAACTTCACCCTGGAAAAAGCAAGATAGTAACCTTTCATCAAACCCAAAAGAAGTTAACCAATCAAATTTAAAAAATAACGTCAAATATGACAGGAAGTAACAATCACTATTCCTTAATATCTCTTAACATCAATGGACTTAATGCCCCAATAAAAAGACATAGACTAACTGATTGGATACGTAAACAGGATCCTACATTTTGCTGCATACAGGAAACACACCTCAGGGTCAAAGACAAACACTACCTTAGAGCAAAAGGCTGGAAGACAATTTTACAAGCAAATGGTCTCAGGAAACAAGCGGGAGTAGCCATTTTAATATAAGATAAAATTGACTTTCAACCCAAAGTCATCAAAAGAGACTCTGAGGGACACTACTTGCTGGTCAAAGGAAAAGTACAACAAGAAGAACTCTCAATCCTGAATATCTATGCTCCAAATGCAAAGGCACCCTCTTTCGTAAAAGAAACTTTATTAAAGCTCGAAGCACACATTGCACCTAACACAATAATTGTGGGTGACTTCAACACTGCACTTTCCTCAATGGACCGATCAGGAAAACAGAAACTAAACAGGGACACAATGAAACTAATTGAAGCTTTGGACCAATTAGATTTAACAGATATATATAAAACATTCTATCCTAAAGCAAAAGAATATACCTTTTTCTCAGCACCTCATGGTACCTTCTCCAAAATCGACCATATTAATTGGTCACAAGACAGACATCAACAAATATAAGATGATAGAACTAATCCCATGCCTCCTATCAGATCACTATGGAGTAAAAGTAGTCTTCAATAGCAACAAAAACAACAGAAAACCCACATACACGTGGAAACTGAACAATATTCTACTCAATGATACCTTGGTCAAGGAAGAAATAAAGAAAGAAATTAAAGACTTTTTAGAACACAATGAAAATGAAGACACAACATACCCAAATCTATGGGACACAATGAAAGCAGTGCTAAGAGGAAAACTCATAGCCCTGAGTGCCTCCAAAAAGAAAATGGAGAGAGCATACATTACCAGCTTAATGACACACCTGAAAGCCCTGGAACAAAAAGAAACTATTTCACCCAGGAGGAGGAGAAGGCAGGAAATCATCAAACTCAGGGCTGAAATCAATTAAGTAGAAACAAAGAGAACCATACAAAGAATCAATAATATTTCTTTGTAACCATTCTTTTTACCACATAATATTATAGAAGGCAAGTATACAATAAATTTTAAATTATGATTCTCAAATATTTTAAGAAGACCCTTAGCAAATGGATGAATCAGCTTAAAATCATAGAAAAATGACACTGAAAATGTTGGGATTTTGTTTGCTTTTGCTTTCATGAGAAAGATAACAGGAGGATGCAGTGTGTAGAATGGTGTGAAATGGTGTGTTATATAGTCGAACGAAAAGTTACTGAATGAAATAGCTATAAAACAAAGAAAATATCCATTAACTATTAGTACATATGTAACATATACATGCATACATATATATAAATTAATCCTAAATATATATTATAGATGTGTACATTTTAGTTCTCAATCTTGGGAACTAAATTTTTTACAGAGTTTCAAACTTAAAGAGTTGAAATTGTAAATTTTTATGGTCTTTTGTTCAACTTGAAAGAGTAATATTTTCTACTCAAAATACCAATTGTAGAAATAACTTTAGAAAACCAAAGAAAAAGAAGAAACTAGAACATAGCTTATTCCTGAGTAAGGAGGACCTTGTTACTAATTGTTGCTATTTTCAGATAACAAGGTTGTATGTTGCATTTGTTGCTGTTGTTGTTTTTTTGTAAAGGAAGGAGACTCTATAATGAGATGTACATTATAGATATAGATATATAGATAGAGATAGAGATATATACAGATGTATAGATATATAGATATATAGATTTAGATATATAGATATACAGATGATAGATAGATATAGATATAGATATAGATAGATATATACCTATTACTTTAATAATCAGTATTGTTACTTTTTCTCATATTTTCCTTTTTTATTGTAAATAGATCCTTCTCTCATAATATATGACCCAATTTCATTTTATCTTCCCTTTGTTCCTCTGAGTTCCCCAATTTCTCCTCTCCCCTATTTCCACTCCCCTTGGTTTTCCTTCAGAAAAAAATTAGGCTTCTAAAACATAACCACCAAACACAACAAAACAAGACAATAAGACACAATAAGGCACAATAAGACAAGAAGAGAGCCTTCATATCGATGCTGGACAATGCAACCTATAGTTGGAACGGAGTCTCAAGAGCAGACAAAAGAGTCAGAGATACACTGGATCCCCATCATAGGAGTCCCACAGGAAAAAAAAAAAGAAACAAACTAAGAGCCATAACATAATTGAAAGACATGGCATATGTCTTTGAAGGCCCCCTGTTTGCTGCTTCAGTCTTTGTGAGCCCTTATGATTCCTGCTCAGTTGATTCAGTGTTCCATGTTCTCCTGGAGGAACCCTCTGGACTTGTACAATCTTTCTTCCCCATCTTTGGTGATTTTCTCTGAGCTATAAGGAGAAAGACCTGATGTAGAACTTCAATTCAGATTCTCTCTTTATATGTCTGGTTGTGTGACTCTGTACCCATTACATCTGTTGCCAGGGGAAGCCACTCTAATGATGACTGGATATGTCACCAATCTATTAATATAGCAGAATATTATTAGAAATCATTTCATTAATTTTTTGTAATTCTACTTGATTCTACTCTAGATCTCTGGGCTATCCAGTCTGTTTCTCAGCCATTCAGGCAGTATAGGGCATGGGTTCAGTCTTATAATGTAGGGCTGAGGTTAAACCACAGAGTCATTGGGCACTGCCACTGTTTTTACACTACCGTTGCCTCAACTTATCTTGCAGGCTGGGTAGGCTGTAGGTTGAGGATATTGAATATTTCTTGGTGTCCATGTTTCTATTACAGTAACCTGTACTGTACCTTTCCTTTCTAAAGAGATTAGAACATAGGAGTAAAGGTTCAGTACAGGCATTTGCTCAGCTTCTATATACTAATTTTTTCAAAAGCCCATACAAACAAAACTGTGGGAATGAACTCCATGTGTTTTATTTCTCAAGGAAACAGAACAATTCTTGTAAATGACTGTGTTAAATCCCCAAGAATATGACTAAAATGACATTACAAATTATGATTACCATATGGTACAAAGGAAGGAAATAATTTACAAATCATTTAAGAATCTTCAGGGAAAGTAGGAATAGTGTTAGACTCACAGGGGATAGAGACAATTATGCTGAAGCCTCATTGTGTTTAACCACTGCAGTAGTAGCTTTTTTCATAGGATAAAAACATCAAATGATTTATTGAAACACTGGCAATAACATCATACATCAATTCATGTTTTCAAAGAGTTTAAATGCATACCAAACACTGAACTATATTATAAGTAAATCAAACATTTATCATTTTAAACCAATTCTTCAATATAATTAAAGGTAACTAATAAGCTTATCAAAGAGGTAATTTGGATTTATAAGAATACTTAGGTGAAATACAATATCTAAGAAATATTTTGTCTTAGGATTCAGATCTCTACAGTAAAAGGAAGTTTAGCTAAGATATAAATGACAAGAAGCTGGTGAGATAAGAGATCATTGAGGTGAGAAAGAGGAAATTCAATAATAATACTAGTAATGTTAATATCCTAAAATTATCTGGTACTTATATGTGCCATATTTTCTAATCCACTTATGTCTGTTCTAGGCTACCAGCTCTTGCATTATATAATATGTTCTGGCCTATTGATTTCAGTTTTCTATCAGATAAGCTTCCTGGAATATATTCACAAACCTCTTTTAGTTCATGAAGAACATTACTCTTTAAACTGCCCCAGGTATAGCAGTGAGTTGAAGACCCATAGGGATTTATTTTTCAGTAAGAACAATTTGAATTATCATCTCCTATGATTTTCATGAACAATTTTAAAGATTTTATTTCTTTGCCTTCTTGCAACCATCCCCTTAGTTTTGCAATGAAGTTAGCTTAAATATCTGCTGCAGGGAGAGCAGCAGAATGAGAGAAGCCCCACAGCTATATTCGCTGCCTGCAGGGACAGAAAAGGGTCACTAGGTACTGTATCACCCTGAGCTTTAGATCTCTGGTGGTGCAAACCGCCAGGGGTCTGCCTGTGCCAAAGAACTGAGCATATAGGTGGTTTGTCCACCAGCCAGCCTGGCAGGGGCCTGTGTTCTGCCCAGAGAGCAGCAGGAGAGAAGCCTGCAGCCATATTAGCTGCCTGCTGGGACAGAAAAGGGTCACTAGGTACTGTATCACCCTGAGATTTAGATCTCTGTGGGTGCAAATCTCCAGGGCTCTGCCTGCACTCAGGAACTGAGCACATAGGCAGATCATCTACAAGCCAGTCCGTTTCAGGACCTGTGTCCTATGTGAGAATCAACAGAGGGAGTGACCCCCACCACACCATCTTCGCTCCGTAACAGAGCAGTCAGAGAATACCTGGTTGACCTTGACAGCCTAAGTATAACATTGCTTGAGGCAAGACTGAGCAGGGCTCCAAAGGCACAAAAGAGGAAGGCAGCATATCAGTAATCTGTGCCAGAGGAAACCCAGTCATCCAGTGTTGCAGAAATAACCTTAAAGATCCTCAGTAGGTTGAAGCACCAGCCAGTGACAATAAGACCATCTAACACCAAGAAGAACTAGATGGCTAAAGGCAAATGTAGGACCATGACTAACAGAAACCAAGGCATTATGGCAGCATCTGAACCCAATTCTCCGACAATAGCAAGTTCTGGATACCCGAACACACCAGAAAAACAAGAGATGGATTTAAAAGCACTGGTAAGGATGCTGATAGAGGAACACATGAAGGACATAAATAAATCTCTTAAAGAAATTCAGGAGAAAAATGATCAAAAGCTAGAAGCCCTTACAAGGGAAACACAAAAATTACTTAAAGAAATTCAGGAGAATATGGGTCAGAAGTTAGTAGCCAAAAGGAGAAAATGCAAAAATCACTTAAAAAAAATACAGGAGAAGTTTGATCAACAGGCAGAAGTCATGAAAGAGGAAACACAAAAATCTCTTAATTAGAGGAAAACACAAACAAGTAAATGAAGGAACTGAGCAAAAACTTCCAGGATCTAAAACAGAAGTAGAAACAACTAAGAAAGCACAAAGGGAGACATCTTTGGAGATAGAAAATCTTGGGAAGAAATCAGGGACCATAGATGCAAATATCAACAACAGAATACAAGAGATAGAAGAAAGAATCTCAGATGTCAAAGATACCATAGAAAACATGGATTCAACGGTTAAAGAAAATGCAATATGCAAAAAGCTTGTAACACAAAACATCCAGGAAATCCAGGACACAATGAGAAAGCCAAATCTAAAGATTATAGGCATTGATGAAAGTGAAGATTTACAACTAAAAGGGCCAGCATATATCTTCAACAAAATTATGGAAGAAAACTTCCCTAACCTAAAGAGAGAGATGCCTATGAATATACAAGAAGCCTACAGAACTCCAAATAGACTGGAACAGAACAAAACTACTTCCTGTCACATAATAATCAAAATCCAAATGTACTAAACAAAGAAAGAATACTTAGGGCAGTAAGAGAAAAAGGCCAAGTAACATATAAAGGAAGACCCATCAGAATTACACCAGACTTCTCATCGGAGACCATGAAAGCTAGAAGATCCTGTGCAGATCTCATGCAGACTCTAAGAAACACAAATGCCAGCCAAGACTACTATACCCAGCGAAACTCTCAATCACTATAGATGGAGAAACCAAGATATTCCATGAAAAAAAAAAACAAATTTACACAATATCTTTCCACAAACCCAGCCCTACAAAGGATAAATAGGGGGAAAACACCACTACAATGAGGGAAACTATACCCTGGAAAAAGCAGGATATTAAGCTTCTTTCATCAAACCCAAAAGAAGATAACCACACACGTACAAAATTAAAATCAAAAATGATAGGAAACAATAACCACTATTCCTTAATATCTCTTAACATTAATGGACTCAATTCCCCAATAAAAAGACATAGACTAACAGACTAGTTACATAAACAGGACCCTACATTTTGCTGCATACAGGAAACACACGTCAGTGTCAAAGACAAAAACTACCTTAGAGTAAAAGGCTGGAAGACAATTTTACAAGCAAATGGTCCCAGGAAACAAGCCGGAGTTGCCATTCTAATATCAGATAAAATTGACTTTCAACCTAATGTCATCAAAAGAGACATGGAAGGTCACTACTTGCTGGTCAAAGGAAAAATCCAACAAGAAGAACTCTAAATCCTGAATATCTATGCTCCAAATACAAGGGCACCCTCATTCATAAAAGAAACTTTACTAAAGTTCAAAGCACAAATTGCACCTAACACATTAATTGTGGGTGACTTCAACACTCTACACTCATCAATGGACCGATCAGGGAAACAGAAACTAAACAGGGAGACAGTGAAATTAATTGAAGCTTTGGACCAATTGGATTTAACAGATATATATAGAGAGAGAACTTTTCATCCCAAAGCAAAAGAATATACTTTTTCTCAGCACATCATGGTACCTTCTCCAAAATCGATTATATAGTAGGTCACAAGACAGACATCAACAAACATAAGAAGATTGAAATAATTCAATGCCTCCTATCAGATAACTATGGAGTAAAAGTGGTCTTTAATGAAAATAAAAACAACAGAAAGACCACATACACATGGAAACTGAACAATATTCTCCTCAGTGATACCTTGGTCAAGGAAGAAATAAAGAAAGAAATCAAAGATTTCTTAGAATTTAACGAAAATGAAGGCACAACATACACAAATCTATGGGATACAATGAAAGAAATGCTAAGAGAAAAAACTCATAGCTTTGAGTGCCTCCAAAAAGAAATTCGAGAGAGCATACACTAGAAGATTAATGGAACAACTGAAAGCCCTGGAACAAAAAGAAGCTAATTCACCCAGGAGGAGAAGAAGACAGGGAATCATCAAAATCAGGGCTGAAATCAATCAAGTAGAAACCAAGAGAACCATACAAAGAATCAACAAAACCAAAAGCTGGCTCTTTGAAAACATCAACAAGATAGATAAACCCTTAGCCAGACTAACCAAAGGGTACAGAGAAAGTATCCAAATTAACAAAATTAGAAATGAAAAGGGAGAAATTACAACAGAAACTGAGGAAATTCAAAAAATCATCAGATCCTGTGCTCAACACAACTGGAGAATCTGGAGGAAATGGAAATTTTCTTAGACAGATACCAATTGCCAAAATTAAACCAGGATCAAATAGATCATCTAAACAGACCCATAACCCCTAAAGAAATAGAAGGGGTCATAGATAGCCTTATGACCAAAAAAAGCACAGGGCCAGATGGTTTCAGTGCAGAATTCTATCAGACCTTCAAAGAAGACTTAACATCAATACTCTTCAAACTATTCCACCAAATACAAACAGAAGGAACACTACCCAACTCCTTCTATGAAGCCACTATTACGCTGATACCAAAACCACACAAAGATCCAACTAAGAAAGAGAATTTCAGGCCAGTTTCCCTTATGAATATCAATGCAAAAATACTCAATTCAGGCCAGTTTCCCTTATGAATATCAATGCAAAAATACTCAATAAAATTCTTGCCCACCGAATCCAAGAACACATCAAAACGATCATCCACCATGATCAAGTAGGCTTCATTCCCAGGGACTCAGGCATGGTTCAATATAAGGAAATCCATCAATGCTCTCCACTACATAAACAAACTCAAAGAAAAAAACCACATGATCATTTCATTAGATGCTGAAAAAGCATTTGACAAAATTCAGCATCCTTTCATGCTAAAAGTCTTGGAAAGGGCAGGAATTCAAGGCCCATATCTAAACATAATAAAAGCAATATACAGCAAACTGGTAGCCAACATCAAACTAAATGGAGAGAAATTTGAAACAATCACACTAAAATCAGGGACTAGACAAGGCTGCCCCCTCTCTCCATATCTTTTCAATATAGTTCTTGAAGTCCTAGCTAGAGCAATTAGACAACAAAAGGAGGTCAAAGGATACAAATTGGAAAGGAAGAAGTCAAACTATCACTATTTGCAGATGATATGATACTATACTTAAGCGACCCCAAAGCTCTACTAGAGAACTCGTACAGCTGATAAACAACTTCAGCAAAGTGGCTGGCTACAAAATCAATGCAAGCAAATCAGTAGCCTTTATATACTCAAAGGATAAGTAGGCTGAGAAAGAAATTAGGGAAATGACACCCTTCACAGTAGCCACAAACAGCATAAAGTATCTTGGGGTGACTCTAACCAAACAAGTGAAAGTCCTACTTGACAAGAACTTCAGATCTCTGAAGAAGGAAATCGAAGAAAATCTCAGAAAATGGAAAAATCTTCCATGCTTGTGGTTTGGCAGGATTAATATAGTTAAAATGGCCATCTTGCCAAAGGCAATCTACAGATTCAATGCTATGCCCATAAAATCCCAACCCAGTTCATCATAGAGCTAGAAAGAGCAATTCTCAAATTCTTCTGGAATAACAAAAAACCCAGGATAGCTAAAACTATTCTCAACAGTAAAAGAACTTCAGGGGGATTCAGTATCCCAGACCTCAAACTTTACTACAGAGCAATAGTGATAAAAACTGCGTGGTATTAGTACAATGTCAGGCAAGCGGATCAATGGAATAGGATTGAAGACCCAGAAATGAACCAACACACCTATGGTCACTTGATCTTCGACAATGGAACTGAAAGCATCCAGTGGAAAAAAGATAGTCTTTTCAACAAATGGTGCTGGTTTAATTGGAGGTCAGCATGCAGAAGAATGCGAATCGATCCATTCTTATCTTCTTGTACCAAGCTCAACTCCAAATGGATCAAGAAACTCCACATAAAACATGACACACTGAAACTACTAGAAAAGAAACCGGGGGAGACCCTTGAGGACATGGGCACAGGGGAAAAGTTCCTGAATAGAAAACCAATAGTTTATACTCTAAGATCAAGAATTGACAAATGGGACCTCATAAAACTACAAAGTTTCTGGAAGGCAAAGGACACTGTCAAAAGGACAAAACGGCATCCAACAAATTGGGAAAAGATCTTCACCAACCCTAAATCTGACAGAGGGCTAATATCTAATATATACAAAAAACGCAAGAAGGTAGAACTCAGAGAACCAAATAACCCCATTAAAAAGTGGGGTATGGAGCTAAACAAAGAATTTTCACATGAAGAAATTCGGAGGGCTGAGAAACACCTTAAGAAATGTTCAACATCATTAATCATTAGGGAAATGCAAATCAAAACAACCCTGAGATTTCACCTCACATTAGTCAGAATGGCTAAGGTCAAAAAATCAGGAGACAGCAGATGTCGGCGAGGATGTGAAGAAAGAGGAACACTCCTCCACTGCTGGTGGGATTGCAAGATGGTGCAACCACTTTGGAAATCAGTCTGGCGGTTCCTCAGAAAACTGGGCATGACACTTCCGGAGGACCCTGCTATACCACTCCTGGGCATATACCCAGAGGATTCTTCAGCATGCAATAAGGACACATGTTCCACTGTGTTCATAGAAGCCCTATTTGTAGTAGCCAGAAGCTGGAAAGAACCCAGGTGTCCTTCAACCGAGGAATGGATACAAAAAATGTGGTATATTTACACAATGGAGTACTATTCAGCCATTAGAAACAATGAATTCATGAAATTCTTGGACAAATGGATGGAGCTGGAGAACATCATACTAAGTGAAGTAACACAGTCTCAAAAGATCAATCATGGTATGCACTCACTAATAAGTGGATATTAGCCTAGAAACTTTGAATACCCAAGACTTAATCCACATATTAAATGATGTCCAAAAAGAATGGTGGAGTGGCCCCTGGTTCTGGAAAGATTCAAAGCAACAGTATAGTGGAATACCAGAACAGGGAAGTGGGAAGGGGTAGATGGCGGAACAGGGGGAGGGAAGAGAGCTTATGGGACTTGAGGGGAGTGGGGACCCAGAAAGGGGGAAATCATTTGAAATGTAAATTAAAAAATATATCAATAAAGAAAAAGATGTAAAAAAAAAATCTGCTGCAAGTACCAGCCATTTAACTAATTCTTCTATATCTCAGTGTTGAAAATGTGCATTATATATTCAAGTTCTCAATGAAAATAAAGATAAATGTGTACATACATACACAGTCACATACACACACACACAAATACATACATGCACACGCACACACACACACACAAATACATACATGCACACGCACACACACACACACACACACATAAAACCACCACCACTACCACCACCACTGCTACCACTACCACCAACAACAAATGCTTGTACTTTGATGTTTGACAGCTTCTAGAAATGTGATTTCTGTTGCTTATTAGCCATGCTGAGTGGGGTATTTGGTATAGAAATACAAAAAGACTCAGATGTTTTCCTGAGTTATGAGTATACGTAATGCCGAATTAATTCCTATGCTTGTAGCAAATCCACCCCTCTATAATTACTATCATCATTCTATGTTGTATATGCTACTTCAATAAGCACCTTTCATGTCATGCTGTAAATAAATGAAAGTAATGAAGGAATAACTACTGATGTTAATGCAAAAATATTTAAATTCTAATTCTGAGGGCTTGCATATTTTAAATTATTTTCTAAAATTTCTCCCTTAGTTTAGTACTGTATTATTTCTTTATTCAATTCCAAGATTCTCTCGCTTTTCTGTAATCTGTTTTTCAAAAGGTTAATAATACAGTGCATGATAGCCGGAGATTTGTTCCTATTGGTGCCTACTTTTTAAATGTCCTGGAAGTACTGGCAGTGCAGTGTTCAGCAAGCTAATTGAATAATAAATGTACTACACTTGGACTCTCTGGAAAACAAAGGGTTTTAGAGATACATACAGGGGATACTCAGTTTAGAGTCTAACTTATTTATACTCAGTTAAGATTATACTCAGATAACCTGCACCTAATAAAAGTAAAACAGAAATTAGGGTCATTAGCTCATCATACTCTTCATTTAATAAATTTCTCATTTGGCTATGAAGGAAAGAATGTTTACTCATACTTTCATAGAAATGATAAATAAATATTACTTTGTCTTTGAATCGATCCACAAAGGGACTTGAAAGTTCAAGTAAAATATGGGGAAAAGATTTTCAAAATCAAATGTCACAACCTGGGAAACTTTCATCAGTTGTTTGAATAGATACTTTTTGGCAATTAACTATATCTACTCAAAGAATCATGTCAAACATAGCAATAAATTGAAATATAAACATTAAGCGACCAACAAGGAACATTGTCAATACCCTCTAAATACCATTATTTTAATAATAATGTGCATTTCTCTATTTTCTTGCCCTTGTACATCTTAGCTCTTGGGTAAGTTCAAAGTAAGTGATATTTTTCAAGATCATTAAATTGTGGTAAACATGCACAGATTTCTCATGGGCCTTTATACAGTTTGTAGGATAGTGTTAATATTATTTTGTGGTTTGTTTCTAACTGTCACAATTTTTGTGAACAATTCATAGTCACTAATAAATATTTTTGAGGCAATTAAGAGTCTAAATCATACAAATAAAAAAAATCCCCAAAACGGAGAAATCTAGCAATAAGCTCAGGCCGAAAATCATTTATATATATATTTGTTGCATTAAAAGAAATTATAAAGCAAATTAATAATTATGGCACAAATAAAAATTTAATGATAGTATATTATCGTAAAAATAAAAATTCACAAAATTTCAAGTGATTGGCTTAAGAATGGTTTTAGCATCCAGCAAATATCTAACTTCTGAATGAAATATTGTAGCAATATAATGTTATATGTTATATATTTACTGCATATATTTTGAAGTATCAGTTTTATGTGGAAGCAATGAATGTATATGTGTGCAAGAATATACATATGTGTATATTTATTTGTGAATGTATCTAGTAAATTGTAGTAATAATTGAAAGATTGTTTAATTTGAGGTTTTTATTATATGGCTACATGTGATATGGCTTTTAAAAAGGTAAATATATTAACACATTTATGTATATTAATTGTTGACAAACACAAAGCTTGACTGTTATAGATAGTTTAAGTTTTTATATGACAGAATATTTTTAGATGGAGTCATAATTATACATTTAGAATCACATTAGCACTTCCAAAAGATCACCTGAGAGAAATGTGAATATCAATATATTCCTATATAGGAAAAATAATTATGATAGTATATGACCATTCAGCTTTTAATTTCAGAATGTGGGACAAGTATGCCTTAGGGTGGCATGAACTATATGAAGATGCTCTGCCTTTTGAGCCTCCTGGACAATAACGGTAGTGTCTGTCACAGTCTGGGGAAAACTGACATTTAATTCATAAAAATTATTCATATGTAACTGTGGAATGTGTAAAATTTAATGGGTACTTTATTGATATGTTAGCATATGATAATTTTTGTGATAACACACTTGCCTAGTAAGGAAAAGTGTTTTAACTATTAAAAGTCAACTTAATAAGTACACACTTCATAATATTTCTTGTTGCTTAACTAAAAATCCTTTCATTTTATGTACGGAACATCTTTTTATTTTATCAGCAAATCATAATTCTATAATGGGACAAAATTCACAGACTTTTAGGTAAAAATCATGTAGGTTCCCATCTTAGCTCTGCCACAATAAGCTTTGTATTATTATCAGCAATTGTAAAGCAGGGTTGAGGGCTCAGTGATCAAACAAGCAGTCCTCTCTCATATGAAAAGTTGTGGCCCACAAGTGCAAGAAATGAAATGAAAATAGTAAAGATTCTAGAAACTATGAAAAAACAAACAAGCAAACAAACAAAACCCTAAACAAACAACACAAATTTATCTGCAATGATTCTATTGTGATATAATTTATATAAAAATTACTCATTTAATGTATACTTGATATTTGAAAAATATTGAATTTTAACTTTAAACAAAATTTTATTACACAAAGGTTGTCACATAATTGGATACTTCTTTACTTTTTACACAATCATTCCCACCCTCCACAAAAGGCTGCTTCTGAACTTCTCATGTGGTAACACAGTGCCACAGTCCTGATGCTAACAGAACAGTAGAGATGCCTCAGTGATTAAAGTTGAGAGCTATATGGCTCTTGCATCCAGCGCCAGGAATGTACAAATGTATATATTCAATAATACAAAGGAAATTATCTTTAGGCATGGACAATGACAGCAGTAAACAATTATATATTGTGAAAGGAAACCAGTAACTAATGGTTACACTGATCATCTAGCCTTCTCTTCACTCATTTTCTCCCAGTGACTTCTTTGATGTTATAAGTGAGGAACCTGCCTTAAGCTTCAGGTCACAGTTCATTGATAAAGGCAAAGTACTATTCTAGGAGTTAGAACATGCCATCTCTCATATCCCTCCCATCGCACCCATTGAACCCATTCCAGGGTCCTTCTCTTTACAAATTTCTGTCATTACAGATTTGGCTGTAGTTAGCAAGTAGGCTACACCAGCAGCATCCTGTAAGGCAGTTCTTACAACCATTGTTGGATCAATGATCCCCTTTTCCTCCATGTTCACAAAATCTCCAAGCATGGTGTCATAACCAACTTCTAAGAAACTGCAGAATATTTTCAACTATCAAATATCCTTCAATACCTACATTCTTAGCAGTTGTCATTGCATAAATGTTAAGTGTTCTTTTTTTAAAAATTTCTATACCTATTTTCTAATCTTAATTAGCAGGCTTTAATGAATCCAAGGCTGGCATGCACTGAAACACAGCACAGCCCCCTTCTAGAACAATGCCTTCTTCAACAGCTGCTCTTGTAGCACTGAGGGCAGCTGTAACTCTGTCTTTCTTCTCATTCACTTCAACATCACTTGACCCTCCAACCTTCAGTATGGCTACTCCATCTGAAAGTTCAGCAATTGCTCATTCAGCTTTTCCTTTTCATATCCACTAGCTGTGATGTCTAGCAGATCAGTGGTTTGTAGAACACATTTTTCATCCTTAGCTTTGTAACCTTTTCCTTTCAAAAGCATGGCATCATCTTTGGTGACAATGACCTCTTCAGCTTTTCCTAAGTCATGAGTTTGAACTTCTTCAGAATTTAGAATCAATCCCTCTTCTCCAAACACTGCATCACCAGAAGCAATAGCCATATCTTTAAGCTGGTTCTTCCTATTGTCCCCAAACCCTGGAGCTTTGACTGCTACAACCTGAAGACCAGTTTTTAGCCTGTTCAAAACCTGTGTGCGTAGAGCTTCTCCATCATCTTTGTCAGTGATTATGGACCAAGGGCTTCTGATGAGCATTAGCAATTTCAAGAGCAGGTACAATGGAATGAACACTAGAATTTTCCTTTTCACTCAACAAAACAAAGGCTACTTGGAATTCATATTTTTGACCTTTTGATGTGTTAATAAAATACAGGTAAATATATCCTCTCAGACTTCATGGCTTCAATAATTTCAAGCTCATCATTCAGGGTTTTTCCAGCCTTCACTGTGATGACACTCTTTCTTCCAACATTTTTCATTGCATCACAAATGATGTCCCCAATGTCTTTGTCTACATTTTCAGAAATTCTAGCAACTTGATCAATTTTTTTCAGGGGTTGTCACAGTTTTAGATTGTTTCTTAAGTTCAGCAATAACAGCATTGGCCACCAACATCACACCTCTCCAGATTTCCAGTGGATTAACCCTTTTGCTGATCTTCTCAAAGCCTTCCTTTACAATAGTGCATACCATAATAGTGGCAGTGGTGGTGCCATCCCTAGCCTCTTCATTTGTATTATTGGCAATATCCTGAACAATTTAGCTCTGATATTTTTGTATTTATCCTTGAAATCAATTGATTTTGCCATGTTATCTCATCTTTTTTTACTCTGGGACTTCCCCAACTCTGTTCAGTAATCACTGTTCTTCTTTTTGGCCCCATTGTAACAGCCACAGTATCGTCTAAAATGTCTACACCTTGAAGCATTAAGGCTCAAGTATCCACTCCAAATTTTACATCTTTGGCAAAGGCCTGAATGAGATGAGGAGCCAGTGCCCAGGACACTGGTCTCATCTGGTGAAAAAAATTTGTGGGTAGTGGAAGCATTTCTGCAGGGCTGTGGTAGGAGAACACAAGGCAAGGCAGGCAATCTGCAGTGAGTGAGAGCAGCATTGATTTTTAAACTGGCTTATACTACTTAGAGATACCATCATATATAAGAATTACTAAGATCAAAAACACAATTTTGGTGAGGATGTGAAACAAGGGTAACAATCCTCCATTGCTGGTGTGAGTGAAAATGTATATAGCCACTACAGAAACCAATATGGCAGTTCCTCAGAAAGTTGGGAATCTCTAACTCAGACTCAACTACACCATTCTTGGCCATATATCCAAAAGACCATCTTGCTACAAGGACACTTGCACAAATGTGTTCACTTGTTTTATTCATAGTAGCCAGAAACTAGAAACAACAGAAGAATGGATAGTTTATGATGAATTTACATAATGAAGTATTACTTGGCTATTAAAAAATTGTATGCATTGTATAGTCTCTCTTATGATGATTCTGCTAGGCTCTGCTCTCAGAACACTCTGCAGGCAGGGCAATTTGTGGGTCTAAGGTTTTGTGACTGGTTTGCTGTCCTGATTTCTTCACTTGATTTTTAGTATAGTCCCCATGTCTACTATTACTAGAAGCCTTTTCTGGGTTACTCTTGTGGATTTCACTGAGTTTCCATTGCTATAGTTTTCACCTTGTCCTCAAAATGCTCTCCATATCCAGTTGTTTTTCCCAGTGTTTTCTTCCACCCAGCATTCTGGTCTCTCCTGTTCCAAATCTACCAGTCTCCAGTCCACATGTGAAGTTTATTCCATTTCCCCTTTCCTTGGTGATACTATTTCCCCTTTAATTCCTCTATGGTTCTGTAAACTGAAGCATGAATGTCTTCAATACATTGACATAGGACACAACATTCTGAAGAGAATATCAATAGCAAGGGCACTGAGATTAACAAATAAAATATGGGACCTCATAAAAAGGCAGTTTCTTATATGTTGGAGCATCTTTTGGGTTTATGGCCAGGAGTGGTATAGCTGGGTCCCTAGGTAATACTTTGTCCAATTTTCTGAAGAACAGCCAGACTAATTTCCAGAGTTGTTGTACCAGTTTGAAATCCCACCAGCAATGGAGAAGTGTTCCTTTTTCTCTTTATCCTCTCCAGCAACTGGTGTCACCTCAGTTTTTGATCTTAGCCATTCTGACTGGTATAAGGTGGAATATTAAGGTCATTTTGGTTTGCATTTCCCTGACGAATAAGGATGTTGAACATTTCTTTAGGGCCTTCATGGCCATTTGAGATTCTTCAGTTGAGAATTTTGTTAGCTCTGTACCCCATTTTTATAAGGTTATTTGGTTCTCTGGAGTCTAACTTCTTGAGTTCTTTATATATTTTGAATGTTAGCCCTCTATCAGATGTAGGGTTGGTAAAGATCTTTTCCCGGTCTGTTGGTTACAATTTTGTCCTGTTGACAGTGTGCTTTACCTTATAGTCTTTTCAATTTTATAGGGTCCCATTTGTCAATTCTTGATCTTAGAGAGAACTCCATTGGTGTTCTTTTCAGGAAATTTTCCCCTATGCTAATGTGTTGGAGGTTCTTTCCCACTTTCTCTTCTATTAGATTCAATGTGTCTGGTTTTATGTGGAAGTCCTTGATCCACTTGGACTTGAGCTTCATATAAGGAGATAAAAGTGGGTCAGTTTGCATTTTTCCACATGCTGACTGCCAGTTGAACCAGAACTATTTGTTGAAAATTCTGGGAGCTCTGAGGAGTCTGGTTGGTTTATATTGTTGTTCGTCCTGTGGGATTGCAAACCCCTTCAGTTCCTCTAGTCATTGCCCCAACTCCTCTGTTGGGGTCCCCATGCTCAGTCCAATAGTTAGCTGCAAGCGTCCACATCTTCATCAGTTTGGCTCTAATAGAGTCTCTCAGGAGATAGCTATATCAGCCTTCTGTCAGCAACCACTTCTTGGCATCAGAAAGAGTGTCTGAGTTTGGTGGCTGCATATGGGATGGATCCCAAGGTGGGGCAGTCTCTGGATGGCCTTTCTTTCAGGCTATGTTCCACTCTTTGTCCCTGTGTTTCCTTTAGCAATTCTGCGTTAAGATTTTAGAGATGAGTGGGTTACTCCATCCCTCAACCTGGGGCCTTGCCTAACTTGCCTTCTGGATATAGTCTCCAAAGGTTTTTTTCTCACCTTTGTTGGGCATTTCAGGTAATATATTCCCTGTTTGGTGCAGGGAGCCTCTTACTTTCTTGACATCTGGGACTTTCTGATTGTTACCTCCAGTTCTTCATCCCCAGTGTTACACATTCAATTTCAAGGACTTCTGTATATCTCCCCTGTCTTCTCCCATACTTGATCCTGCACCCTTTTCCCTTCCCCCTCTTTCTCCTAATTCCCTCCTACTGTCTACTTCCTGTGAGTGTTCTCTCCCCCCTTCTAAGAATGACTGAATCATCCACACTTTGGTCTTCATAGGAAGAACAATTTCAACCACCCAGACCCCATCCCCAAGAGCTCCCAGGGACTAAACCACTAACCAAAGAGGACCCATGTCTCCAGCTGCACATGTACCAGTGGATGACCTTATCTGCCATCAATGGGAGGGGAGGTTCTTGGTTCTGTGAATGCTTGATGCCCCACCAATGCTAGGGTGGTGAGGCAAGAGTGGGTGAGTGGGGAAGCACCATCATAGAAGCAGAGAGGAGGGGGTAAGATAGTGGATTTGCAGAGGTAAAACTTTGAAGGAGGATGATGTTTCAAATGTAAATAAATAAAATAACCAAAAATTTTTTAAATACTGCATTTTTCACCCTGGATGATTTTGGCTTCTTTGTCAAAGATGAAGTAACCAAAGGCGTGTGGGTTCATTTCTGGATCTTCAATTCTATTCCATTGATCTACCTGCCTGTCTCTTGTACCAATACCATGCAGTTTTTATCACTATTGCTCTGTAGTATAACTTGAGGTCATGGATAGAGATTCTCCCAAAAGATCTTTTATTGTTGAATGGTGTTCATAGGAGTCTTATTTATATTATCCACAAACTGGAAGCAACCCAGATGTTCCTCAACAGAGGAAAGGATACAGAAAATGTGGTACATTTACAGAATGGATTACTACTCAGAGTTAAAAACAATGACTTCATGAAATTTGCAGGCAAATGGATGGGACTTGAAAATATCATTTTGAGTGAGATAACACATTCACAAAAGAACACACATGGTATATGCTCAGTGATTAGTGAATATTAGCTTAAAAAAAGAAGCTCAGAATACCCATAGTAAATCTCACAGACCATATGAAACCCAGAAAGAAGTAAGAAAACACCAAATTGTGGATGCCACAATCCTACTCAGAATGGGGAAGAAAATGACCTCAGGAAGTAGAGGGAGAGCAGAATCTGGGAGAGAGGAGCAGAAGGGAAAAATGGGTCCAGTTCAGATACAGGAGGAGATGGAGGTGAAGTACAGAAGGTCAGGAATTTGAAGGGATGTGTGTAGCAGTGGAGGAGGGGGAACTGGGAGTAGCCACTAGAAAGTCCCAGATGCCAGGGACCCAAGAGGATCCCAGGACCCAACATGGAGACCATTAGCCTAAATACCCAACAAGAGGATATAAAATCTATAGAGAACATATTCAGAGTATAGGCACAGTCTCCACTTCAGGGATGGGGCCATCCACTCATCTCCAAAATTTTAACCCAGAATTGTCCCTGTCTAAAGGAAATGTGGGAACAAAGAGTGGAGCAGAGACTAAAGGAAAAGCCATCCAGAGACTGCCCCACCTGGGGATCAATTCCATCTGCATACACCAAACCCAGACATTGTCAATGCCAAGAAGCACTTGGTTGATATAGTTGTCCCTCGAGAGACTCTGCCAGAGTCTGACCAATACAGATGTGGATGCACACAACCAAACAACAGACTGAGAATGGGGAACCCTAATGGATAAGTTAGGGCAAGGACTGAAAGAGCTAAGGGGAGTCCCTTGGTCCTATGGAGGCTCAATGACCCAGGGTAAGGGAATGCTATGCCATTGAGTCAAGAGTGATTGAGAGGGTGGGAAAAACACCTTCATTGAGGGAGTTGATGGGGGTTTATGGAGAGGAAACTGGTAAGGGGGATAACATTTGAAACAAATAAAATAACCGATAAAAAAGGCAAATTTTCTATAAGTCAAAGGACACCATCAAGGAAAAATTGGCAGCCTACAAAATGAGAAAAGATCTTCACCAACACTACATGTGATAGAGAGCTAATATCTAAAATATATAAAGAACTCATGAAACTAGACCTTAACAAATTAAATAATACAATTAAAATATGGGGTACAGAGGTAAACAGAGAATTCTCAACAAAGATAAAAACACTTAAAGAAATGTTCAACATCATTGGCCATAAGAAAAATGCAAATCAATGTGAATTTGAGATTCTATCTCATAACTGTCAAAATGATTTGAATCAAAAACATAAGTGACAGCTCATGCTAACAAGTATTTAATGTAAGAGGAACACTCCTCCATTGTTGATGGGACTGCAAACTTGTACAGTCACTTGGAAAATCAATATGGCAGTTTCTTAGAAAAATGGAAATAGTTCTACCTCAAGTCCCAGCTATACCACTCCTGGGCATATCCTGAAAAGATTCTCTACTGTCCCTCAAGGACACTTGCTAAACTATGTTCACAGCAGCTTTATTCAAAATAGCCAGAAACTGGAAATTATCCAGATGTCCTGCCACAAAAGAATGGATAAAGAAAATGCTGCTCATTCACACAATGGGATACTACTCCACTATTAAAAACAAGGGCATTATAAATTTTGTACGTTAATGGATAGAAGGAGAAAACAAGATCCTGAGTGAGGTAACCCAGAATCAAAAGGACATGTATGGTACATACTCACTTATTAGTGGATATTAGCTATAAAGTAAAAGCTAATCTTTGTTAAAACAAGTGCTCCTTAGCTTCACACTGCCTCAGTTCTTCTAACTATAAAATAGACAGTATAATATTGCCTTCTATGGAGTGCTATGTCAAAGATTTTGAAGCTTATATATAAAAGTTAGAAACAGGACTGACACTTAAATGAAAATAAATAATAGTAATAAAATCTGATATTGTGGATTTTGATGTACTTCTTACATGAACTAATCACTGAAAAACTTTTTTAGAGGTAGAGTATGTATAACAGTAGACTGAGGACATGATAAATTAAAACCAATTTTTGTATAGTGAATGAACATGCATAACAAGCTAAACAAGTAAAACATGCATTGAGAAAGCATGAGTGCTTGAGTGGTTAGGTCTGGATGTTCCTGAATCTAGGATGTGGTAGCTATGATGACTGATTATTTACATGATTTACTTCACTTTCATTATCTTATCAAAATAAATATTAACAACACCTACCTCAAAGGATTGATATAAGTATTAAAAAAATGTACAGCACAAGAATGACACATGATGTGGTCTCAATAAATGACAGTTGTTATCATTTCTTACTGCCTTTTCATTTTTATTAAATGCATCTGAAGTTATGTCTGCAAAATAGCTATTGAATTAGTTTGTAGAAAACCATCAATGGAGAGGTGGTCTTTTGACTCTGATTTTGATAGGCATGACCAAGCAAATGACTCAGAACTACCAATGTGTGTGAAAATCAAGAATTGACTAGTTCATTAAGTCTAAAGTGTTGATCCAATAGTTCTCTGTATACAAATTGTTTGATTATTACTTTTTCCACTTATGTACAGCCTTTCTTAATATGTCAGACAGGAGAGTGATTGGATGTTAATTATTCTTTTTAAAAGAATGCCCAGAGGCTCCTGAGCTTTAATTGAGTTTCATTGCTGAGGTGATTAGGCATCACTACCCTGGCTAGCCTGACACTAGATTTTACATGTATTAGTTATCTGTTAACAAGAATGCAAATTTTAAGTAGATTTTCAACCTATAGATAAAATCAATTGAACTATTGGATAAGAATTCATGAGAAAGAAACAGAATCACACACACACACACATACACAGAGAGAGAGAGAGAGAGAGAGAGAGAGTATCCAAGACAAATAAAGTGAACATTTGCAGTTATAATTGTCTTTTTATTCTATATTCTTTGTTTACATTCTAAAAGCATTCCCCTTTCCCAGTCCCCCCCCCCCACTTATGTCCCATAAGTCCTCTTCTCTCCATCCATTTTCCTATCTTTCCCCCTCCCTTTTCTCTGTCCCGGTACTCCCCTACAATGCTGGATCAAGCCTTTCCAGGATTAGGGCCCTCTTCTTCCTTCTTCATGGGAATCATTTGATATGCTAATTGTGTCTTCAGTATTCAGAGCTTCAGGGCTAATTAATATCCACTTATCAATGATTACATTCCATGTGTATTCTTTTGTGATTGCATTAACTCGCTTAGGATGATATTTTCCAGTTCCATCCATTTGCCTAAAAAATTCATGAATTCATTGTTTTTAATTGCTGAATAGTACTCCATTGTGTATATATACTACATTTTCTGTATCCATTCTTCCATTGAGGGATATCTGGGTTCTTTCCAGCTTCTGGCTATTATAAATAAGGCTGCTACTAACACAATGGAGCATGTGCCCTTATTGCATGCTGGGGAATCCTCTGGGTATATGCCCAGGAGAGGTATAGCAGGGTCTTCCGGAAGTGTCATGTCCAGTTTTCTTAGGAACCACCAGACTGATTTCCATAGTGGTTGTACCATCTTACAATCCCACCAGCAGTGAAGGAGTATTCCTCTTTCTCCACATCCTCTCCAACACCTGCTGTCTCCTGATTTTTTAACTTTAGCCATTCTGACTGGTGTGAGGTGAAATCTCAGGGTTGTTTTGATCTGCATTTTCCTAATGGCTAAGGATTTTGAGCATTTCTTAAGGTGCTTCTCAGCCATCCGAATTTCTTGAGGCGAAAATTCTTTGTTTAGATCTGTACCCCATTTTTCAACAGGGTTATTTGGTTCGCTGGGGTCTAAGTTCTTGATTTCTTTGTATATATTGGGTATTAGCCCTCTATCAGATGTAGGGTTGGTGAAGATCTTTTCCCAATTTGTTGGTTGCCGTTTTGTCCTTTTGATGGTGTCCTTTGCCTTACAGAAATTTTGTAATTTTATGAGATCCCATTTGTCAATTCTTGATAAGCTATTGGTGTTCTGTTCAGGAACTTTTCCCCTGTGCCTATGTTCTCAAGGGTTTTCCCCAGTTTCTTTTCTATTAGTTTCAGTTTATGTATTAGTTCTGGTTTTATGTGGAGGTCCTTGATCCACTTGGAGTTGAGCTTAGTACAAGGAGATAAGAATGGATCAATTTGCATTCTCCTGAATGCTGACCTCCAGTTGAGCCAGCACCATTTGTTGATAAGGTTATCTTTTTTCCACTGGAGGTTTCCTGCTCCTTAGTTGAAGATCAAGTGACCATAGGTGTGTGGATTCATTTCTGGGTCTTCAATTCAATTCCATTGGTCCACTTGCCTGTCCCTGTGCCAATACCATGCAGTTTTTAACACTATTGCTCTGTAGTATTGCTTGAGGTCTGGGATACTAATACCCCCAGAAGTTCTTTTACTGTTGAGAATAGTTTTAGCTATCCTGAGTTTTTTGTTATTCCATATAAATTTGAGAATTGCTTTCTCTAACTCTGTGAAGTACTGAGTTAGGATTTTGATGGGTATTGCATTGAATCTGTATATTGCTTTTGGCAAGATGGCCATTTCAACTATGTTCATCTTGCCAATCCAAGAGCATGGCAGATTTTTCCATTTTCTGAGGCCTTCTTCAATTTCCTTCTTCAGAGACCTGAAGTTCTTGTCCTATAGATCTTTCACTTGTTTGGTTAGAGTCACACCAAGATACTTTATATTGTTTGTGACTATTGTGAAGGGTGTCATTTCCCTAACTTCTTTCTCAGCCCGCTTATCCTTTGAGTATAGGAAGACTACTGATTTGCTTGCGTTGATTTTATAGCCTGCCACTTTGCTGAAGTTGTTTATTAGCTGTAGGAGTTCTCTGGTTGAGTTTTTTGGGTCACTTAAGTATACTATCCTGTCATCTGCAAATAGCGATAATTTGACTTCTTCCTTTCCAATTTGTATCCCTTTGACCTCCTTATGATGTCTAATTGCTCGAGCTAGAATTTCAAGTATTATATTGAAAAGATAAGGAAAGAGAGGGTAGCCTTGTCTAGTCCCCGATTTTAGTGGGATTGCTTCAAGTTTCTCTCCATTTAGTTTGATATTGGCTACTGGTTTGCTGTATATTGCTTTAATTATGTTTATGTATGGGCTTTGAATTCCTATTCTTTTCAAGACTTTTAGCATGAAAGGATGCTGAATTTTGTCAAATGCTTTTTCAGCATCTAATGAAATGATCATATGGATTTTTCTTTGAGTTTGTTTATGTAGTGGATAGCATTGATGGATTTCCTTATATTGAACCATCCCTTCATCACTGTGATGAAGCCCACTTGATCTTGGTGGATGATCGTTTTGATGTGTTCTTGGATTCAGTTGGCAAAAATTTTATTGAGTATTTTTGCATCCATATTCATAAGGGAAATTGGCATGAAGTTTTCCTTCTTTGTTAGTTCTTTGTGTGGTTTTGGTATCAGTGTAATTGCGCCTTCATAGAACAGGTTGGGTAGTATTCCTTCTGTTTCTATTTTGTGGAATAGTTTGAAGAGCATTGGTGTTAGGTCTTCTTTGAAGGTCTGATAGAATTCTGCACTGAAGCCATCTGGTCCTGTGCTTTTTTTTGGTTGGGAAACTTTCTATGTACCCTTTTATTTCTTTAGAAGTTATGGGACTATTTGGATGATCTATTTGATCCTGCTTTAATTTTGGTGTTTGGTATCTGTCTAGGAAATTGTCCATTTCCTCCAGATTCTCCAGTTTTGTTGAATATAGGCTTTGGTAGTATGATCTGATGATTTTTTGAATTTCCTCATTTTCTGTTGTTATATCTCCCTTTTCATTTCTAATTTTGTTAATCTGGATAGTGTCTCTGTGCCCTTTGGTTAGTCTGGCTAAGGGTTTAACTATCTTGTTGATTTTCTCAAAGAATCAGCTCCTGGTTTTGTTTGATTCTTTGTATGGTTCTCTTTGTTTCTACTTGATTGATTTCAGCTTTGAGTTTGATGATTTCCTGCCTTCTACTCCTCCTGGGTGAATTCTCTTCCTTTTGCTCCAGGGCTTTCAGGTGTGTCATTAAGCTGCTAGTGTATGATCTCTCCAATTTCTTTTTGGAGGCACTCAGGACTATGAGTTTTCCTCTTAGCACTGCTTTCATTGAGTTCCATAGATTTGAGTATATTGTGTCTTAATTTTCATTAAATTCTAAAAAGTCTTTGATTTCTTTCTTTATTTCTTCCTTGACCAATGTATCATTGAATAGAATATTGTTCAGTTTCCATGTGTATGTGTGCTTTCTGTTGTTTTTGTTGCTATTGAAGACCACTTTTATTCCATAGTGATCTGATAGGAGGCCTGGGATTATTTCGATCTTCTTATATTTGTTGAGGTCTGCCTTGTGACCAATTATATGGTCGATTTTGGAGAAGGTCCCGTGAGGTGCTGAGAAAAATGTATATTCTTTTGCTTTAGGGTGAAATGCTATATATATATATATATATATATATATATATCTGTTAACACTAATTGGTCCAAACCTTCAATTAGTTTCACCGTGTCCCTGTTTAGTTTCTGTTTTCCTGATCAGTCCATTGAGGAGAGTGGGGTGTTGAAGTCACCCACAATTATTGTGTTAGGTGCAATGTGTGCTTTAAGCTTTAGTAAAGTTTCTTTTATTAATGAGGGTGCCTTTGCATTTGGAGCATAGATGTTCAGGTTTGTGAGTTCTTCTTGGTGTGTTTTTCCTTTGACCAGCAAGAAGTTTCCCTCAGTGACTCTCTTGATGACTTTAGGTCGAAAGTCTATTTTATCTGATATTAGAATTGCTACTCAGGCTTGTTTCCTGAGACCATTTGCTTGTAAAATTGTCTTCCAGCCTTTTACTCTAAGATAGTGTTTGTCTTTCACACTGCATACAGCAAAATGTAGGATCCAGTTTACATATCCAGTCTGTTAGTCTATGTCATTTTATTGGGGAATTGAGTCCATTGATGTTAAGAGATATTAAGGAATAGTGATTATTACTTCCTGTCATTTTTGATGCTATCTTTTATATTTGATTAGATATCTTCTTTTGGGTTTGATGAAAGAAGGTTACTATCTTGCATTTTCCAGAGTGAAGTTTCCCTCCTTGTATTGGTGTTTTCCTCCTATTATTCTTTGTAGGGCTGGGTTTGTGGTAAGATATTGGGTGAACTTGGTTTTGTCATGGAATATCTTGGTTTCTCCATCTATGGTGATTGAGAGTTTTGCTGCGTATAGTAGTTTTGGCTGGCATTTTTGTTCTCTTGGAGTCTGCATGAGATCTTCCCAGGATCTTCTAGCTTTCATAGTCTCTGTTGAGAAGTCTGGTGTGATTCTGATAGGTCTTCCTTTATATGTTACTTGTCCTCTTTCTCTTACTGCCTTTAATGTTCTTTCTTTGTTTAGTACATTTGGCGTTTTGATTATTATGTGATGCGATGTATTCCTGTTCTGGTCCAGTCTATTTGGAGTTCTGTAGGCTTCTTGTATATTCATGGGCATCTCTTTCTTTAGATAGGGAAGTTTTCTTCCCTAATTTTATTGAAGATATTTGCTGGCCCTTTAAGTTGTAAATCTTTGCTCTCATCTATGCCTATAATCCTTAGGTTTGGCCTTCTAATTGTGTGCTGGGTTTCCTGGATGTTTTGAGTTGCAAGCTTTTAGCATTTTGCATTTTCTTTGACTGATGAGTCCATGGTTTCTATGGTACCTTCGGCATATGAGATTCTTTCTTCTATCTCTTGTATTCTGTTGTTGATATATGCATCTATGGTCTCTGATTTCTTCCCAAGGTTACTATCTCCAAAGTTGTCTCCCTTTGCAATTTCTTAGTTGCTTCTACTTCTGTTTTTAGATCCTGGAAGTTTTTGCTCAGTTCCTTCACTTGCTTGTTTGTTTTTTCCTGTAATTCTTTGAGAGATTTTTGTCTTTCTTCTTTCATGACTTCTGCCTGTTGATCAAAGTTCTCCTGTATTTTTTTAAGTGATTTTCACATTTCCTCCTTATTGGCTACTATCGTTTGACCCATATTCTCCTGAATTTCTTTAAGTGATTTTTGTTTTTCCCTTGTAAGGGATTCTAGCTTTTGATCATTTTTCTCCTGGATTTCTTTAAGAGATTTATTTATGTCCTTCATGTGTTCTTGTAACAGCATCATGACCAGAGATTTTACATCCAAATCTTGCTTTTCTGGTGTCTTAGGGTATCCAGGACTTCCTATTAATGGAGAATTGGGTTCAGATGCTGCCACATTGCCTTGATTTCTGTTAGTAACGTTCCTATGGTTTCCTTTTGCCATCTAGATCTCACTGGTGTTAGTTGGTCTTGTTGTCAATGCAGGACCCCCCTGTGCAAGATGCCTCCCTGCAGCTGGCCTCCAGATGCACTGCTGGCCCTCTGCACTGCTTGGGTATGGGGCACGTGGCCCAGGCTGCTCCCGATCTAGAGGTGGAGACCAGAAGGCTCCTGCCAGAGGCCTCTGGATGGATCCTCCCTTTTGCTGGGTCAGAGGGACTCACCTGAGCAAGCTGCCATGTGGCCAGACTCTGGATGCACTGCTGGACCTCTGCACTGCTTGGGAACAGGGCGCATGGCCCAGGCTCTATAATTGTCCTATACCAACAAAATTGTCAGGACTCTGACTATCATGGGAGAGATGCCTACCATGCACCAAACATAATTGGAGAAACTGAAGTACTAATAGGACTAAAACTTTGTTCAAGGTTATAAAGTTTACACAGTTAAAAAACTAGTAAGTATATGAAGAAAAAAGTGAGTGAACTAAACCTCCCTACTCATTAGCCAGTCAATATTTGTGTGGTAATATATGATAATTAACTGAGAAATGGATTTTTTGTATCTGCAAGAGGAGCAGAGCCATAGAAAATGAGCTGAATTTGCATGCTTAAAAGACAATGCATGATAATGGCACCACCATAGTTCAACCCAGCATTGAATTACAATGAACAGAATCTGGTCCATTTCACTGACTACAGAATTCAGCCACCAGAAGATGAAATGCCCAAAGGAGCTCACACTGGCCAGGAGTCTCCAGGACTATGTCTCTAGTTTTATATCTGCTTACCTCTTAAGAATAGGTAACTTTTTTCCACTGGAGGTTTTTAGCTCCTTTGTCAAATATCAAGTGACCATATGTGTGTGGGTTGTTCTCTGGGTCTTCAATTCTATTCCATTGATCTTCCTGCCTGTCTGCATACCAATACCAAACAGTTTTTACCACTATTTCTCTGTAGTAGAGTATGAGGTCAAGGATGGTGATTCCCTCAGGTGATCATTTGTTGTGGAGAATAGTTTTCGCTATCCTCAGTTTTTTGTTATTCCAGATAAATTTGAGAATTGCTCTTTCTAGATCTATGAAGAATTTATTTGGGATTTTGATGGGGATTGCATTGAATCTGTAGATTGCTTTCAGCAAGATGGCCATTTTTACTATATTGATCCTGCCAATCCATGAGCTTGGGAGATCTTTTTATCTTCTGAGAAATTCTTTGATTTCTTTCTTCAGAGGCTTGAAGTTCTTCTCATTCAGATCTTTCTCTTGTTTTGTTAGGGTCACAACAAGGGATGAAATTTGGGACTATTGTGAAGGGTGTCATTGCTCTAATTTCTTTTTCATCTTGTTTATCCTTTGAGTAGGGCAAGTGTACTGATTTGCTTGAGTTACTTTCATATACAGTTGCTTTGTTTATCAGCTTTAGGAGTTCTCTGGTGAAAGTTTTGGGGTCACATGAGTATATGATCATATCATCTGCAAATAGTGATACTTTGATTTCTTCCTTTCTGATTTGTATCCCTTTGACCTCCTTATGTTGTATGATTGCTCTGGCTACGACTTCAATTACTATATTTAATAGATAGGGAAAAAGTGGACAGCCTTGTCCAGTCCCCGATTTTAGTGGATTGCTTCAAGTTTCTCTGTGTTTAATTTGATGTTGGCTACCAGTTTGCAGTATATTTCTTTCACTCTGTTTAGGTATGGGCCTTGGATTCCCGATCTCTGAAAGACTTTTATCATGATGGGATGCTGGATTTTGTCAAAAGCCTTCTAAACATCTAATGAAATGACAATTTTTTTTTCCTTGAGTTTGTTTATATAATGGATTACATTGATGGATTTCCATATATTGAACCATCCCTGCATTCCTTGGATGAAGCCTACCTGATTGTGGTGAATTATAGTGTTGATGCATTCTTGGATTCAGTTGGCCAGAATTTTAGGAGCTAAAAACATCCAGTGGACAAAAGACAACATTTTTTACAAATGGTGCTGGATCAGCTGGAGGTTAGCATGCAGAAAAATGCAAATTAAACCATTCTTATCTCCTTGTACAAAGCTCAAGTCAAACGGGATCAAGGACCTACACATAAAACCAGACACACAGAAGTTTATAGAAGAGAAAGTGGGGGAAGAATCTTGAATACATGGGCATAGGAGAAAAGTTACTGAACAGAACACCAATGGTTTATGCTCTAAGATCAAGATTGACAAATGGGACCATGTAAAACTGCAAAGCTTCTGTAAGGCAAAAACATGGTCAGTAGGACAAAATGGCAACCAACAAATTGGGAAAAGATCTTTACCAATCCTACATGCATTAGAGGGCTAATATCCAATGTATACAAAGAACTCAAGAAGTTAGTTTCCAGAGAGAGTCAAATAACCCTATAAAAAACGTGGTACAGAACTAAACAGGGAATTCTCAACTGAGGAAACTCAATGGCTCTAAAGCACCTAAAGAAATGTTCAGCACCCTTAGTTATCATGGAAATGCAAATCAAAACAACACTGAGATTTCAACTTACACCAGTCAGAATGGCTAAGCTCAAAAACTCAGGGGACAGCAGAGGCTAAAGAGGATGTGCAGAAAGAGGAACACTTCTCCATTGTTTGTGGGATTGCAAACTGGTTAAACCACTCTGGAAATCAGTTTGGCGATTCCTCAGAAAATTAGATATAGTATTACCTGAGGATCCAGTTATACCACTCCTGGGCATATACCCCGAAGATGCTCCTACATATAATAAGGACGCATGCTCTACTATGTTCATAGCTACCTTATTTATAAGAGCCAGAAGCTGGAAAAAACCCAGATGTCCTTCAATGGAGGAATGGATACATAAACTGTGGTATATATACACATGGAGTACTATTCAGCTATTAAAAACAATGAATTCATGAAATTGTTTGGCAAATGGATAGAACTAGAAAGTGTTATCCTAAGTGAGATAACCCAATCACAAAAGAAGGCACATGGTATGTACTCACTGATAAGTGGATGCTAGGCCAAAAGCTCAAAGCTCAAAATAAATAAGCTACAATTCACAGAAAACAGGAAGCTCAAGAAGAAGGACTTGAGTGATGGTGCTTTGGTTCCTCTAAGAAAGGGAACAAAATACAGGAGCAATAAGGAGAAAAAGTGTGGAGCAGAGACTGAAGTAAAGGCCACCCAGAGACTGCCTTACCTGGAGATTCATCCTATAAACAGTCATCAAACCCTGACAATATTATGGATGACAAGAAGTCTATATCAAAAGGAGCATGCCATGGTTGTCTCCGGGGGTGGGGGTGGGGTTCTGCCTGTGCCTTACACATACAGAGGCAGATGCTAGCAGCCAACAATTCATCTGGGTGTGGGGTCCCCAGTGGAGGAGTTGGAGGGTGGTCCAGGAGAGCTGAAGGGGTTTACATCCCCATGGGAAGAACAATGATTTTGGCCACCCAGATGTCCCAGGAATCCCAGGGACTAAACCATCAACTAAAGGGTACATGGTTCCAGTCAAAAATGTGGTAGAGGAATGCCTTGTTGAGCATCAGCAGGAAGAGTGGTCATTGGTCAGGTGAAGGCTCAATAAATGCCCCAACAAAGGGAAATCGAGGCAGGGGGAGGTAGGAGTGGGTCAGGTGAAGGGGCATATACTTGGAGGCTGGGGTGGGAGGAGGGGTTGGGCGTTTTCTGGGAGGGGGAAAACTGGGAAAGATTTTACCATTTGAAATGTAAATGAAGATTATATTCAATAAAAAAAAGAATAGCTGACATTTACCATATGATTTAGATTAGCTATTTAAGCCCAAAATATTATTCTCTCATGGTTTAAGTTCCAAAGGTCAAGGACCATTTGTGTCTTGCTCTATGCATTTTTATTTTTAAATAAACATGTCTTGGGGGAATAAGAATTTGAAATCCTGGAGAGAATTAACATGAGTTTCACTCTTTCACAGTGAAACAGAGCTCTGTGGGTAAGCTCCCTAGGCTATTGAATGCTGTAATACTCCAAATTTTGATGGATGTAATGCCTCCAACTGTTGGAAGTTTGAATGGCAAAGCAATCAGTTCTCAACAGAAATTGCCTTAACTGAAGAGGTCAATAATGTTCGAAGCCACAACTTACTGCTATACCACATCTAGTGAATAATTAGTGCAATTATATAAAAGCTGAGAGTCCAGCAGGCATGGTGGCTCATGCCTGTAATCTCAATTAAATGGGAAGCTGAAGCAAAAGGCTTTCCATGAAAATAAGGCAAACTTGAATTACACAGTAAGTTCTATTTCTGCCAGAAATATAGATAGCAAAACCTTGTCTCAACTATCCCATCCAAAATAAAAAAAAAAAAAAACTTGAAATTTTACTTAAATATAAAATCATTACAAAGATATCACAGCTTCAGAAAATCTCATCTCATTGTCAAAGAATTTTGTGGACATCTTTTCTCTCTTAGTTCTACTGTTTTTTTTTATTTAATTTAATTTTTATTAGATATATTCTTTATTTATATTTCAAATGATTTCCCATTTCCTGGTTTCCAAAGATTCCTTCTCCCAAGAAAATCCAATAAGTTATCTCCCCTCCCCCTGTCCCCCAATCAACTGCCTCTCAATTCCCTGTCCTGGTATTCCCCTATACTGCAGCACTGAGCCTTTCCAGGACTAGGGGCCTCTCCTCCCTTTGATGTCCAACAAGGCTCTGCTGCCTATGCATCTGGAGCCATGTATAACACCATGTGTACTCTCTGGTTGATGGTTTTGTACCTGGGAGCTCTAGGAGTACTTGGTGGCTCATATCATTGATCCTCCTATGGTGTTGCAAACCCCTTCAGCAGCTTGGGTCCTTTCTTTAACTCCCCCATTTGGGGACCCTGTGCTCAGTTCAATGGCTGGCTGAGAGTCTCACCCTCTGCATTTGTCATGCACTAGCTGAGCCTCCCAGGTAACAGCTATATCCGGCTTCAGTCAGTAAGTACTTGTGGCCATCTATAATAGTATCTGGGTTTTGGAACTGTGTATGGGATTGATCAGTAGTTGGGGTAGTCTCTGGATGGTCTTCCCCTCAGACTTTGCTCCACACTTTGTCTCTATATCTCCTTCTGTGGGTATTTTGTACCCCCTTCTAAGAAGTACAAGAGTATCCATACTTTGCTTCTCCTTCTTCTTGGTCATCATTTGATATGTGAATTTTGTCTTGGGTATTCCAAGCTTCTCGGCTAATATTTACATATCCCTTCATGTGTACTCTTTGATTGGTGGTTAAGTCACTAGAAGCCCTGGGTGCAATGGTTGGTTTGTGTTGTTGATCCTCCTATGGGGCTACAAACCCCTTCAGCTCTTTAGGTCCTTTCTCTAGCTCCTCCACTGGAGACCTTGTGCTCAGTTCAATGATTGGCTGATAGCAATCCCCTCCATATTTGTCAGGTACTGTCAGAGCCTCTCTGGAGGCAGCTATATCAGGGTCCTGTTAGCATCCACAATCATGTCTGGGTTTTGTAACTGTATATTGGATCAATTCCTAGGTGGAGCAGTCTCTTAATTGCCTTTCCTTCAGCCTCTGCTCCATATTTTGTCTCTGTATCTCCTCCCAATGGTATTCTGCTGCCCCTTTTAAGAAGGACCAGTTTTACAAATTTGGTCTTCCTTCTTCTTGAGCTTCAGTTGGTCTGTGAATTGTATCTTGGGTATTCCAAGCTTCTGGGCTAATATCCACTTATCAGTGAGTACATATCATGTGTGTTCTTTTGTGATTGGGTTACCTCACTTATGATGTCACTTTCTTATTCCATCCATTTGCCTAAGAATTTTATGAATTCAGTGTTTTTTAATAGCTGAATAGTACTCCATTGTGTAAATACTGTTGCACAGTTGAGAGATATCTGTTTTTTTTTTCAGCTTGTGACTATTATAAATAGGGCTGCTATAAATATAGTGGAGTATGTGTCCTTATTACATGCTAAATAATCCTCTGGGCATATGCCCAAGAGTGGTATAACAGGGTCTTCTGGTAGTATTATAATCAGTTTTCTGAGGAACTGCCAGACTGATTTCCAAAGTGGTTGTACCAGTTTGCAATCCCACCAGCAGTGGAGGAGTGTTCCTCTTTCTCCACATCCTCATCAGCACCTGCTGTCTCCTGGGTTTTTCAACTTAGCCATTCTGACTGGTGTGAGGTGAAATCTACCTGAGCACATGGGCACAGGGGGAAATTTCCTGAACAGAACACCAATAGCTTATGCTCTAAGATCAAGAATTGACTAATGGGACCTCATAAAATTGCAAAGCTTCTGTAAGGCAAAGGACACTGTCAATAGGACAAAGTGGCAACCAAAAAATTGGAAAAAATATCTTTACCAATCCTATACCTGACAGAGTGCTAATATCCAATATATATAAAGATCTCAAGAAGTTAGACTCCAGAAAGACAAATAACCCTATTAAAATTGGGGTACAGAGCTAAACAAAGAATTTTCACCTGAGGAATATTGAATGTCTGAGAAACACCTAAAGAAATGTTCAACATCCTTAGTCATCAGGGAAATGCAAATCAAAACAACCCTGAGATTTCACCTCATACTAGTCAGAATAACTAAGATTAGTTCTACATTTTATAGCAAAGTAGAACTTCCTGCTCCAGGAGTCACTGCTCCACTTTGATGTCATGAATTTTACATCTCTCTGGAATTGTGTTCTCAAATGTAATCTGCCCTCTGTAAGTTGCCTTTGACATTGTGTTTTGTAACAGTAAATAATACATAGGATGTGATCATATAGCCCACATAGCCTGATGTTGAATTTGCTATGCTGATCTCAAACTCATAGAGATATACTTACTTCAGACTTCCATGTTACAGATTGTCAATATTCTGCATTCTATTCCTTGTCTCAGAATGAGCTTCCTGGAGCACTGAACTGATAACAAAGCCCACTATGTTCCTGTTTTTTCAAAATGCCTATTTCATATGTACTTCCCCAAAGTCCTTTAGTACCACAATTTAAGAATTTGTAATTTAACATTAATAAATAGTATATAGCTAACAATATACACATCAGGCACAATGTGTAGTGAGTGGGTTTAACAGTTCCTTCCCTAGACACAAAGATTTCTCAAACATCCATGTTAGAACAAATAACATAAATGCCAGAAGGATTAGAAAGTAACATTCAGTGGTCATAGATCCTCAATATTTTTTTGTTTCCCTCAAAACTGTGTTAAAAATAATTATTAATCTGCAATTCATTGTTATGTTCTTCAAATTTAAAAGAAATATCTTGAATACACACACACACACACACACACACACACACACACATATATGCAGTAAGTTTATTACTCCATGAAGTTGAACATAATTTTCCCGGTGGTTTTAAATGTAGTGGTGTTTCAGTGAAGTGTGCCCTGAATCAAAAGGAGGTATGATAGAAGTGTGGAGCATACTGACTCTGAGTATGCCCTGAGTCTCTGAGTATCAAAGGTTTTTAAACACTTAGATTGCCATCTGTGCTTTAAATGCCTTGTTTAAAAAATTTTATTATACTGGCAATTTTGAAATTTTGATAATACAGACTTTATTTCCCTACTCCCATTTTATCTCATGTCCTGATCTTTCCACTTGTCTTTGTTCATTCCATATCATATCCTGGTACTTTTTTTATGATCTGTTTTTCTTCATATCTGTATAACTTATATGTAGCCGCCCGCACCTACATTCCAATGAATTACTGGGTTTCCTGGAAGGAAAGCTGGAGATTGGAACATGATGGCTGAGAGAAACATCAAGGCTCAAGGTTTAATGGAAGTCTCCAAATATATAGGCTGGGGAAGACCTTCCCCCAAAGGCTGGAAACAAGTCTGCTGAACTGGTTCTGCTTGCTCAGCAGGAGGCTGGCATCAGGCGCCTGCCTACTGGTGTCTCTCAGGAAGCAGCAGGTTCTTGGAGAACAATGGGCTTCACCTTGATCTGAGTGGTCCACCCTAGGTGGGAAGCAGTGGCTAGCAGAGTTCTTTTTTGTTGTTGTCCTTTTGTTTTGTTTTTTTGTTTTTTGGGGTGATTTTTTTTTTTTTTTTGCTAAGAAGCTACTTCACCCAGGAAGAGAAAAAGACAGGAAATCATCAAACTCAGGGCTGAAATCAGTCAAGTGGAAAGAAAACCATACAAAGAATCAACAAATCCAGGAGCTGGTTCTTTGAGAAAATCAACAAGATAGATAAACCCTTAGCTAGACTGACCAAAGGGCACAGAGAAAGTATTCAAATTAACAAAATTAGAAATGAAAAGGGGAATATAACCACAGAAACTGAGGAAATTCAAAGAATCATCAGATCCTACTACAAAAGCCTATACTCAACACATCTGGAGAATCTGGAGGAAATGGACAATTTCCTAGACAGATACCAAATACCAAAATTAAATCAGGACCAAATAGATCATCTAAACAGTCCCATAACCCCTAAAGAAATAGAAGGAGTCATAGAAAGTCTTCCAACCAAAAAAAAAAAAAAAAAAAAAAAAAAAAAAAAAAAAAAAAACAGAGGACCAGATGGCCTCAGTGCAGAATTCTTTCAGACCATCAAAGAAGATCTAACACCAATACTCTTCAAACTATTCCACAAAATAGAAACAGAAGGAACACTATCCAACTCCTTCTATGAAGCCACAATTATGCTGATACCAAAACCACACAAAGATCCAACAAGGAAAGAGAACTTCAGACCAATTTCCCTTATGAACATTGATGCAAAAATGCTCAATAAAATTCTTGCCAACCGAATCCAAGAACACATAAAAATGATCATTCACCATGATCAAGTAGGCTTTATTCCAGGGATGCAGGGTTGGTGCAATATACGGAAATCCATCAATGCAATCCACTACATAAATAAACTCAAAGAAAAAAGCCACATGGTCATTTCATTGGATGCTGAAAAAGGCTAGCAGAGTTCTGAAACTCCTACTCAAAGGCTGGGGGGAGGGCACATGTATATATTAAGTTTCAATATGAAAATTTATATATCTTCAGATATGTATGATATTTTGTATGCTGAATATTCAAATGAGTAATTATGTGATAGTATGAACATTTGGTTTTGGATCATGTTGTTTTGCTTATCTCAATTGTTTTGCTTAATTCAGATGTAGTCATACTCTACCCAGATTCTTGTCCAATGAGCTTAAACACAAGATAATATCTACAATACTTCCTGTGCCTGGACTGAGCTCAGCATCCATTGTAGAGAGAAAAATTATTCACGTCTTGAACAAAATTACATTAAAAAAATCAAGGAATCGTTAAAAGTACATAAAGTCTTAGGTGATGAAATAAAGATTTAAAGCCACACAGTAGTTCAATAGAAACATGTTCTCTATAATTTTCCAATTTAGGCTCAGTGTCATCTAGAAAAATTCAATGTCTATAGCTGTATTCTCATTTAAATGAGATATTATTTAATTATATGGTAAGGTTGATTGACAGATTGTCAGGATCTAACACAATCTGGGAAATGGACCTCTGGGCATACAGGTGGGGAAGTCTCATGATTATTTTAATTGATGTAGAAAGACCTCTCTCAAATGTGGGCAGTATCATTTCCTGTCTTGGGTGTGTCCTGCACTTCATACAAAGAGAAAGTCAGCTAAGCCCAAGCAATTATTATTCTCTACTGTTTCACCTTGAATATAATATTACTAGCTACTTCAAGCTCCAGCTGTCTTCGATTCCCTTTCATTAAGGACTGTACCTTGAACTGTGAGCTGAAATAAATGGTTTTTTCCCTTAAACTGCAATTGTTAGGGTATTTTATAAGAATATCAAAAAAGCAAATTACAGAAGTAAAATTATTAATCTTACTGAATTTATAACTATATTGTTTTGATATACCAATGTTCATGAATATATGTATAATCTGTAACTCACACCGATGCATACATTCATAAAAACTCCAATTTTAAATAAAGAGTTCCCTTTATTGCCACACTGGTTTTGTTGTTTTCCTTTGTTCCTTCCACAGTTTCTGCACATTACTAAAATTAGTCCAGTATATCCAATCATAAATTATAGTTTTCTACCCGGATTATGAAATATTTTTAGAAAATCTACTCATTAATAAACACTAACCCTTAGCATCATGTACATTATATATTGAATACTATATAAAGAAAAAACCATAAGAAGACAACATAGCTAAAGTTACCTAAGACTTATGAAAGACTCTGTATAGGAAGTGACATCTTAAATAGTGATATACTTCATACATAACAGCAAGAACAATGGTAAGATAAAATACTAGCTCTGGACTCTAAAGAAAATTTGAAGATTGTTAATGATAGAACATCATATGTAGTGGGTGTAAAGAACCATGAACAAATTCTGAAAAAGGCTTCAAGGGTAATTGAATCTAGGTAGAAAAGGGTATCTATAATACAAATGAAATGGAACTTACACATTTTTAAATATTTTATGGAGAAAAATGGAAACATTTTAGATATATTTTATAGGGAGTGAAAAAGCTTCAATTTAATATTAAAAGCCTACCAAGACAAGAATCTGGAGAAACGTAGGAAATCCAGAAGGAGAATTCAGCAGTGAAAGGAAATTCCAGTTATGTCAGTGAGTGAAGATGACCTTCAAGTTGGTGACCACATAGTAGATGGAGAAAGAAATTAGTTTGGGATTAGAGAAAGACAGAGGTACAATTGGAAAAATATTAGAAACCATTTATTGCATATAAAAAGAAGCTACAAGAATTATCTCAGTATAAGAAGCATGGAAAAAAAGTATTTACAACAAATTACTGTTCTTGGCTTGGTGACTCATGTATATAGTTTTGCTTTTAATATATATATTCAGTCATCAGTCTTGCATAGCAAGTGCTTTTCCTTGTTAGGGCATTATCAACTTTCAAGTGTCTACTGTGTCACTATGCTTCATCAAAAATTGGGTTGATTTCTTTTTCACTTTTCCTTTGACGATAGATACACATGAGAGCTGTATAATACATATGATTGTAATCTCTCCTAAATTCTTCTTAGTCCAGAGGTTCTCCCTTGCATCATTTTTCCCTTGAATTCTCCCTAGTAGTTCACCCTGAATTGTTTCCTTAAGCCTTATTTTTGGCAACTTTTAATTAACTCTTAGATATTTTTCTTCTTTTTTCCCAGTAATTTATTTATTTACTCATTTAACATCTGGATCAGTGCCCCACTCTCCTATCCCTACATCACATATTTTTTCTCCACATAAAGCCTTGTTCTCCTCTGAGGGTGTGAAACTCTCCCTGGGTGTCCCCCTCCCACACCTTAGCACCTCAAGCCTCTGTAGTATTAGGCATCTCTGCTCCCATTGAGGCCAGACAAGGCAGCCTAGTTAGAGAACAGGGGTCCACAGGCAGGAAGCAAATTCAGGGACAGGCCCCACTTCAGTTGTTGGGGACCCACATGAAGTCCAAGCTGCACATCTGCAATGTTTGTGTGTGGATCCTAGATTCAGCCCCTGTATGATCTTTGTTTGGCGGTTAAGTCACTGAGAGCCTGAACGGGTCTAGGGTAGTTGACTGTTGTTCTTCCTGTGGAGTCCTTGTCCCTTCCAGGACACTCAAACCTTTCCCAAACCTTCCATAATAGTCCCTGAGCTCCAACCAATGTTTAACTATAAGTCTCTATATCTGTTTAAATAAGCTGCTGGGTGGAGCCTCTCAAAGGACAGTTATGCTAGGCTCCTGTCTGCAAACATAAGCATAACAGAATATCTTTAGTAGTGTTAGGGATTAGTTCTTGCCTATAGGATGTCTCAAGTTGTGCTGATTATTGATTGGCCATTTCCTCAGTTTCTGTTCTGTCTTTTTCCCTGCATTTCCTGAAGACAGGGAGGATTTGGGGTTGATAGCTTTTTGGATTGGTTGGTGTCCTTACTCCCTCTAATGGAGATCCTCTCTGGCTACAGGAAGTGCCCATTTCGGGTTCCCTATCACTACTGCTAGTAGTCTCAGATAAAGTTACCACCATAGATGCCTGGGAGCCTCCCAGATCTCAGGTTTCTGGAATGTCCTAGAGATGTCCACCACTACTACTCCACCAAACTTCAACTGTCATTCATTCTCCTGGCCTTCTGTCCTCTTTCTACTCACACCTGATCCTGACAACCCCCTCTATTCACTTCCCCATGCCCTCTTCCTCCCAGTACCCTCCATCCATCTGCCTCTTATAACTAATTTACACCCATTCTAAGTGAGATTCAAACATCCTTGCTTGTGCCTTCCTTCCTGTTTAGCGTCTTTGGGTCTGTGGAGTATAGCATGGTACCTGTATTTTATGGTCAATATCCACTTATCATTGAGTACATACCATGCATGTCCTTTGGGGTCTGAGTTATATCACTCAAGATTTTACTCTCTGGTTCCATCTATGTGCCTGCAAAATTCATGATGTCTTTGTTTTCAATAGCTGAGCTCCATTGTGTAAATGAACAACATTTTCTGTATCCATTCTTTGTTTGAGGAACATTTAGCTTGTTTCCAGCTTCCAGCTACTACAAATAAGGCTGCTATGGACATAGAGGAGCATGTGTCCTCATGGTACTGTAAAGCATCTTTTGGATATATGCCAAAGAGTGGTACAGCAGGGTCTTCAGATAGATCTATATCCAATTTTCTGGGGAACCTCAAGATTGATTTCCATAGTAGTTCTATTAGTTTGCAATCCCACCAGCAATGGAGGAATGTTCCTCTATCTCTACATCCTTGCCATCATTTTCTGTCCCTGGTTGTTTTGATCTTAGCCATTCTGACAGGTGTAAGGTGGAATCACAAAGAAGCCAAAAATATACAATGACAAATAAAAGCATCTTCAGTAGTAAATGGTGCTTGTCTTGCTGGTAGTCTTGTGTAGATTAATAATAATACATCCATATTTATCACCTTGCACAAAACTCAAGTCTAAGTGCATCCAGGACTTCAATATAAAACCAGATACACTGAACAGAAAAGAAAATTGGAAAGAACCTCAAAATCATTGGCATAGGGGGAAATGTCCTGAACAGAACACCAATGGCTCAGGCTCTAAGATCAAGAGTTGACAAATAGGACCTCATGAAACTGAAAGCTTTTGTAAAGCAAAAGACACAATCAACATTACAAATCAGAAACTCACAGACTGGGAAAGAATCTTCACTAACCTCACATCCAATAAAAAGCTTATATCCAAAATATATAACAAACACAAGAAATTAACTTCCAAAAAACCAAATAACCCAAACAAAACACTGGGTACAGAGCTAAACAGAATTCACAACAGAAGAATCTTGAAGTATAGAAAACCACTAAAAGAAATGTTCAAGTCCTTAATCATCTGGAAAATACAAATCAAACTGATTCCACCTTACACCAAACAGAAAGTTTGGGAAACATTTAAAGACTGCTTTCCTTGGGGGTTAGTTTTCCTTTGGTAAGTGGTATCTGTCTAAATGGAGGGTTATCCATTTACTTTAGATTTTCCAATTTTGTGGAGTATAGGCTCTTAACAAAAAAATACTGATTTTTTGAATTTCCACAGTGTCTGTTGCTATGGCTACCTTTTTATTTCTGATTTTGTTAATTTGGATACTATCCCTCTTGTTAGTTTGGTTGGCTAAGGTTTGGTCTATATTGTTGATTTTCTCAAAGAACTAACTCTTGGTTTTGTTTATTCTTTGTTTTGTTCTTTTTGCGTTTAGTTGATTTGAAGACTGAGTTTCATTATTTCCTGCCATCCACTCCTCTTGGATATGTTTGTTTCTTTGTGTTCTAGAGCTTTCAAGTATACTGTTAAGTTGCTGATATGAGATCTCTCCAATTTCTTTATATTTACTGCTATGATCGTTCCTCTTAGCAGTGCTTTCATTGTCCCATAAGTGTATGTTGTACATAAGTTTTCATTGAATAAATAGATAGTCTTTGATTTATTTCTTTATTTCTTTTATGTACAGAGCCATATTGGGGCAGTCTTGCACTTGGTCAGAGTTTGACTTTGGTCAAGGTTAACTTCTCCCAGTTAGCCAGGATCCTGCTCCACCTAGGGTGGAGCGCACGTAGTAAAGGTTAAGTTCATTGTTCCTCCAGGTATAGGGATTCCTGAATTAAACAGGTGACCCACCCAGCTGCCGGAGCAGTCAAGACGAAGACCTCCAAGAGAAGCTAGACAACTTCCACCGGAACTCAGCCTGGAGTCTGGGGGGGAGGGTTTGCCCAAACTCTTAAAAGGTCCGGCGCCATTAAAGTTGACGGCTTTGATCAGTGAACATTGACTTGGCCGCACGTTCTTTTCGCCCGTCTTCCCTATGACCCCAAAATTCTCTCAACAGGTAACCCAGTTCACATGTGGCCGATGGCGGCTACATAGTGGCGCCTGAACGTGGGAAGACCTGCCACGAGAGAATTTCCTGAGGTAGCCCTATCCAGCGAAGCTTCGCAGAAAAAGGTGAAAATTAATGGTATCCGCACGGTAAGCAACATAGAGGTTAAAACTAGCGCTAGTGAATTCGTGTCTATTGTTGTGAGTGCAGGAATGGATACAGTTTTTCAAGCATACTGCGTGGACCCAGCGCAGGACTGCTTGGGTTGATAAGATAGGGAAATATGGGGAAGGAATTTGGTAGGCATTTGCCCAAAGCTCGTAAGAGCTGATTTCGGCGAAAAGAAAGGGGTTTTTAAAAATAGGCATATGTCCACAGCTTCTAAGAGCTGTTTAAAGAGGAAAATGGATGCAATTGCTTAACAAGCACGCTTAACTTTCTGTGTATCTTTCCGTGTTTGTCCCGGTGCACCGACTGTCTATGTGTATGTTTATGTCCTCTCTGTGTCTTTGTGTGAATGACTGTTTCATGTTAAAAAGAAAAATTGGTAAAGATTACATCTGCTGGCTGTAGGTACCTAACCTTTTGAGCTAGCCACAGTTTGTGTGGGGATTGATTCAAAGCCACGCTGCAGCAGCGTAGCTCACTCACCCAAGAGGCAAGCATGGCTGGGGAAAAAGCCGCTCTTAAAAGCCCAGAAACCTCGAGATTTGGGAAGACTTTGGTTTGGCTTGTGAAATTCATGTAGTCGCTTTATACTTGTTTCTAATTGGTTTTAATGATATAAGGCTTTACATTTCTTGACTAAAGAGTTATAAATTAATTGGTTATTATGTAAAAGGTATAGTGTTATTAAGAAAAGGTTAGTTTAAAACTGGTGATTCAGTGTTAGAGCTATCTTAACTAACTACACGTGGCCTAACGCCACTCATGCCTTGTTCTTGTTTATAATTGGATTTAAAGGTATATTTTGCATGACTTGACTATAGAGTATTGGCTTAAGTCACTGGACATGATTTAAAAGGTATAATGTTATTAACAAATGTTAGGTGAAAGCTGGTAGTTTAGGGTAGTCGCCATTTTTAAACAAACACGTGGCATGACGATTAAGGCTGGTAGTTTAGGGTAGTCGCCATTTTGAACACCACGTGGCATGACGCAATCCAGGAAATACAGGCCTTTGGGACGCTCCTAAATTGGCATGGTGTTTCATGTGAATCTTGGCCTGGAGATTAGACTTAATGAAGATTAAGATTTAAAATATTGTCTCTTTAATAAGTTACACTGTTATACACTTGAACATAAGAACTGGCATACAAACCTTGTGCTGTAAATATGTGTTTGCCATTAATTTTAAAGAAAATAGATTTTTTAAAATTGAGATTTGCTTCCAAAATTACAATTGTGCTCTAATATTGCAAGAAAACATTGAGTTACAATAAAAATCAGTGTGTCATTGGCTACAGTTTTCAGTTTGCAGGCTCGTAATTGTTAACATTTTGTAATTAAGATAATTTTGAGAGTGATACAGCTATGGGTTTTAGAGGCCCATTGCCACTTTTCCACAAGTTTATAGGCTACAATGGTAGGAGCAAAATTTAACCCTCCAAGATTAAAAAGGATATCTCTGTAGAAATGTATTTGATATCAAGTAGGTTCCTTTGACCATGAAATTACAGGTTTCTTTTGTTTAATCCTGTCTTAGTTAAAAGGCTCAGGTCTAGTCCTTGCCAAGGACTAAAGGTGGATCCTAGGGCAGATAAAAAAAAAATGTATTTTGTCTCTGTTTTTATACTAGAAGTTAAGATCTTAAAATTTTCAGTGTATAATGTTCATAGAATGTTTGTTACAGGCCCTTGCTCCTATAGACTTTTAGAATTTTTAGGTAAATGGCTTTCAAAAGTTGTTAGGATATATTAATTGGCTTTATCTTATTTACCTCATTTTAAGCTTGCCACAGAAGGTCTTAAACCTCTGTTTTCAAGGTAGGAAACGTTTGTTCCTTGCTTCAAGCAACAATCAAATTTATTATTAATGGTTGATCTATTACATGGCAAGCATTTTTAGGCAAAATTAATAATTGTTATCCAAAAGATAATTTGTACTATCAGATCACATGTTTATTCCTTTAAGTTTCTCCCTGCTTCAACACAGATACCTGAATTGGGTGCTATAGCAGCTATTTTTAAGATGTTAAAGGTCAAGCTTTTAATAATAGTAGATATACATAGCTCATGGTTTATAATTGCTTAAAATTGGTCCATTTTTAATACTGCTAATTCTTAATTTCTACAGTTTATACAAATGTGATTCAAATTTCTAAGAACAAAGGATATGTTCTCTAAATGACTGTCCTTTAGGTATTTGAAATAATTTTATATTTTGTGCACATCAAATTGTAAAGATTTGTTCTTGATGTCCTCAATTTCTACCTCTATCAGGTAATGGTGTTAATCCAAGAGGACTTAGTTATTACAGATAAATGATATTCATATTTCTAATTTAAAAGATTTAAAAAAAATATGTACATGTGACTAATGATTCATTTTTAGGCTGTCTAGTTGCAACTGCTCTAACAGAAAAAGCAACTATATTTTATATAATTACATAGTTATTGCCTATGTTATGGTTTATACTTTGTGTTCCACCTTAAATTAATAAAACAATATCTTCTTGGAAGAAAGAAGAGAGGGGAAATTGTGTCCCTGTGCATATAATTTAAATTATGCTTGCATGTTTTTAAAAAAAAAAAATTTAAAATTTGGATGCCAAGAAACTCCTTGCTAAATGTATATGACATCTTGTAATTAGACATATTGATGTCTAGGTGAAATGAAGGAATTCACTTACTAACATATGCCATGATCCTGATTTAATATTGGGGGAGAAGGCATGTCCTCTGTTTTTTCCACAGAATGCTGCAGAAGATGTGCTGACTGTGCTTGCTGAATGCCCAGACCATGGTAACATAAGAGCTATATTGGGTATATGTTCTTGACTTACCTCAATTGTTAAATGTCCCAGGTTAGATAAATTGCCTAGCTTCAAGCTTTTAGACTTTGTGGGACAGAACATGGAGACTGTTATGCTAGCTTAGGAAAAATTAATTAAGAAGAGTTAAAATGACTCTTCTCCTTATTGTGCTCAGCTGACTCAACCATAGACTGGTCTAGAAATAATTCCAATATTGAAGATTCCAATTTTGAGGATGGCTAACAATCTTCAGCCAGCTGTGTTAATTTAACATATAGTCTCCACTTTTCCTGAGAAGTAACAGCATATCTCTTGATACACAAGGCTACCTCTCCCATCTCAGAGGCCAAGCCTTGGGTCCTTAAAGTTGTTAATTTACAACTGAATTGGATACTTCTGGGACAAGTTAATCCTATTCCACCTTTAACTCTTGACCTTGTCTGTTAAGCAGACTGGCTGTCTCCACCCAGGCTCACCTGGATGGAGAGATTACATGTCTGTTAAAGACACTTGCAGACCCCCCTGGCTTCAAAACTTACACAAGTGGATCTCCAAAGAGGGAGCCACATAGAACTCAGATCTATGTGTGTTTGTTTTTGAACAAACATGGGTACCAGCGAGACGTGCGAGGCAAAGCACTGCATGGGGAGGTGAATTTCTGCTTCTGAGTCCCCAGGAAGTACACCTAATTGCATAGGGGTTAACGTCGAGAGGCTGTCCTTAAAATAATAAGGGAGCCGATTACCCCTCCTCTGAAAAAGACGTTATACAATATTTAAGAGGAATTACGGTCAATGCTTCCCCTCCTGGTTAAGGCCCGCCTTCTTATGAAGGATATTTATCCACTTGTTTTCTACCTCCTCGTGTTCAAATTAATAAAAAAAGGGAGGACATGTACAGAGCCATATTGGGGCAGTCTTGCACTTGGTCAGAGTTTGACTTTGGTCAAGGTTAACTTCTCCCAGTTAGCCAGGATCCTGCTCCACCTAGGGTGGAGCGCACGTAGTAAAGGTTAAGTTCATTGTTCCTCCAGGTATAGGGATTCCTGAATTAAACAGGTGACCCACCCAGCTGCCGGAGCAGTCAAGACGAAGACCTCCAAGAGAAGCTAGACAACTTCCACCAGAACTCAGCCTGGAGTCTGGGGGGGAGGGTTTGCCCAAACTGTTAAAAGGTCCGGCGCCATTAAAGTTGACGGCTTTGATCAGTGAACATTGACTTGGCCGCACGTTCTTTTCGCCCATCTTCCCTATGACCCCAAAATTCTCTCAACAGGTAACCCAGTTCACATGTGGCCGCTGGCGGCTACACTTTTATCCAATGATAATTCTATTGAGATTTGTTCAGTTCCTGTGTGTTTATAGGATTTCAGTTGTTTCTGTTGTTGTTGAAGTCCACATTTACTCCATGGTGATTTGAAAAGATGCAAGAAGTTATATCAATCTCTTTTTGAGGCTTGTTTTGTGACCGAGTATGGTCAATCTCAGAGAAGGTTCAATAAGGCACTAAAAAGAAATTATAATCTTTTGATCTTGGGTTAAATATTCTGTAAATATCTGTTAGATCCCTTTGTTTCACAACATCTGTTATTTTCATTATTTCTCTATTTAGTTTCTGTTCTGATGACCTGCCCAGTTGTTGAGAGTAGAATATTGATGTCTCCCCCTATTTATGAATGGGGTTTGATGTATGATTTAAGCTTTAGTAATGTTTGTTTTATGAATGTGGATTTCCATGCATATGGGGCATAATGTTCAGAACTGACAAGTCATGTTGATGGAACTTTTCTTTGATGAATATGAAGTATCCTTCCCCATCTATTTTGATTACTTTTGGTTGCAAATCTATTTTATTAGATATTAGAGTGGCTATTCCAGTTTGTTTCTTGGGTCCATTTGTTTGGAAAGTAAGATAGTGTCTGTTTTTGTTTCTTGTAAATAGCAAAAGGATGGATCTTGTTTATGCATCAATTCTGTTAGCCTGTCTGTGTCTTTTTATTGGTAAATTACGTCCACTGGTGTTAAAAAAAATATTAATGACCAATGACTGTTAGTTTCTCATACTTTGGTGTTGCTGTTGCTGTATGTGAGTGTGTGTGTGTGAGAGAGAGAGAGGGAGAGAGAGAGAGAGAGAGACAGAAAGAAAGAATATGCATATGTGTTCTTTTGTTTTATTTCTGTGAAATTATTAATATTTTGGGTGTTTTCTTGGGTGTAATTGCCTTCTTTGTGTTGGAGGTTTATTTTTCTTTTCTTTTTTTCTTTATTGATATATTTTTTATTTACATTTCAAATGATTTCCCCTTTTCTGGATCCCCACTCCCTGAGAGTCCCATAAGCCCTCTTCCCTCCCCCTGATCCTCCATCTACCCCTTCCCACTTCCCTGTTCTGGTATTCCCCTATACTGTTGCATTGAGTCTTTCCAGAAATCAGGGTCTACTCCGCCATTCTTTTTGGACATCATTTAATATGTGGATTATGTCTTGGGTATTCAAAGTTTCTAGGCTAACATCCACTTACTCGTGAGTGTATACCATGATTGATCTTTTGAGACTATGTTACCTCACTTAGTATGATGTTCTCTAGCTCCATCCATTTGCCTAAGAATTTCATGAATTCATTGTTTCTAATGGCTGAATAGTACTCCATTGTGTAGATATACCACATTTTTTGCATCCATTCTTCTGTTGAGGGATACCTGGGTTCTTTCCAGCTTCTGGCTATTATAAATAGGGCTGCTATGAACATAATGGAGCATGTGTCCTTATTACATGTTGGGGAATCCTCTGGGTATATGCCCAGGAGAGGTATAGCAGAGTCCTCCTGAAGTGTCATGTCCAGTTTTCTTAGGAACTGCCAGAATGATTTCCATAGTGGTTGTGCCATCTTACAACCCCACCAGCAGTGAAGGAGTGTTCCTCTTTCTCCGCATCCTCACCAACACCTGCTGTCTCCTGAGTTTTTAACCTTGGCCATTCTGACTGGTATGAGGTGAAATCTCAGGGTTGTTTTGATCTGCATTTCCCTAATGGCTAAGGATGTTGAGCATTTCTTAAGGTGCTTCTCGGACATCCGAATTTTTTTCAGGTGAAAATTCTTTGTTTAGGTCTGTACCCCATTATTTAATAGGCTTATTTGGTTCACTGGGGTCTAACTTCTTGAGTTCTTTGTATATATTGGATATTAGCCCTCTATCGGATGTAGGATTGGTGAAGATCTTTTCCCAATTTGTTGGTTACTGTTTTGCCCTTTTGATGGTGTCCTTTGCTTTACAGAAATTTTGTAATTTTATGAGATCCCATTTGTCAATTATTGATCTTAGAGCATAAGCTATTGGTTTTCGGTTCAGGAACTTTCCCCCTGTGCCTATGTCCTCAAGGGTTTACCCCAGTTTCCTTTCTTTTTTTGTATTTAAAAATTTAAATAATTATAAAAAACTGGTACATAAAACATAACAAGTTGGGAAACTGTACAAAGACTCTGTTAGATAGGGAAGGAAAATGACATAGTTCCATTATCAAACATATTTCTCTTTTTTTTCTTTATTCGATATATTTTTGTTTACATTTCCAATTATTTTCTCTTTTCTAGCCCCCCCAACTCCATTAAAGTCACATAAGCCCCCTTCCCTCCCCCTGTTCTCCCACCCACCCCTTCCAACTTTCCTGTTCTGGTTTTGCCTTATACTGCTACACTGAATCTTTCCAGAACCAGGGGCCACTCCTCCATTCTTCGTGTACCTCATTTGATGTATAGATTATATTTTGGGTATTCCAGTTTTCCAGGCTAAAATCCACTTATTAGTGAGTGCATACCAAGATTGACCTTTTGAGACTGGGTTACCTCACTTAGTATGATGTTTTCCAGCTCCATCCATTTGCCTAAGAATTTCATGAATTCATTGTTTCTAATGGCTAAATAGTACTCCATTGTGTATATATACCACATTTTTTGCATCCATTCTTCTGTTGAGGGATATCTGGGTTCCATCAGCTTCTGTCTATTATAAATAGGGCTACTATGAACATAGTGGAGTATATATCCTTATTACATGCAGAATACAGAGGGAATCCTCTGGGTAAATGCCCAGGAGTGGTATAGCAGGATCTTCTGGAAGTGAGGTGCCCAGTTTTCTGAGGAAGAACCAGACTGATTTCCATATTGGTTATACCAATTTGCAACCCCACCAGCAGTGGAGGAGTGTTCCTCTTTCTCCACATCCCTGCCAATACCTGCTGTCTCCTGAATTTTTAATCTTAGCCATTCTGACTGGTGTAAGATGAAATCTCAGGGTTGCTTTGATTTGCATTTCCCTAATGACTAATGAAGTTGAGCATTTTTTAAGATGCTTCTCCACCATCCAAAGTTCTTCAGGTGAGAATTCTTTGTTTAACTCTGTACCCCATTTTTTAATAGGGTTATTTGATTTTCTGGAGTCTAACTTCTTAAGTTAGTTGTATATATTGGATATTAGCCCTCTATCTGATGTAGGGTTGGTGAAGACATTTTCTTGAATTTGTTGGTTGCCGATTTGTCCTTTTGATGGTGTCCTTTGCTTTACAGAAACTTTGTAATTTTATCAAGTCCCATTTTTCAATTCTTGATCTTAGAGCATGCGCTGTTGGTGATCTATTCAGGAACTTTCCCCTTGTACCAATGTCCTCAAGGGTCTTCCCCAGTTTCTTTTCTATTAGCTTCAGAGTGTCTGGCTTTATGTGGAAGTCCTTGATCCGCTTGGAGTTGAGCTTAGTACAAGGAGACAAGGATGGATCAATTCGCATTCTTCTGCATGCTGACCTCCAGTTGAACCAGCACCATTTGTTGAAAAGGCTATCTTTTTTTCCATTGGATGCTTTCAGCCCCTTTGTCGAGGATCAAGTGGCCATAGGTGTATGGGTTCATTTCTGGATCTTCAATCATGTTACATTGATCTCGTACCGGTCATTGTATGAATACCATGTAGTTTTTAACACTATTGCTCTGTAGTATTGCTTAAGGTCAGGAATACTGATTCCCCCAGAATTTTTTTGTTGTTAAGAATAGTGGAGAAGGGATGGAGAGAAGAAGATTTATGGGGCATATGGGGAGGCAGGAACTGGGAAAGGGGAAATCATTTGGAATGTAAACAAAGAATATAGAAAATAAAAATATTAATTAAAAAAACACCAATGTGATTGGGCATTTGAAAAAGAAAAAGAATAGTTTTAGCTATCCTGGGTTTTTTGTTATTCCAGATGAATTTGAGAATTGCTCTTTCTAACTCTATAAAGAATTGAGTTGAGATTTTGATGGGTATTGTGTTGAACCTGTATATTGCTTTTGGCAAAATGGCCATTTTACCTATATTAATCCTTCTGATCCATGAGCATGGGAGGTTTTTCCATTTTTTGAGGACTTCTTCTATTTCCTTCTTCAGAGTCTTGAAGTTCTTGTCATACAGATCTTTTACATGTTTGGTAAGAGTCACCTCAAGGTACTTTATACAGTTTGTGGCTATTGTGAAGGGGGTCATTTCCCTAATTTCTTTCTCAGCCTGCTTATCCTTTGAGTATAGAAAGGCTACTGATTTGCTTGAGTTGATTTTATAACCTGCCACTTTGCTGAAGTTGTTTATCTGCTGTAGGAATTCTCTAGTGGAGTTTTTTGGGTTACTTATGTAGAATATCATGTCATCTGCAAATAATGATAGTTTGACTTCTTCCTTTCCAATTTGTATCCCTTTGACCTTCTTATGTTGTCTAATTGCACAAGCTAGTACCTCAAGTACAATATTGAAAAGATAAGGAGAAAGGGGGCAGCCCTGTCTAGTTCCTGATTTTACTGAAATTGCTTCAAGTTTCTCTCCATTTAGTTTGATGCTGGCTACCAGTTTCCTGTATATTGCTTTTACTATGTTTAGGTATGGACATTGAATTCCTGGTCTTTCCAAGACTTTACGCATGAAAGGATGGTAATTTTGTCAAATGCTTTTTCAGCATCCAATGAAATGACCATGTGGGTTTTTCCTTTGAGTTTGTTTATGTAGTGGATTGCATTGATGTATTTCCGTATATTGAACCAACCCTGCATCCCTGGAATAAAGCCTACTTGATCATGGTGGATGATCATTTTGATGTGTTCTGGGATTTGGTTGGCAAGAATTTTATTGAGTATTTTTGCATAGATGTTCATAAGGGAAATTGGTCTGACGTTCTCTTTCTTTGTTGAAACTTTGTGGGGTTTTGGTATCAGCATAATTGTAGCTTCATAGAAGGAATTGGGTAGTGTTCCTTCTGTTTCTATTTTGTGGAATAGTTTGAAGAGTATTGGTGTTAGGTGGTCTTCTTTGAAGATCTGATAGAATTCTGCACTGAAGCCATCTGGTACTGTGCTTTTTTTGGTTGGAAGACTTTCAATGACCCCTTCTATTTCTTTAGGGGTTATGGGACTGTTTAGATGATCTATTTGGTCCTGATTTAATTTGGTATTTGGTATCTGTCTAGGAAATTTTCCATTTCCTCCAAATTCTCCAGTTGTATTGAGTATAAGATATGGTAGTAAGATCTGATGATTTTTGGAATTTCCTGAGTTTCTGTTGTTATATCTCCCTTTTCATTTCTAATTTTGTTAATCTAGATACTGTCTCTGTGCCCTTTGGTTAATTTGGCTAAGGGTTTATCTATCTTGTTGATTTTCTCAAAGAACCAGCTCCTAGTTTTGTTGATTTTTTGTATGGTTCTCTTAGTTTCTACTTGATTGATTTCAGCCCTGAGTTTGATGATTTCCTGCCTTCTACTCCTCCTGGGTGAATTCTCTTCTTTATGCTCCAGGGCTTTCAGGTGTGTCATTAAGCTGCTAGTGTATTCTCTCTCCATTTTCTTTTTGGAGGCACTCAGGGCTATGAGTTTTCCTCTTAGCACTGCTTTTGTTGTATCCCATAGATTTGGGTATGTTTGTCTTCATTTTCATTAAATTCTAAAAAGTCTTTGATTTCTTTCTTTACTTCTTCCTTGACCAAGGTATCATTGAGTAGAGTATTGTTCAGTTTCCATGTGTATGTGGGTTTTCTGTTGTTTTTGTTGCTATTGAAGACCACTTTACTCCATAGTGATCTGATAGGAGGCATGGGATTATTTCGATCTTCTTATATTTGTTGAGGTCTGTCTTGTGACCAATTATATGCTCGATTTTGGAGAAGGTCTCATGAGGTACTGAGAAAAAGGTATATTGTTTTGCTTTAGGATAAAATGTTCTCTCTATATATATACCTGTTAACACTAATTGATCCAAAGCTTCAATTAGTTTCACTGTGTCCCTGTTTAGTTTCTGTTTTCCTGATTGCTCCATTGAGGAAAGTACAGTGTTGAAGTCATCCACAATTATTGTGTTAGGTGCAATGTGTGCTTTGAGCTTTAGTAAAGTTTTTTTTTTTTTTTTAATGAATGAGGGTGCCTTTGCATTTGGAGCATAAATGTTCAGGATTTAGAGTTCAACTTGGTGTATTTTTCCTTTGACCATCAAGAAGTGTCCCTCAGTGTCTCTTTTGATGACTTTAGTTTGAAAGTCTATTTTATCTAATATTAGAATGGCTACTCAGGCTTGTTTCCTGAGACCATTTGCTTATAAAATTGTCTTCCAGACTTTTACTCTAAGGTATTGTTTGTCTTTGGCACTGAGGTGTGCTTCCTGTATGCAGCAAAATGTAGGATCCTGTTTATGTATCCAGTCTACTAGTCTATGTCTTTTTATTGGGACATTGAGCCCATTGATGTTAAGAGATATTAAGGAATAGTGATTATTACTTCCTGTCATTTTTGATGTTATTTTTTAAATTTGATGGGTTAACTTTCTTTTGTATGGGTTTGATGAAAGAAGGTTACTATCTTGCTTTTTCCAGGGTGAAGTTTCCCTCCTTATACTGGTGTTTTCCTCCTATTATCCTTTGTAGAGCTGGGTTTGTGGATAGTTTTTGGGTAAACTTGGTTTTGTCATGGAATATCTTAGTTTCTCCATCTACGGTGATTGAGAGCTTTGCTGGGTATAGTAGTTTTGGCTGGCATTTGTGTTCTCTTCGAGTCTGCATGAGATCTGCCCAGGATCTTCTAGCTTTCATAGTCTCAGGTGAAAAGTCTGCTGTGATTCTGATAGGTCTTCCTTTATATGTTACTTGGCCTTTTTCTCTTACTGCCTTTAATATTCTTTCTTGTTTTAGTACATTTGGGGTTTTGATTATGATATGATGGGAAGTATTTCTGTTCTGGTCCAGCCTGTTTGGAGTTCTGTAGGCTTCTTGTATATTCATGGGCATCTCTCTCTTTAGGTTATGGAAGTTTTCTTCCATAATTTTATTGAAGATATTTGCTGGCCCTTTAAGTTGTAAATCTTCACTCTCATCTATGCCTATAATTCTTTGGTTTGGTATTCTCATTGTGTCCTGGATTTCCTGGATATTTTGGGTTACAAGCTTTTTGAATTTTGCCTTTTCTTTAACTGTTGTGTCCATGGTTTTTATGGAATCTTCAGCATCTGAGATTCTTTCTTCTATCTCTTGTAGTCTGTTACTGATATTTGCATCTATGTCCCCTGATTTCTTCCCAAGGTTTTCTATCTCCAAAGTTGTCTCCCTTTGAGATTTCTTATTTGTTTCTACTTCTGATTTTAGATCCTGGATGGCTTTGCTTAGCTCCTTCACTTGCTTGTTTGTGTTTTCCTGTAATTCCTTAAGAGATTTGTGTTTCCACTTTCATGATCTCAGCCTGTTGACCAAAGTTCTCCTTTATTTCTTTAAGTGATTTTTTCATTTCCTTCTTATTGGCTTCTGAATTCTCCTGAATTTCTTTCAATGATTTTTGTGATTCCCTTGTAAGGGCTTCTAAGTTTTGATCCATTTTCTCCTGCATTTCTTTAAGAGATCTATGTATGTCCTTCATGTGATCCTGTAATAGCATCATGACCAGTGATCTTAAATCCATATCTTGTTTTTCTGGAGTGTTGGTGTATGTAGGACATGCTGCTAATGGAGAATTGGGTTCAGATGCTGCCATATTGCCTTGATTTCTGTTAGTAAGCTTCCTGTGTTTCCCTTTTGCCATCTAGTTCTCACTGGTGTTAGTTGGTCTTGTTGTCATTGCTGGACTCACCAGTCTAGCTTCCTCTTATTAGCTGGTCTCCAGGTGCACAGCTGACCTCCTGCACTGCCTGGAGACTGCGTACAGTGGGCCATGCTGTTCCAGATCTGGAAGCAGAGGCCTGAATGCTCCTGCCAGAGGCCTCAGGGCTGGATCCTCTGTTCTGCAGGGCCTGACACACCAGAGCATGCTGCTTTCTCAGGGTTGTTTTGATTTGCATTTCCCTAATGACTTCAGATGATTGAGAAACATCTTAAAAAATGCTCAACATCAAGAGGAATTTCTTTTTTGGTCCAATCTATTTGATGTTCTGTAAACTTCTTGTAGGTTTATAATTCTCTTCTGTTCTCTCTCTCTCTCTCTCTCTCTCTCTCTCTCTCTCTCTCTCTCTCTCTCTCTCTCTCTCTTCTCAAGTTCAGGGAAATTATCTTCTATGATTTTGTTGAAGCCATTTTTCTGGGCGTTTGATCTGGGAAACGTCTACTATTCCTATTAATCTTAAGTTTGGTCTTTTCATAGTGTTCCAAATGTCCTGAGGGCTTTGAATTAGAAACTTTTTAGATTTTGTGTTTTCTTTGATCCTTATATCCTTTTTTCTGTTGTATCTTCTATGATTGAGGTTCTCTCTTCCAAAACATGTATTATGTTTGTGATGTTTGACTCTGTATTTCCTATTCTCTCACCTAGGTTTTCCATCTCTAGGGTTGCCTCAGTTTCTCTTTTCTTTATTGCTTCTATTTCCATTTTCATGTCTTTAACAGTTTCTTATTCATTTAATTCACCTGTTTGTATTTTTCCTTTATTTCTTAATATTTATTCATTTCCTCTTTAAAGGCTTCTACTTCTTTGATTATATTTTACTATACTTCTTTAAGAGATTTACTTGTTTCTTCTTTAAAGATCTCTAGCAACTTCATAAATTCAGATTTAATATCACTGCCTTGCTCTTCAGGTGTGTTAGGCTATCCAGGGCTTTCTTATGTAGGAGAGCTGGTTTCTGATAATTCTATAGTGCTCTGACTTTTGTTGACATTTTGTGATGGCATTTAGCTAACTGATTGCATCTGATGTTGACTGGCCTGGAAATCTTTGATGTTAGTAGGCCTTTGGGAATACAGACGGAGCTGATTGTCCCTAATGGCAACACGTCCCTGTGTGTCCTGAGTGGCAGTTGGCCTTCAGAGAAGTAGGCAAAGTTAGTTTTCCTAGGTAGCACCAGGTCTCCAGTGAGGCAGACATAACTATGGCCTGGGAATTAAGTGAAGATCCTGGGTTCTAAGAGAGCTCCATATAATGTATTTTGCTCAGAATCATTCTTTCTCCCCAGATTTCTCCCATATCTCTCCCTCCATTTCCAATCCACAAAGCCTTGTGTTTTCTCCTTCTCTCCCCTTTCTTATTCCTACTCCCCTGCTTTTTCTCCTTGTACACCTTGAGCCTGATAAAATTTATGCTTCTTACATGTTGGCAAGAATGCAGAGAAAGAGGAAGACTCCTCCACTGCTGGTTGGGTTGCAAAATGCTACAACCACTCTGAAAATCAATCTGGAGATTCCTCACAAACGTGGAAAGAGATCTACCTGAAGACCCAGCTATACCACTCTTGGGAATATACCCAAAAGATGCTCCATCATGTCACAGGGGCACATTTTCCACTATGTTCATATCATCCCTGCTTGTGGTTGCCAGAAACTGGAAACAACCAAGATGTTCAGGACAGAATAATGGATACAGAAAATATAGTTCATGTATACACACCGGAATACTACTCAGCTATTAAGAATGAGGACATCATGAGTTTTGAAAGTAAATGGATGGAACTAGAAAATATTCTGAGTGAAGTTAACTGAGACCCAAAAGGATGTGCATGGTATATACTCACTAGTAAGTGGATATTAGCCAAAAAAGTACAGAATACTCAGGAGCTCAATAAGGCTAACAAGTCAAAGGGCCCAAGTGAGGATGCCTCAGTCCTACTTGGGAGTGAGAAGAAAGCAGTCACTGGAGGGAGGAGGGAGGAACCTAAGTGTGAAAGGCAACAGGGAGGAGAAGATGGGAACATGTTCAGGTATTGGTGGGGTGGGCACAGGACTGAAGCCCTTAGGGCCAGCAAAAAGAATCGAAATGGGCAACTTTGGAAGGGAGGAGGTGGAGGAACCCTCTAGAATGTACCAGAGACCTGGAATGTGAGAGACTCTCAGGACTCAAAGGGAGAGAACCTAGATTAAATGCCCTACAATGGGGAGAGGGAACTTGTAAAGCCCACATCCAGTAAAAGATCAGGGCATCAAGTAGAGGTATGAGACTGCCATCCCACAGTCAAAAAATCTGACCCATAATTGTTCCTGTCTGAAAGAACTGTAGTGTATAATGGATAAGAGACTGAGGAAAGTGAGTTCCAGCGACAGGCCCAAATTGAGATCCAGCTCAAGGGGAGGCCCCAAGGCCTGACAGTATTACTGTTGTTATGGTGTCCTTACAAACAGAGGTCAGTCATGATTGCCCTGTGAAAGGCCCAGCAAGCAGTTGAAAGAGTCAGATGTAGATATGTACACCAAACCAATGGACAGAAGCTGCAGATTCCCAGGGTTGAATTATGGAAAGATTGAAGAAGCTGAGGAGGAGGGCAACACTGTAGGAAGACCAACACTCTCAAATAACCTAGACCCTTGAGATTTTTCAGAAACAGGGCCACCAACCAAGCAGCATGGCTGGTTGAAAAGAGGCCCCCAGCATATATACAGCAAAGGACTGCTGCGTCTAGACTCAGTCAGAAAAGAAGCACCTTGAGTTGATTTTATAACCAGCAACTTTGCTGAAGTTGTTTATCAGCTGTAGGAGTTCTCTGGTGGAAGTTTTCGGGTCACTTAAGTAGACTATCATGTCATCTGCAAATAGTGATAATTTGATTTCCCCCTTTCCAATTTGTATCCCTTGACCTCTTTATGTTGTCTAATTGCTCTAGCTAGAACTTCAAGTACTATATTGAAAAGATATGGAGAGAGAGGACAGCCTTGTCTAGTTCCCGATTTTAGTGGGATTGCTTCAAGTTTCTCTCCATTTAGTTTGATGTTCGCTACCAGTTTGCTGTATATTGCTTTTACTATGTTTAGATATGGGCCTTGAATCCCTGTTCTTTCCAAGACTTTTAGCATGAAAGGATGCTGAATTTTGTCAAATGCTTTTTCTGCATCTAATGAGATGATCATGTGTTTTTTTTTTCTTTGAGTTTGTTTATGTAGTGGATTGCATTGATGGATTTCCGTATATTGAAACATTCCTGCATCCCTGGGATGAAGACTACTTGATCATGGTGGAAGATCATTTTGATGTGTTCTTGGATTTTCTTGGCAAGAATTTTATTAAGTATTTTTGCATCAATATTCATAAGGGAAATTGGCCTGAAGTTCCCTTTCTTTGTTGGATCTTTGTGTGGTTTTGGTATCAGTGTAATTGTGGCTTCATAGAATGAGTTGGGTAGAGTTCCTTCTGTTTCTATTTTGTGGAATAGTTTTAAGAGTATTGGTGTTAGGTCTTCTATGAAGGTCTGATAGAATTCTGCACTGAAGCCATCTGGTCCCGTGCTTTTTTTGGTTGGGAGACTTTCTATGACCCTTTTAATTTCTTCAGGTGTTATGGGATTATTTAGATGATCTATTTGATCCTGTTTTAGTTTTGGTGTCTGATATCTGTCTAGGAAACTGTCCATTTCCTCCAGATTCTCCAGTTGTGTTGAATATAGGCTTTTGTAGTAGGATCTGATGATATTTTGGATTTCCTCAGTTTCCGTTGTTATATCTCCCTTTTCATTTCTAAGTTTGTTAATCTGGATACTTTCTCTGTGCCCTTTGGTCAGTCTGGCTAAGGGTTTATCTATCTTGTTGATTTTCTCAAAGAACCAGCTCCTGGTTTTGTTGATTCTTTGTATGGTTCTCTTAGTTTCTACTTGATTGATTTCAGCCCTGAGTTTGATGATTTCCTGCCTTCTAAGCCTCCTGGGTGAAATAGCTTCTTTTTGTTCCAGGGCTTTCAGGTGTGTCATTAAGCTGGTAGTGTATGCTCTCTCCATTTTCTTTTTGGAGGCACTCAGGGCTATGAGTTTTCCTCTTAGCACTGCTTTCATTGTGTCCCATAGATTTGGGTATGTTGCGTCTTCATTTTCATTGTGTTCTAAAAAGTTCTTTAATTTCTTTCTTTATTTCTTCCTTGACCAAGGTATCATTGAGTAGAATATTGTTCAGTTTCCACGTGTATGTGGGTTTTCTGTTGTTTTTGTTGCTATTGAAGATCACTTTTACTCCATAGTGATCTGACAGGAGGCATGGGATTATTTTGTTCTTCTTATATTTGTTGACGTCTGTCTTCTGACCAATTATATGGTCGATTTTGGAGAAGGTCCCATGAGGTGCTGAGAAAAAGGTATATTCTTTTGCTTTAGGATAAAATGTTCTATATATATATTTTAAATCTAATTGGTCCAAAGCTTCAATTAGATTCACTGGGTCCCTGTTCAGTTTCTGTTTTCCTGATTGGTTTATCAAGCAAATCAGTTGCCTTCCTATACTCAAAGGATAAGCAGGCTGAGAAAGAAGTTAGGGAAATGACACCCTTCACAATAGCCACAAACAATATAAAGGATCTTGGTGTGACTCTAACCAAACAAGTGAAAGATCTATAGGACAAGAACTTCAGGTCTCTGAAGAAGGAAATCGAAGAAGACCTCAGAAAATGGAAAATTCTGCCATGCTCCTCGATTGGCAGGATTAATATAATTAAAATGGCCATCTTGCCAAAAGCAACATACATATTCAACACAATCCCCATCAAAATCCCAACTCAGTTCTTCACAGAGGTAGAGAAAGCAATTCTCAAATTCATCTGTAATAACAAAAAACCCAGGATAACTAAAACTATTCTCAACAACAAAAGAAATTCTGGGGGAATCAGTATCCCTGACTTCAAGCAATACTACAGAGGAATAGTGTTAAAACTGCATGGTATTGGCACAATGACAGACAAGTGGACCAATGGAATAGAATTGAAGACCCAGAAATGAATCCATACACCTATTGTCACTTGATCTTTGTCAAAGGAGCCGAAAACATCTAGTGGAAAAAAAGATAGTCTTTTCAACAAATGGTGCTGGTTCAATTGGAGGTCAGCATACAGAAGAATGCGAATTGATCCATTCTTATCTCCATGTACTTAACTCCACTCTAAGTGGATCAAGGACCTCCATATAAAACCAGACACACTGAAACTACTAGAAAAGAAACAGGGGAAAACCCTTGAGGACATGGGCACAGGAGAAAAGTTCCTGAACAGAACACCAATAGCTTATGCTCTTAGATCAAGAATTGACAAATGGGACTTCATAAAATTACAAAGTTTCTGTAAGGCAAAGGACACTGTTAAAAGGACAAAATGGAAACCAACAATTTGGGAAAGGATATTCACCAACCCTACATCTGATAGAGGGCTAATATCCAATATATACAAAGAACTCAAGAAGTTAGACCCCAGGGAACCAAATAACCCTATTAAAAATGGAGTACAAATCTAAACAAAGAATTTTCACCTGAAGAAATTCGGATGGCCGAGAGGCACCTTAAGAAGTGCTCAACATCATTAGTCATTTGGGAAATGCAAATCAAAACAACCCTGAGATTTCATCTTACACCAGTCAGAATGGCTAAGGTCAAAAACTCAGGAGACAGCAGGTGTTGGTGAGGATGTGGAGAAAGAGGAATACTCCTCCATTGCTGGTGGAGATGTAAGACGGTACAACCACTTTGGAAATCAGTCTGGCGGTTCCTCAGAAAATTGGACATGAATACTTCAGGAGGACCCTGCTATACCTCTCCTGGGCATGTACCCAAAGGATCCCCGGGCATGCAATAAAGACACAAGCTCCATTATGTTCATAGCAGCCTTATTTGTAATAGCCAGAAGCTGGAAAGAACCCAGATGTCCCTCAATGGGGGAATGGATACAGAAAATGTGGTATATTTTCACAATGGAATACTACTCAGCAATTAGAAGCAATGAATTCACAAAATTTTTAGGCAAATGGTTTGATCTGGAAAATATCATCCTAAGATGAGGTAACCCAATCACAAAAGAATATACATGGAATGCAATCCCTGATAAGTGGATACTAATTAGCCCAGAAGCTCTGAATACCCAAGGCACAAATAGCATAACAAATGACTCCCATGAAGAAGTATGGAGAGGGTCCTGATCCTGGACAGGATTGATCTAGCATTGGAGGGGAGTATCAGGACAGAGAATAAGGAGAGAGGTGGTTGGAGAATGGGTGGAGAGAAGATGGTTTATGGGACATATGGGGAGGGGGGATCTAGGAAAGGGGAAATCATTTGGAATGTAAACAAAGAATATAGAAAATAAAAAATATAAAAAAAGAAAAGAAAAGAAGCACCTAACCCTCAAGAGACTGAAGGCCCCAGGGAGTGAGGAGGTCTGGTAGGGTAGGAGTAGTATGGGGACAGGATGGTGACATACTCTTAGAGACAGGTTGGGGTTTGGTTAAGATGTGAGATGTGCAAGAGTCAGTAGGTGGACAAGGAGTAGAATATTGTCTGGACCTTAAAACAAATGATTAAAGCATAATAATTTGAAAAATAAAAATAAATAAACATTTTTTGCTTCTTTGTGTTTGCCTCTGTTACCCACCTTAATGACAACATTATCTTTTCCTTCTTGATACAAAATAGCACCTTAAATGAGGTAACCAAGTCACAAAAGAACACACATGCTATGCACTCACTGATAAGTGCATATTAGCCCAGAAACTCGGAATACCCAAGACACAATTCACATGTGTGATGTCCAAGACATTTGATGTGACATTCAAATGATGTCCAAGAAGAAAGAACTAGAGGCCCCTAGTCTTGGAAAGGCTCTATGCAGCAGTGTAGGAGAATACCAGGACAGGGAAGTGGGAGGGGGTTGATTGGGGACTAGGGGGAGAGAAGAGGGCTTATGGGTCTTTCAGGGATGAGGGAACCAGAAAAGGGGAAATCATTTGAAATGTAAATCAAGATTATATCTAATAAAAAATAAAAAACAAAGTTGAATAAGAAATATGAAAAAAAGAAAAAAATTTCTCTGATTCTACTATTTTTTTTATATATATATAAAAGTCTTAATGAAGTCTAATTATATTTCAACTACATAATGTGCTATCTTAGGAGAAAAATGGTATGGATAATGAGAATAATAAAAATGTAAATCAAGATTACATCTAATAAAAAATAAAAAACAAAGTTGAATAAGAAATATGAGAAAAAGAAAATAATTTCCTTTCTCTGATTCTACTATTTTTTATATATATAAAGTCTTATTGAAGTCTATATTTCAACTACATAATGTACTAGCTTAGGAGAAAAATGGTATGGATAATTAGAATAATAAAAAGCAAGATTATACTGACTTTAACATGGATATATTTTCATTGAAATTGATAAAGTCATGCATAATGAAAAGAAATCATAACACTGATAACGCTTTTAAAAGAGTTAGCAAAATATAAGGTTAAAAATCTCTGATATATGCTGAATATTTAAATAATGGCTAAAGTGGTAGGGCAATGTAATGTTTCTCATTGGCATTAAAGTCTAAATTAACAAAATCAGAAATCAAAAAGAGAACAGAAACAGAGGGAATTTTTAAAAAAAAATCAGATCCTACTACAAAAGCATATACTCAACAAAACTGGAAAATTTGAATGAAATGGAGAATTTTCTAGACAAATACTAGGTACTGACATTAAATCAGGATCAGAAAAAACATGTAAACATTCCCATAACATTTAAAGAAATAGAAGCAGACAATAAAAGTCTCCCAACCAAAAAAGCCCAGGACCAGATAGATTAATTCTAAGGAGACCTAATGTCAATACTCTTCAAACTATTTCACAAAATACAAACACAAGGAACACTACCCAATTCATTCTATGAAGCTAAAATTATGCTTATACTTAAACCACACAAAGACCCAACAGAGAAATTTCCATTATGAATATTGATGCAAAAATTCTTGCATACTGAATGCAAGGACAAACCAAAACATGCATTCACCGTGATCAAGTAAGTTTCTTCCCAGGTTCAATATACAGAAACCCATCAATATAATCCACTACATAAACAAACTCAAAGAAAAACCCCACATGATTACTTCATTAGATGATGAGAAAGCATTTGACTAAATTCAACATCCCATCATGTTAAAAGTCTTGGAAAGATCAGGAATTCATGGTCCATACCTAAGTATAGGAAAAATCAATATATAGCAAACCCATCAAACTAATTGAAGAGAAACTTGAAGCAGTCCCACTAAAATCAGGGAGTAGACAATGCTGCTCACTCTCTCCCTATCTTTAGAATATAATACTTGAAGTTCTAGCTAGTACAATTAGACAACAAAAGGAGGTCAAAGGGATACAAATCTGAAAGGAAGAAATCAAAATATCACTATTTGCAGATGATATGATAGTATACTTAAGTGACTCTAAAAATTCCACCCAAGAACTCCTAAAGCTGATAAACAACTTCAGCAAAGTGGTCGGATATAACATTAACACAAACAAATCAGTAGCCTTCTTATCCTAAAGGATAAACAGGCTGAGAAAGAAATTAGGGAAACAACAGCCTTCATAATAGTCACAAATAATATAAAATACCTTGGTGTGACTCTAACCAAGCAAGTAAAAGATCTGTATGACAAGAACTTCAAGTCTCTGAAGAAAGAAGTCCAAGAAAATCTCAGAAGATAGAAACATCTCCCATCCTTATAGATTGGCAGAATTGAGAGAGGAAAAATGTCTCTCTTGCCAAAAGTGATATACAGATTCAATACAATCCCCCTCAAAATTCCAACTCAATTCTTTACAGAGTTAGAAAGAACAATTTGCAGATTTATTTGGGATAACAAAAAACAGAATAGCAGAAATTATTCTCAACAATAAAAGAACTGGGGGAATCACTATCACTCACCTCAAGCTGTACTACAGGCCAAGAGTAATAAAAATTGAATGGGATTGGTACTGAGACAAGCAGGAAGATCAGTGGACTTGAGTTGAAGATCCAGAAATGAAGCCACACACCTATGGTCATGTGTTATTTGACAAAGGAGCTAAAACCATGCAGTGGAAAAAGTACAACATTAAAAAAATGGCTCTGGTTCAATTGGCAGTCAGCATGTAGAAAACTGCAAATTGAACCATTCTTATTTCCCTGTACAAAGCTCAAGTCCAAGTGGATCAAGGACCTTCACCTGAAACCAGATATACTGAAACTTAATAGAGGAGAAATTAGGGAAAAACTACAAACACATGGGCACAGGGAAAAATGTACTGAACAGAACACCAATGGCTTATGCTCTAAAATCAATTATAGACAAATGTGACCTCATAAAATTGCAAAGCTTCTGTAAGGCAATGGACACTGTCAATAGGACAAATCAGAAACCAACAAATTGGGAAAATATATTTACCAATCCTACATCTGATAGACAGCTAATATTCAATATATACAAAGAACTCAAGAAGTTAGAATCTAGAGAATCAAATAACCCTATTAAAAATGGGATACAGAGATAAACAAAGAATTTTCAACTGAGGAATATTGAATGGCTGAGAAGCACCTAAAGACATGTTCAAAATCCTTAGTCATCAGGGAAATGCAAGTCAAAATGACTTCACAACAGTTAGAATGGTTATGATCAAAAACTCAGTTGATAGAAGATGTTATCAAGGATGTAGGGAAAGATGAACACTCCTCAATTATTGGTGGGATTGCAAGCTGGTACACCCATTCTTGAAATCAGGCTGGTTGTTCATCAGTAATTTGGACATAGTATTACCTAAGAACCCAGCTATACCACTCCTGGAAGTATACCCAATATATTCTCCAATATATAATAAGGATACATGCTCCACTATGTTCACAGCAGCCTTATTTATAATAGCCAATAGCTGGAAAGAACCCAGATGTCCTTCAACAGAGGAATGGATACAGAAACTGTGGTACATTTACACAATGGAGTGCTATTCAGTTATTAAAAACAATGACTTCATGAAATTCCTAGGCAAATGGATGGAACTAGAAAATATCATCCTGAGTAAAGTAATGCAATCACAAAAGAACACATGGTATGCACTCACTGATAAGTGGATATCACCCCAGAAGCTTGGAATACCCAAGATACAATTCACAGACCACTTGAAGCTCAAGAAGAAGGAAGACCAAAGTGTGGGTGCTTCAGTCTTTCTTAGAGAGGAGATCAAAATACCCATACATAGACAAAGTGTGGAGCAGAGACTGAAGGAAAGACCATCCAGAGACTGTCCCACCTGGGGATCCTTCCCATATACAGTCACTAAACCCAGATACTATTTTGGATACCAACAATCGCTTGCTGACAGCTGCCTGATATAGCTGTCTCCTGAAAGGCTCTGCCAGTATCTGTCAAATATAGAGATGGATGCATATTATTTTAGGACCATATTAGAAGTTATCTCTAAGTACAGTTGTTTTTTTCAATGAATGGGAAAAGGAAGACAGTTCTTGCATATCCCATTTGTTTTCTCTGCATGATCTAATAATGTATTTTCATAAAGAACAAAAAAGTATTACAAGTGATTGCATTCTTCATGGGATATCCCTTGATGTATATTTAATTTCAACTACATTTGTACGTTTTTGCATCACTTTTTTTCTTTTTACTGCTGTTTGTCTTATTCAGGGTCCAAGAACTGAATTCTAATAAGGGAGAGCATCATATTGGAGATATTTTGAGACTATATGTCTTGATGTTGAATTGTGTTCCAGTACAGGTATTATGATATTATTTGGTTTATAGCCCACTATTATTACTTACCACCATTCTACTAGTCTCTTTGCAAAAGCACATTCATCCTATGGTCTAAGGATACCTTTAAGGTGGTTTTCCATTTAAATTACCAGAAGCTTAGTATAAGTACTATGTAACCATCTGAAATTAGTACTATACATTCTATCTGTATGGTTTCTATGATTCCTATGAGTATTCTCCAAAGGAAAAGAATTAAAAACCTGATCCAAAGAGTGCCAAACAAATATCTAACTTGATTTGGTGTTTTGAGACATTCCCTCAGAAAGGAAGATGATTTCCTCTTTGTGATTGATGTTTCAAATTTTGATTGTGTGTTTCTTAAATGCTTCAAGAAAATGAAGGTCAGTAGACTTCCTATTCTCTGTAGTAACCATCTTGAAATAACAAAGACATAGCTGTTGAGTAGATGATGAGCTCTCTTTCTGGCTGCTGGCTCAAAATGTGATTGTCTATAGATGACTGTTGGATTACACTGATGCAGGAGGTCTCAACCTTGACAGAATCTTGAACACACAAATCCTGCTTGATCTTCTGTGTTTTCTCTATTGGTATTATTCTATGTTGTGTATTTTGGTACAAACTTATGAATACAAATGTCAAGACATGATAAAAGTTTTCCTACTTCCACCTTTAGTATATTCCAAATGAAAATGTAATTAGAAAAATAATACTAAAGAATTTAACTTTTGACTTTAATATTAGAGTATCTTTTAATCAAGACAAAGATTTTATTATGTAGCTCTGGTTGGCTTTGATTCATTAACAACTGTCCTATTGTTATAAATGCTAGAATTACAAGTCTGTACCACCAAACCTCCCACCTACCTCAAATATTGCTGTACATATGAGATAGAATTCATTACTTACATGGTAGCTGAGAATTAATGATGGGTAGTGTTTATTAGCCAATTGTTAGTATGCATGGGTACAAACTGACAGCAAAATCAACTATCAATTGGCTCCATCTTTGAAACATGATTTTGCACCAATTTCATGAAGTTTTAACTACAATCATTTTGAAATATTCATGATTATTGAACTGTCTTATTTCTGTAAAGAAACAAGATAAAAATATTCATTTGAAACCTGTTGACAGAAAATACTTGATATGGACAACAGTTTTCTAGTGCCTAATTGTTTATTCATAAGAAATAAGCATTTGTCTTGAATTAGTTATTATTTTCAATGCCACAGAACAAATTTAAATGTCCTCTTTCTTGGTGTTTTCTTTTTCTCTTTTTAAGAGTGTTTGTCCACATATATGAGGACAACAGTGATTAATATGGCAGTTATTGTAGGTATCAGCATGTCTTATGCAAGACAATGAAAGCCATTGACTTTCTCCCCTCTCTAAGATATTTTTTTAAAGATTTATTTATATATATATGAGTATACAGTTTCTGTCTTCAGACACACCAGAAGAGGGCATCAGATCCCATTACTGATGGTTGTGAGCTACCATGTGGTTGCTAGGAATTGAACTCAGTACTTCTGAAAGAGCAGTCAGTGCTAATAACTGATGAGCTATCTCTCTAGCCCCCTTTATAAGATTTTTTATCTAGCATTCCTTGATTCACACACATCTTACTGTACCATCACTCTCCTTCTTAAACTTATGCTCAGTGGCCTAATTTTGACTTCTATGTATCCAGTTATTTCTTCATTAAACAAAAGTATATTGAATTCTGTCATATGCTATCATGTTCTAGAAAAGATACAGATATTACTATGAATAATGAATGATAATTATTATTATCAAGGATTTCACATTAAAAACCCAACTTACCTGTGTATACAAGTGTGACAGAATCTAAAATGTGAGTTGTGAAAAGCAAAAGTGGAAATATATTTGAAAAAGTATGAAAGTACGCATAGTGTTCTTAACACATTTGTAGAGTTGAGAAGAACTCCCTCTTTTAACATGCATAACAGTCAAATGACCCCATTGAAAAAAGAAATATTTATTATAAATCATACTTTTCTAGAATGCTTTGGGTATATGTACTTGCCAATCTGTTAATTACTCTAGCCATCCTTTTTAAACTACATAGTTCATGTACAAGTATAGAATTGATGACATACAGAGAAAGAAGCATTCAACTCCATCACAAAATGTCATCTTCATTGTTGGAGTACAGTGGTTTTTAACTGATACCTTCAGGATAACCTACAATGTTATTTAATATATATGTATAATATATTAATATATATTATAGTACACATCATCTTATATTCACACAGATGCACATATATGTCTACAAACATGTATGCATGCAGGCATACCCCCACACCCACAAAAATATTTTTTTTAAATTTTCAGTGTATAAATTCAAGATCACCTACATCCACAAAAATACTTAGAAAATCTCATATTCTCAGGCCAAATTCTAGACCTATAACAGCAAAGTTGCTTGTGTAGAGCCCAGACATTTTCTCCACAGAAACATATTAAAATATACAGTTTGTGAATGATGGTTCAAGAGCTATATTAACAAAGCCTGTTCATTTTATATCTTTCTCTTCTACTTTGATTTGAGGTTCAAAATTTATTTATTCACTCACTTTTGAATTAGGCTTACAAAACCTCTAAGCATATATACTTTCAAAGAATCCTAGTATAAGCCATCACAAGTATAGTCTTAATATTTTATTGAAAAATTACATTCAGTATATAACAGAAAACTTAATGTATGACTCAATAACATTGTACATACTTATGTACCTGTTACTAGCACCTAGTTCAACAGACAATATTCCTATCAGACTGGAAGATACCTTCTCAGTTACTACTATTTCCTTTAAGCTTTTGTAAAGGCAACCCATACACACACACACACACACACACACACATACACACATACACACACACACACGTATATATTTAGATTTGTGTGTGTGTGTGTGTATATATATATATATATATATATATATATATATATATATATATATATATATGATTGATTTGCCTTGTGGCTGCAGAGGTCAGAAGAAGGAATTATATAAGACATCAAGTCTCCTGGAACTGGAGTTAACAAATAATTGTGAACCATCATTTATGTACTCAGACTCAAATTGGCTTCTCTGATAGAGCAAGAAGCAATCAACTTTGTGTTAACACTCCTGTTATTACATGACTTATAATAGTTTTGTTCTTCTTGCCATGAGTGGTGTCTTGAAATGATCTTCATATGTTTTATATATCTAACTCACTTTTATATTATACTTTCTGTTTATAAGTATATCTCATGTTACTATACATAGTAATAATTCATTATTTATAACATTTCACTTTACTTATACAATGCCATTTATACACTTCATTTTTGATGTGCAACTAGAATTTTTCATGGTGAAGCTATCTGAACAAAACTGTCATAAGTGTGTTGCTTATATCTTTTGATAGACCATAAAACCTTATAATAATTTCTATTGAGAATTTGTACAGAATATTATTCCTTGGCCATAGGATAGATATAAGCTTACTGCCAACCTAATTTCTAAAGAGGCTCTATCACCTTGCAATAACACCAGGAACATACGGCAGTTCTAATCATTCTGCATTCTTGCCAAAATTTATTATTGGTTCTTATTTTAACTGTTAAAGTTGGTATATAGCACATCTCACTGTGGCTTTAACTTTAATTTGATAATATGCAATAATAGTCTATGTACCTATATGCACTTCCTGTTCTTTCTCAATTTACTATTATTCTTTCTTTCTTATTATGCTCTAGATTTTAATCTCCCATCCCGGTATGCCTTCCAACTCTTCCATATCCCACACCTCTTCCTGCCCCCTGTCTCCATGAGAATGTTGCCAACCCACCCTCAAATCCCACCAGACCTCAAAATTTCCTGGGTCCTTCAGTCCATTGAGCGTTAGGTGCATCTTCTCTGAGTGAACCCAGACCCTGCAAACCTCTGCTCTCTATGTGCTGGGGAACTCATATCCACTGGTGTATGCTGCCTGGTTGGTGATCCAGTGTCTGAGAGATCTCAGGGGTCCAGGTTAATTGAGACTGCTGGTCCTCCTACAAGGTCGACCCTCCTCCTCAGCTTCTTGTTGCCTTTCCCTAATACAACCAGAGTGGTCGGCAGTTTCTGTCCACTGGTTGGGTGCAGATATCTGCATCTAACTCCTTCAGCTGCTTGTTGGGTCTTTCAGAGGGCAGTCATGATAGGTCTATTTTGTGAGTATTCCACAGCCTCAGTAATAGTATCAGGCCTTGGGGCCTCCCCTTGAGCTGGATCCCACTTTGAGTCTTCTATTCCACAGGCTCTTCTCCATTTCTGTCCTGGCAGTTCTTTCAGACAGGAACGATTATGTGTCAGACTTTTGACTGTGGCATGGCAACTCCGTCCCTCACTTGATGACCTGCCTTTCTGCTGGAGGTAAGCTCTACACATTCCCTATCCCCTCTGTAGAGCATTCCATCTAGGGTCTCTCCCTTTGAGTCCTGAGAGTCTCTCACTTCCTAGCTTTCTGGTACATTCTTTAGGGTCCCCCAACATCCAACTTCCTGAATTTGCCTGTTTTAATTATGCTGGCTCTCAGGCCTTCAATCCTTTCCCCCCACCCAATAACAAAACAGGTTCTCTTGTTTCCCCCCATCGATTTTCCCTCATAGGTCCTCCTCTCCTTCTTCCTCCTCTGCTTCTTTGTGGTTGTTTTCTTCTCCCTTCC